>NW_003852507.1:1228059-1236727 GCF_000181295.1 Otolemur garnettii
ACAGGAGTTGGAGGTTGCTGTGAGCTGTGATGCTACGGCACTCTACCCAGGGGGATAGCTTGAGGCTCTGTCTCAAAAAAAAAAATACTGTGGGGTTGAGGTCAGGTCATGGAGCTGCACTTTCAATTATGGTAGCCACTGACCACAGGTGGCTATTTTATTTTTTATTATTTTGAGATACAGTCTCACTATGTCGCCTTCAGTAGAGTGCCACAACGTCACAGTTCACAGCAATCTCAAACTCTCAGGCTCAAGAGATTCTCTTGCCTCAGCCTCCCAAGTAGCTGGGACTACAGGCACCCACCACAAGGCCCAGATACTTTTTTGTTGTAGTTGTCATTGTTGTTTGGCAGGCCTGGGCCAGGTTCGAACCCTCTGGCCTCGGTGTATTTGGCTGGCGCCCTAACCCCTGAGCTATGGGCACCAAGCCATAGGTGGCTATTTTAATGTAAACTCCTTGACATGAAAAAAATTTTCAAATTTAGTTCCTCATTCTCACCAGCCTCATTTTGAGTGGTCAATAGTCATGTGTGGCTACTGGCTACCATTTTTGGACATATAGAGTATAAAACATTTCCATCATCACAAGAGGTTGTATTGGACAGTGCCACTCTTGGGCTAAACAACTCAAATTTGAATCTGACACATCTAAACTAATAAACTTGGGCTCTATACTTCCCTGGGTGGCAGTTTCCTCATTTATAAAATGGGATAATACGTTAAAGTCCACATCTCATAGAGTTTTTATAAGGATTGAGTTCACTTTGATAAAGCACTTATAATGCTGTTAGGGGCTGGGCATGGTGGCTCACACCTGTAATCCTAGGACTTTGTGGGGCCAAGATGGGAGAATTACTTGAGGCCAGGAGTTTCAGACCAGCCTGGACAACATAGCAAAACCATATCTCTGCAGAAAAAATTGAAAAATTAACCAGACATGGTGACACTTGTCTATAGTCTCAGCTACCCAAGAGGCTATTCAGGAGGATTTCTTGAGCCCAGGAGTTTGAGGCGATAGTGAGCTATGATCATACCACTGCATTCCAGCCTGGGCAACAGAGTGAGACCCTATCAGGGGGGGTGGGGGGAGAAGTGTTGCTGGGCATATAGTAAATGCTCAGTAAAGAGTAGTGTTCGATATTTTTATCCACAGAGCCCTGCATAGTTCATTGGATCCTGGAGTGTGAGAAGGGGAGGGTCTATAGATACTTTCTCCATTTTACTGATGGGAATATGGATGCTCACACTGAGAAAATAACTTGTGCAGAAGGACGGTCTATTACAGGCGAGACCAGGATGGGGTGGCCCAGCTTCTGGCTGGTGTCCACTACCTCCACCCATGCTCTCTCCAACTAGCAGTAAGACCCTAACCTTAGAGATTCTGAAGTCTCTAAGGTTACCCCCTACCCCTCTCCAGGACAGCTCAGGTACCCTTGGAGATATGCCTACAGATAGATGGTAGATAGCCCCAGAAGCAGTGGAGGGTTCACTGCTCAGAGCAATTGGGCCAAATGCCTTCTGAGCTCCAACATGCCCTAAATTTTCTGTGTGACCTAGGAAAACCCTCTGGACTCAGTTTCCTCCTGGGTAAACGAGGGAGGGATGAAATGCTTACAAAGGGCTCAGATTCTGGGAAGTAGCCACTGCCTCTCTTGGAGCCCAGCCAAGAGGAGGGGCCCCCATTCATATTTGCAATTCAAATTTGACTGGACTGCAGAGGGTGACCAGGAAAGAGAGGGTGGTGGAAATGGTCACACTCCTGAGAGTGTGATGGAAATGGTCAGTGGCAGGGGAAGAGATGGTAGTCTGGGGCAGGGGACCCGCCAGCTTGTGCCAGCAGACACTCCCCATCAACTGCTAGTTGCGGCTAGGCTGGGACATTGCCAAGGGCTGGCTGCCTGTCTTCTCCCTGTAGGACACACCCTGCCCTCCCCTGCCCACCCCTGCTGGCCAACAGCCAGGTGCACTGGATAGCAGGATGCCTTCTAAGTGTGCAAATAGGCAGAGTCTGGGTTTGGAAACTATGCGCCCTGAGCCTATCCTCCACTGTACCCAGCATGAGAGGTCACTATTTGTGGGTAGAGAAATGGGGAGAGAGAAGCCTAATGCTGAGTGCTTGCCCCTATACTTAAGCCACCCATGTGCTGCGGGCCCACCAGGAAGTGCCCCCAGGAGGCCAAGAGGAGGAACAGGGATGGATCCCCAAAGGGACTATAGGAGCTGAGTCTTCAAGAATGGGTAGGGTTTGCAGAGACAAAGGAGAGAAAAGCCAAAGCAAGAGGATGGAAACATGTGAACAAATGGGACAAAAAGGGGGAAGGCACCTGCTCTGGCAATGAACAGTTCCTTTTGAGTACATCTCTGTGCCCTTGAGAACACACCAGGACTTCGTTCCCCACCACCACAAGCTGCAGGGCTCCGGGCATCCAGGTTGGAAGGGAGACAGGCGGCCCCAAGCACTACAGCTAAAAGCTACTGGGAGCACTGGACAGAGCCCAGCTATGGAGCTTTGGCTTCTAGTCCCAGGCTGTGTCACTCATTTAGCTGTGTGGCCTTAGAGAAGTTGTGTAACCATTCTGGGCCCCAATGTCATCACTTCTTGGGATAATGACCCAAAGTTCCCTGGAGTGAGGGAAGGATGAGAAATTATTTACAGGGGTGCTGACTAAACAGTGAGCAATGAGTAAGTGAATGGCAGCTGTTACCAGCCCCAGCCGCCTGGCTCCAGACCACAGGAGACTGAATGTGTCCATGTCCATTCTGTCTCTGCCTCAGTTTCTGGGTGACCTTGGATGACCTATCCTCCAGCTCTGTACCTCAGTTTCCCCACATGTCTTATGGAGGTTATATTCCCTTCCCTGTCAACACAAGTAGTCAGACAGCAGCAAACCTACCTCAGATGCTGGCCGTGGGTGGTAGGGGTAATTATTTCAGCAGCGCATGGAATCAGAAACCTCTAGAATTGGGCTTTAGACCTCAGGGGCCGTATGTGGCCAACCCAGCCTCTCGCTCAGGCTCCTCAGTACAGTGGGCAGTGATGGGCCCAGTGGAACTGTCCTTGTGGAGATCAGATTCTGACTCTGGGGGGCCTGTGTATCCCTGGGGTTCTGGGATAATAGAGGTCTACAGGGACCAGGCCCTCACTAATCCCCTATTAAAACTTGAAAGGGGCCAGGGAACCTCCAGAATAAACTCATTAACTTTTATGGGATAATAAATGGATCCCATTAAATTCTCATTCTCCCAGTGCTGGGCCAACTTAACCTCCAGAACCCAGAGGAGTGGGCTCCTGGTCAAGGCCCCCTGTACCGATATGCTGTCACGCCCCTTCCCCAAGCGGAGAGTTGGTGTTGCCATGAGGTGGGGATCAGGCCAGAACTCATCCCAGAATTTTGGGGCCTCTTCCTCTACTGGTTCCTGTGCCTGCCTCCCTAAAGGAGAAATGCCTGGCACCTCTTCAGAGCCTGCCACAGTGTCAGGCAGCCCCACCCATCTGTGCAACGGATAGAGTGGGTGACAGCTTACTCTGTCAACACATGAACCCTCCCTAAACCCAGTATGTCCTCACTCCACAGATGAGACAGGCTCAAGTGGGTAGCTCCCTACCGAGGTCACACAAGTAGTGCGTATAGATTGGAGATTGAAACATGAGATTTTGTGACTGACTGGTACAGAAATTTCTATAGAAACAATAGCACTGAGGGGGCAGGCCAACTGGCTCTGAGGTGGCACTCCTGCCTGGTATGGCAGTTTCCCCAGGCAGGGGCACTGCATGATGACTCTAGCGCCACTGCACAACAGCGCTGTGACCCTGGGCAGATTCCTGGGCCTCAGTGAGCCTCAATTTACCCAACTTTAAGACAGGCACCCTAACGCCTAACATCCTGGACGCTACAGGAGGCCCCTGTCCTTAGAGCTTACTCTAAACACAGGTTGGGCCCCGCCCCCATCCCGATCTGGATCTGGCGGGTTGGGGTACCTGGGCCCTCATCTCTCCCCTCACCTCACCAAGCCCTAGGAAAGGGGGCAGGATAACTGGCCCTCCTTGGGAGTCCCAGCCTGGGGATGAGGGGAGGGGCCTCTAATCCCAAGAGGGACCACAGGGGGGCGGCGCGGGCTAGGAGGCGGGAGCGGGAGAGAATCCACCGGGGAGGCATCCTGAATGGCTCATTAGTGCCGATGAAAGCCTTTTTTCATTTCGTCTAAATACTTTAAACAGGGCTCCCTCCGATGTCTATTTGCATAGCTTAAGAGCTAATGCGGGGGGAGGGCCCGGGCGGCGGCTGGGCCACACCATGGCTTGGGGCTGCCGGGAAGCTCCTGGGCCGCTTCTACCCAGGGGGTGGCGATGGGGGAAAGGGGTGGACCCCGCGCACCCGGGAGGCCACCCCAGCCCCGCGGAAGGGGAGGGCGGCTAGGCGGAGAGTACCGCCAGGTGTCTGGCTCCAGGTCACAGAGCGATCTTGCTGTGGGCCACCGACCTGCAGAGCCTTGGCCATCCTTTTCATGAATGGTGCAGTATCAGCCCTGTTTTATGGATGAGGATCTGATAGTCTCACACACACTGCCACTCAACAGAGATAATGGTACCCCAGAGAGCCCCTCTTATCCTAGGGGCCTGCCTCAGTCTTGCCCTGACTGGGGGCTGCCTCCCTCATCCTCAAGACACTGTTAGAGTATCCAGATTCTCACACAAACCTTCCAAGGTGTCCGGTTTATAGCTGAGAAGGCAAAAGCTCTAAAAAGCCACTTGCTCAGACTCATGCGACTTTTAAGTGGCAGAACAGACACTTGAACCCAGCTCTGTGTGAACTCTGTGCCCTTGCCTTACAGAGAGTGCTGCCGGGTCTCCAGTTGAGCCTACAGGTTCAATGTGCTTCTGGCACTGGTGGGGGTTCCCTAGGAGCCAGCCAGAGACTTCTTGAAGGCCTAGTTCAGCTCAGGCTCAATCCAAGGACAGATGCCAGGTCTGGCCTTAGCTCCACGTCCAACTTTTTGAGACCCTGGACAAGTCCATTCCTCTCCCTGGACCTCAGTTTCCTCAATAGTGTAGAATGTTCTCTGTTGGGTAGCTCCAGTCTCTTTCTCCCATGAGGCAGGCTGGTTTCTGGAAAGACTTTAGGTTTTGAGACAATGTAGATTTAAATTTCAGCTTCTTCACTGTGAGACTTTAGACAAGTCCTCCCCTTACCTCTGTAGGCTTCAGACTTCCAGTTTTTTTTTTTGTTTGTTTTGTTTTGTTTTGATTTTTTTGTTTGTTTTTGGCTTTTTTGAGACAGTCTTACTCTGTTGCCCTGGATAGAGTGCTAAGGCATCATAGCTCACAGCAACCTCAAACTCTTGGGCTCAAGAGATCCTTTTGCCTCAGCCTTTTAAATAGCTGGAACTACAGATGTGCCTCAGCACAATGCTACTTTTTTTCTTTTTCTTTCTTTTCTTTTTTTTTTTTTTGAGATGGAGCCTCAAGCTATCCCCCTGGGCAGAGTGCCTTTGCTTCACTGCTCACAGCAACCTCCAACTCCTGGGCTCAAGGGAGTCTCCTGCCTCAGCCTCCCAAGTAGCTGGGACTACAGGCGCCCACCACAACGCCTGGCCATTTTTTGGTTGCAGCCATCATTGTTGTTTGGCGGGCCCGGGCTGGGGATTCGAACCCGCCACCTTAGGTGTATGTGGCTGGCGCCTTAGCCGCTTGAGCCACAGGCGCTGAGCCTGCTACATTTTTTCTATATTTTTTCTATATTCTGCAGGGTCTCACTCTTGCTCAGGCTGGTTTTGAACTCCTGAGCTCAAGCAATCTTCCTACTTCAGCCTCCTAGAGTGCCTGGACAAGCTTCAGGGTTTTATGTAGTAGGAATAATATTCCCATCTCACAGAGTCCTCAGTGTCAATTAAATAATGCAGAATAATAAGTAATATATAAGGGCCTGACAGAGTATGTATTCCACTCTCCCCCTTTGTCAGTCCCTGTACCCCTGAACTAAGTCAGTCTAGGCAGAGAGAAGCCCCTGATCTCCTAGCTACAACCTTGGGAACCTGAATGACAGGTCACTGACCCTCAGGCCTTCAACAGAATCAACCAGGGTGTCTGGAGATGCCCTTTTCAGAAATGGCTTATCTCCCAGAGATTATCTTACCTTTCTGACAGTGGGTAGCACTGCTGGGACCAAGCGTCAGCTGATTTTGGAATCAATTTGCTCGTTTGCTATGCTATCTCAATCCCATTTAACCAAGTGCTCAGTCCCCCCAGATAACACAATCAGTGCAATCGACAGTGACGGGAGGTGCCCATTAGCTCTGCTCCATTGCCCAGCACCCACCTGGCAGGCGATGGGAAGAGTTGTGCCCTCTTTGGTGATTTCCCAAGTCAGAGGCTCTCTGGTACATGCCTTTCTTCCAGTTAAGAGTCCCACAGGTACCCAATCTGAGAGCCAAGGGCCACATCTCTTATTGGGCAATCCTGGAAGGGGACACACGAGCAATGTACAACTCTAGGGGGCTCTAGTCTATATAATGAGAAAGGCTCCTCTTTCTCATGCCATACTAAGATTGGTCTCAGCTTGCCTGGCAAAGGCTATGTGACATCTGGGGAGTGGGCAAAGTGAGTCGCCCAGTCCGGGCAGGTCACAAGCATTGCCTGGCCCCTCCGTTGCTGATTCAGATGAAAGACACAGGGCACTGGCGGACCATCTGCTCTGGGGGTATGGGCCTGGCTGGGCATCCAGTTTGGATACTGTGTTGTCAGTGCCTGGCATGGAATGCCAGAGCACAGATGGGCTGCTTCCGTGGACATCTCAGGAGACTACAGTTGGCCCTGGTTTCTCAGGGCTTTAGGATACCAAGGCCCCTCTGACCCAGAGGAATGGAGAGCCCTCCAACCTGTACCTGCCTCCCGCACCCCAATTTCCTCCCTCCTTCCGTTTGTCTGACACATCAGAGATGCTGTGGTCTCCTGAACAGAACGTAGGCCATCTGCCGCTTCCTCACGCCTGCCAATCCATGGGGTGGGTGTGAGCCTGTGGAATGACAGCCCCATCACCAGACGTGCGGAGGAAGCGACCTTCTCCTTGCAAACTCTGTTATCTCGCCCTGGCTCTGTTTTCCCTTCAAGTCCTCATGCAGCCATTTTGAGAGCTATAAGGATCTCAAAATATCCTTCCAGGCTTCTCAGAGCTGGCAAAATTGTGTGTGAGCTGAATCTGGAGCCAGCATCCATTAACCTTTTCTTGGCAGTTAAGGATCTGGGGAGCCTAGGGGGCCACAAGCAGAATATGCATCATCTCTCCAGCTATGTGGTTGACTAAGTCAACATAATCAAAAGCAGAGCAGTCTCTACCCAGAGGTAACAAATCATTTTCACCTCCCATAGCCTATCTAATTGATTAGTACTGGCTGCCTGAATGACTGTGTTGAGAAGGATTCTGAAGTCCCATATGGTGTTAGCAAAAAATAACCAAAATTGATTAGCAATGTCTGCCATAGATTAGAGGGTAGCCTGCCAGATATCCATCATAGCCCTATTTTAGACCCTACCCTAGATGGAACCTGACTAATGTTACAAGAAAGGAAAAAGGAACTCAGAGGGAAATATCAAATAGGGAAGGGAAGTAATATACATATTATCTCAGTCAATCCTAAAAAAGAAACCTCATTTTATAGATGAGAAAACTAAAGTTCAGAGAGTTTAGATTGTTTGCCTGAGGTTTCACAGCTCCAGGGGGATTTTTTTTTCCTTTCTTTCTTTCTGGTTTTTTTTTTTTTTTGTGATGAGGTCTCACTCTCTTACCCAGGCTGGAGTGCAGTGGTGTGATCATAGCTCACTGAAGCCTCAAACGCCTAGGCTCCCGTCAGTCTCCCAAGTAGCTAGGAATATGAGCACATGCTACCATGCCTGACTAATTGTTTAATTTTTTTCTAGAGATTGGGTTCTCACTATGTGGCCCCTGCTGGTCTTGAACTCCTAGCCTCAAGCTATCCTCCTCCTGCTTTGACCTTCTAAAGTCCTGGGATTGCAGGTGTGAGCCATCATGCCTGGTCAGATATGGGATTTGAAGCCACATCTGCCTAGCTCCAGAGCTTAGTGCTTCCCACTATACTCACGTTACTCCTCTAGAAGATCATAAAAAAAGGATAGGGTATTTCTTTTTTTTTTTGAGACAGAGCCTCAAGCTGTCACCTTGGGTAGAGTGCCGTGGCATCACAGCTCATAACAACCTCCAACTCTTGGGCTCAAGCGAGTCTCCTGCCTCAGCCTCACAAGTAGCTGGGACCACAGGCGCCTGCCACAATGCCTGGCTATTTTTTTGGTTGCAGCTGTCATTGTTGTTTGGTGGGCCTGGGGAAATTATTTTCTGAGATGTGAGAAAATATATCCCTGGGACCTAATGGGATCCTAACAAAGAAATCATGTGCCCATGAAGAAATCTAAATCAAAATCCAAAATATATGACACTCTGCCTGAGAGTAATGAACAGTAGTTTCTCTGAGAACAGGAAATGAACTTGAATGCCCCATAGCCCCATAATGTCAGGCAGAAGGGTCACTTTGGTGGAAGACAGCACTCTTGCTAAGTTTCTTATCTCAGTTTTTCAACTGGTTGTGTGACTTTGAGCAAGTCATGTTCTTTCTCTGGCTGATTTTCTTTTTCTTTTCTTTTTTTTTTTTTTTTTTG
>NW_003852507.1:1237098-1241815 GCF_000181295.1 Otolemur garnettii
CACAGCAACCTCAAACTCTTGGGCTCAAGTGATTCTCTTGTCTCAGCCTCCCAAGTAGCTGGGACTACAGGTGCCTGCCACAACACTCAGCTATTTTATTTTATTTTTTTATTTTTTTTAGAGACAAGGTCTTGCTCTTGCTCAGGCTGGTCTTGAACTCGTGAGCTCAGGCAATCCACCTGCCTCAGCCTCCCAGAGTGCTGGGATTATAGGCCTGAGCCACCATGCCTGGCCTTCTGGCTAATTTTCTCATTAGAAAAATAAGACCTTTGCACTATGTTTAGGGATGGCAACTGTTTATTTGACATCATGTCATTTGAAGTATCAGGCATGACAACCTGAAGAAGGATTCTGAGACTGAATCTGAAAAAAGCAGGAAACTGCAATGATTGACTAGTAATGTCTGCCTCTGGTGCTGGATAAGAAAAAATATCTCATGTGTCATCTTTGCTGTATATGATATCATTTCACTTCTAGCTCTAACATTCTATAGCTCTATGATTCTTGACAATTAACCTACCCCTCAATGCTCTGTCAAAAGAGATGGACCTCCTACTACATGGTCTAGGTATAATGCTTATTGTGGCACAGGGGAAAAACCTCTGATCATCTTTTATCATTTCAGGACTCTCCTCCCAGGCCCCAACCATGGAGAAAGGGCAAGCCCCGGGCATAGAGGAGACAGATGGGGAGCTGACTGCAGCCCCCACACCTGAGCAGCCAGAACGAGGTGTCCACTTCGTCACAACAGCCCCCACCTTGAAGCTGCTCAACCACCACCCACTGCTTGAGGAATTCCTACAAGAGGGTCTGGAGAAGGGAGAGGAGGAGCTGAAGCCAGCACTGCCCTTCCAGCCTGACCCTCCAACACCCTTCACCCCAAGTCCTCTTCTCCGCCTGGCCAACCAGGACAGCCGCCCTGTCTTTACCAGCCCCACTCCAGCCATGGCTGCAGCACCCACTCAGCCCCATTCCAGGGAGGGACCCTGGATCCTAGAGTCAGGGCCCCCTGTGCTTCATATCACAGCTCCCCTACCTCCAGGTCCCAGTATGGCAGTGCCCACCCTAGGCCCAGGGGAGAGGCCGAGTTCTACATCCCCCAGCAGAGCTTGGACTCCAACCCAAGAGGGTCCTGGAAACCTGGGCAGGCCATGGGATCCAGAGGTTGTGTCCCAGCCCACAGGGCTCGGGATCGAGGGGATCATTGCCACCTCCACAGCTTCAGGGGATGACGAGGAGACCACCACCACCACCACTATCATCACCACCACCATCACCACAGTCCGGTCACCAGGTCAGCTACCTGTTGGCTTACAGATCTGGAAATGGGGGTGAAAAGAACTTTAGGAGTCCTAAAACCCTCCATCTCTGATACCATGTCAGCCTGCCCTGCCCTTCAGCATTAAGGACCAGCTTGCCAGAGGCATGTAAATTGGAACCAGATAGACATGGGTTCACATTCTGATTCTTTCAACTATAGACATGCGTTCAAATTCTGATTCTTCCAACTATAATATGACCCTAGGAATTTTATTTATAAAGCCTCACCTGCAAAATAGCAATCAGAAAAAATGGCCCATTGCATCATTGTGAGAACTGAAATAAGATTGCACACAGTAGGTACTCAATAAAAGACAGTCCCTGGTTAGAGCACCAGCCACATACACCAAGGTCGGTGGGTTAGAACCCGGCCCAGGCCTGCTAAAACAACAATGACAACTGCAACAACAAAAAAAATAGCCAGGGCTCATCACCAGTAGCACAATAGTTACTGTGCCAGCCACAGACACCAAGGATGACAGGTTAGACCCCAGCCCAGGCCAGTTAAACAACAGTGACAACTGCGACAAAAAAATAGCTGGGCATTGTGGCAGGCACCTGTAGTCTGAGCTACTTGGGAGGCTGAGGCAAGAGAATCACTTAAGTCCAAGAGTTTGAGGTTGCTGTGAGCTGTGACAGCACAGTACTCTACTGAGAGTGACATAGTGAGATTCTGTCTCAAAAAAAAAAAAAAAAAGAAAGAAAGAAAAGGGCCAGGGACGGTGGCTCACACCTATAATCCTAGCATTCTGGGAGGCCAAGGTGGGTGAATTACTTGAGCTCACAGATTCAAGACCAGCCTGAACAAGCCTCATCTCTACTAAAAAATAGAAAAATTGAGGCAAGAGTTTCACTTGAGCCAAGAGTTAGAGGTTGCTGTGATCTATGATGCCACGGCACTCTACCCAGGATGACAGCTTGAGACTCTTTCTCAAACAAACAAAAAAAGGCAGTCCCTTCTTCCAATAGGAGGACAGACATCCCAAGAGGTGGGCTTTACCCCATACACACACATACAGCAGTTCAGCCTTAATTGAACCCTTTTTTTTTTTTTGAAACAGAGTCTCACTATGGCATGGCATCATAGCTAACAGCAACCTCAAACTCTTGGGCTCAAGTGATTCTCTTGCCTCAGCTTCCCAAGTAGCTGGGACTACAGGAGCCCACCACAATGCCCATCTATTTTTTGTTGCAGTTGTCATTGTTGTTCAGCTGGCCCAGGCCAGGTTCGAACCCCACCCTTGGTGTATGTGGCTGGCACCATAACCACTATGCTATAGGCACTGAGCCAGTTGAACCCACTTCACCAGAGCTGAACTTAGCCTTGTGTCTCCTCCTGCCTCCCAGGCCCTTGTAGCTGGAATTTCTCGGGCCCAGAGGGCTCTCTGGACTCCCCGACAGCCCCTGGCTCACCTCCTGATGTTGGTCTGGACTGTTTCTACTATATCTCTGTCTACCCTGGCTATGGCGTGGAAATCAAGGTGAGTGACCTGGATCTGGCAAGGGCAAAGCTGGGGCTAGCACATTATCTTTCCCCAGAAAGGCACCTGCTATGAGGAGAGGTGGGGATAATTAGAGGCATCGGTTGTGGGGGTGCTAAGGCCAGGACTGGGAGATGGGCCTAAAACATAGTTGGATTCTGTCCCGTGTGCCAGGAAGTGGGAGGCTATTGTGCCCACTCAGCAATGCCTTAGGCTGTGGGAGGGGCAGCTGTGCCCATCCTCTTCTGCTAGGGGTTTGATCAGGGTCTTAGAAGAGCCTGAGGAGGTGGTTCAAGTATTGAATGGGCAGGGGATTGGGTAAGTGTAAACTCTGCTTCTGAATCTATGTGGTTGGGTAGAGAGAAGGGAGAGCTGCCTGATTGCATCTGAGAGCTGTGAAGCTTTATACACTCATTTATTCATTCATTCACTCCTTCAGCAAATACCCCCTGAGCAGCTCTTCTGGGCTGGGCCCTGTGCTGGCTCCTGGGATGTAGAAGTGGGGGAGACAGACATGGCTGCACCGTCAGAGAGGTGACCAGGTGGTAGAGAAGTCAGACCTACAGCCCCAGCCTCCTGTCCCCAGCCTCCCTGGGATATCTCATCCTCCCACCTTGAGATTAAGACTTTCTCTTAATCCTAAAGCCTGAGCCTGCAAGTCCTCACAGATGTCCCACATGCTCCTCTACTTCTACAAACCCAAATCTTCCTTTTTGTCCCCCAAATCTGCTTGCCATCCCACTCTGTCAGGTCAAAAAACACAGTACAAGGAGGATAACATCCCCTCTGCCCTTCCCTCTCCTCCATCCAGTCCCATCAATTCATGCCCAGTGTTCTGTCATCATGAGATTCCCCAAACTCTCAAATCTGCCTGCTTCTCTCCTCCCATCTCCCACAAGCACAGCGGTCCAGTCCCATCACCCTTCCCCTAAAGATGCAGTAGCTGCCTCACTGGTCTCCCCATTCACTCTTGCTCCCTGCTACCCCCACCCTCCATTCTGCAGTCATTTTTCTCAATTAAATCAGTCCTTCCCCCTATGTTCCCCCAGGGAACAAAGGTCCATTTCTGGCCACTTCTTCCCTGGTTCTCTACTCCCCTTTGCACTGAACAGCTTATAGATAGCTGAATGGGCTGAGCCATCTTTCCCCACAAGCTCAATTGCACCTGCTGATCCCTCTGCATGCAAGAGTTGTCCCACCACCCGCTCCCCCAGGACTCATCCCTGCTATCACCTTCTCTGAGAAGTCTCTCCTGATCCCCTAACCCAGTTCACCCCTCCACTTTAGCTCTTCACTCTACCCTCTCTCTCTTTTTTTTTTTGTAGAGAGAGTCTCACTTTGTCACCTCAGTAGAGTGCTATGGCGTCACACAGCTCACAGCAACCTCCAATTTCTGGGCTCAGGAGATTCTCTTGCCTCAGCCTCCCGAGAAGCCTGGACTATAGGCACCTGCCACAACACCCGACCATTTTTCTGTTGCAGTTTGGTGGGGGCTGGGTTTGAACCCACCACCCTCAGTATATGGGGCCGGCACCCTACCCATTGAGCCACAAGCACTGCCCTATTTATTTATTTATTTATTTTGAGACAGACTCTCCTCTGTTGCCCAGGCTAGAGTGCCCAGGCATCAGTCTAGTTCACAGCAACTTCAAACTCCTGGGTTCAAGCAAACGATCCTCCTGCCTCAGCCTCCCAATAGCTGGGACTACAGGTGCATACCATGACACCCAGCTAATTTTTCTGTGTTTCTTTTCTTTTCTTTCTTTCTTTCTTTGTGCGTGTGTGTGTGTGTGAGACAGAATGTCACTTTGTTGCCCACAGTAGAGTGCCATGGTATCATAGTTTACAGCAAGCTCGAACTCTTGGGCTTAAGCAATCCTCTTGCCTCAGCCTCCTGAGTAGCTGGGACTATAGGT
>NW_003852507.1:1242030-1249232 GCF_000181295.1 Otolemur garnettii
CCCTGGGTAGAGTGCTGTGACGTCACAGCTCATAGCAACCTCAAACTCTTGGGCATAAGCGATTCTCTTGCCTCAGCCTCCCAAGTAACTGATACTACAGGCACCTGCCACAACGCCGGCTATTTTTGTTGTTGTTGTTGCAGTTGTCATTGTTTAGCTGGCCCGGGCTAGGTTCAAACCCACCAGCCTCAGTGTATATGGCCAGTGCCCTACCCACTGAGCTACTGGTGCTGCCTCACTCTTACTAAGGCTGGGCTCAAACTCCTGATCTCAAGTAATCCTCCCGCCTCGGCCTCCCAGAATGCTAAGATTATAGTTATGAACCACCCACACCTGGCCTTGCCATCCATTGATCTGTTTATAGCCATCCACCTCCCCAGCTAGACTGAGCTCCTTGGGGGGTGCCCTGTAGTATGTAGTATGGGGCCCAGATGTGTACTCCATGAACTGAGTAAATGACTGGATAAAGGAAGATATGAAGGAATAGAGGAATAAAATTTGACCTGGATCTTGGAAACTGATGCGGTGGGGAGGAGAGGAATTCAGCCCAGCAGAGGGAATCAGGCTGGGGCCCAAGGAGTCTGGGCAGCAGGGCAGCATGGCCTGCCACCACCTCCCAACCTGCATCCTACCTATTCCAATTCCTGTGTGCCCCTGGATCTGAGCTTGGAGCCAGCTACAATTTTCTTGGGGCACTGTCCCTAGCCCTCCCCTCTGGGGACATCAGGTCCAGGTCTCTGAGCAGAGCTGTGTGCCTCTCCCACCCTTGGTGGGCTCCTCCTATTCTTTCTACAACTATTTGGTTCTGCTTTGCCAAGCCCCATGCCCCTCACTCTGGGCTGACTGGGAGGGCAATTAGGAACAGCCACCACCCCCCTCCCCAAGCCATTAGCACTCAGTGCTGCTTAATTAAGGTAATTAATGTAAAATCATCACCTAATGAGAGGTGGCACCGGCTGTGGCTCACTGGGTAGAAGGCGCCAGCTGCAGGTGCAGGGAAGGGGGTAGGAGGGGGCAGATGCCAGTCTGGGTGCCATCCAGTGCCCCTACTTGTCCCCCAAGCCTACCACCCCCACTGAAAGGCCACTGGGCAAAGTTGGGCCCAGCTCTGGTACCTTCCATAATGTGACAAGATGCTGGCTCCAGCTGCTCCCACCTGAGTCCAGGCACAGGCCTTGCCCTGGATGCCACCCCCTCACTCAAGCACTCTGTCTGTTGTCTGGGGCTGCCACATTTTTTTCATAAGAATGCAGAAGCTGTTACCAGGCAACCTTGAGAGGAAGACCTGCCACAGCCCTGTATTGCTGTCAGGAAATGTGGCAGACGCTGGTCCCACCCTCCACCTCAGCAGCATGGGGGCAGAGTCCTTGGGAACCCTGTCGGCCTTGATGGCCTGAAATAGAGTTTGATGCCATGGGTAGGGAGTGGAGGGACAGTGGTCAGAGCTGGGTCAGCACCCTATTTGGGGAAGGAGCAAGAGACAGAACCATGATTGAAGTAAGATTTAAGGTTCTCCTCTTTCCAAGGCCAGTTTGGGCAACCTCCACTCTCATCCACGTCTCCTGGCCAAGCCAAAAGGCCACTTGGTCCCTGAAAACCAATACCCACCAAACAGCTGGGGAAACTGAGGCCCAGGCAAGGAAAGGGAATTGCCTGATGTCCCTTAGTTAATCACTAATAGATTCTGATGAGTGGATTTGTTCTAAAGTATACATTGAGCACTTACCATGTGCCAGGCCCTGTGCTAGGCACTGGGAACACATACCTTCATGATTAGAGGGAGTGATAGAGATTATAAGCAATGACCACAAAATGCTCAGTGTCGGTGGGGATGGGAAATACAGGGGCAGTGGCAATTCCAGGTTGGGCACACCCTATCAGTTCTGGGGCCAGGGACAGCTTCCAGCAGGCGATGACACCGCTCTGAGGCCTTAGGATGAGAAGCCAGCAGCCATGCCTGGGCTGAGAGGCAGCAGGTGTGGCAGACCAGGCTCTTGAAGGCCACCCTGGCTGTTTTGGAAAGATGTGTTTCATAGGTGCAGTGGGGTGAGGGCAAGGACTTCTGGATCATACTCTGCCAGAAACTCGGCCTGAGGGCAATGGCCTCCTGTCCAGGCTGACAGTTGGGCCAGGCCACACTGGACTCTGGGGGCAGGATGGGTGGGCAGAGGCCTAGAATGCTGCCTATGGCTCTTTGGCTTTGCGGGGGACGAGACACCTGTGGCTTCTCCCATAGTGGAGAACTCCCTGCCTGTCCCTCTATGAATTCACCAGGATCACTCAGGGCAGACAGGAGGAATAAAGTCTGGGCAAGGGGGATCAGAGGCATGGGGGAAGAAAGGACTGTCTCAAGGGACCCAGAAATTACACCCCTGAGCAAGCCAGTCAGACACTGTGCTGAGCATCTCTCATGTGACTAGCGGGGACCTGGGCAAGCCTCTCATTTCTGTTTTTGAGGAGCAGTCTCAGGAGTACCAGAATTCCTAAACCATAGCCCCTCCTAACCTGCTTCACCTCCTGTCTCCCACTTATCTTCATAATACTGAGGCTACATGTACCCACTGAGCTGGAGGTCTGAGCTACCCATGAGGAGGAGGCCAGGTCAGGCCCTCCTTGATCAGAGGAGGCTTGCCTCCTTTGGCCAGGAGGTTAGCACTGGGTTAGGCTCTTAAAGGAGGTCCTGAGAAACCCCTTTAGGACAGGTGGATATGAGCCCCATGGTCCATGGTCCCATCCCCTCTCCAGGCAGCCAGTTTTCCCTAGAGGGCTCCAGACCTTTCTGGGCCTGCTGCCTGCCTCTCCCTGGATTTGGCATTGCCAGAGCCCTCCCACTGCCAGCCTCCATCTTGGCTTGGCTGCTGTCTATACCATCTGGAGCCTGGGCACAGCTGCCCACAGGCCCTGCCCTTATGCCCCAGGTGGCCCCATTGGCATACAACTCCCCCATGTCAGGCCAGCTGTCAGTGTGATAGCCAGAATGCTCTGTCCTTCTAAGCTAGAACCAGGCCTGATATGGGCACCATGAGGGGGTTGTGGGTTTGTAGGGTGGCATTTCTGGGCAATTTCCTATTTCCTGGCTCCAGGAAGGCCCATCTAAGGGTGGCAGGGTTGGCCTCACAGATTTAGGCCCCTTTCTCTATCCCTGAAATAGACCTTACCAATAAGGTTTTATGAAAGAGTCCCAGTTCAGAAGGGCACAGGCGCTGTCATGTAGGGCCCCAATCCTGGTGCTACAGCCCACATCTTCATGACTGGGCTAAGCCCTTAGCCATCTCTGGGCCTCATTTTCCCTCTCTGTAAAGGGAACTTAAGCCAGATGATGCACAAGGCCCCTTTCAGCCAGTCCTGTTGCGTGTGGCTCCTTCTCTGGGTTTGGGAAGCTTCATCATAGGTCTGACTGAGCAGTGGCACCGCAGGCCCTTGGCCTTGCTTCTTGCTTCCTGGCAGCTACAGAGCCTGGGCCAGGGAAAAGGTGGGTCCCAGGTAGAGTACGTTCTGAGCAGAGTCCTGGCAGAACTAAGGATGAGTTAGGTGGGTCCATAGCCAGCTGTTACCATGGCAAATACCAAGGTTTTGCCAGGGTGGGACTTAGGTCTCCCCAAGAAAGGGAAAGAGAATTGTTAATACTATACCCCTCTGTGCGGAGGCCCTAATAGGAAGGGTCTAACTTAATCCTTACAGTTTCACGGAGTGAGTATATTATTAATTTCACAGGCAAAACTAGGACCTGGAGAAGTCATATGACTTGCCCACCAACCCTTACCTAGTCACTGATGGAGCTGGGATTTGATCCCAGGATTTAAGAACCCCTGTTCTTCCCCTGGCACAGGAGTTGGCCTGGGTGTGGTATAGGCAAATCCTAAGAGGGCGTTCCACGCAAAGACAGGTGCCTATCTAGGCTCTGCCTTGCCCCCTAAACACCCCTTCCCCCTGCCTGATCCTGTAGGACACCCACCTGGAATTCTAGCGCCAGGGAAGAACCTGGCATGCTGTGTCTGAAGAAGACAGAGCACTGGACTAGGAGGCAGGAGTCCTGGCCTAGACTCCTGGCTTTACCTTGGACTCTCTGTGACCAGAGGAACTCTCAACTTCTCTGATTACAAAGTGCCCTTATCTATAAAAGGGAGGAAAACGCAGGCTGCCCTAGATCCCTGTGAGATCTGAAAGGATAATGGGAGTGAAAGAGCTTTGAAAACTTTAAAGGGTCTGGTGGGAAAAGTTGCAATTATCTTACCCTTGGTGTGGGGAGCACAGGTATGTGAGGTCACACCCATGTCAGGACATGTGTTTAAGGGGACCTTGTGCATGCCAGTGGCCCCATGTCAGAGTACATATATGGGTGGTGACCAGGAGATTCCAGGGGAGTCATGGCACGGGGAGGACATGTCCTAGTGCTGGATTTTACTGGTGTGAACGTGTATAGAAACTGTGGCCCCATCTCACCTATGGGTCACACCACTGGGGTGTTCACAGAAGGCCTGACTGGCAGCTTCCATGGGGACAGGCAGGCCAGACAAGGCTGATGATTAGGGGCTGGTAGAAGGGATCCCAAATGTTCCCCACCTCTCATCTAAGAAGGGGCCAGTCCCCTCCAAGTGGCTCTGTTTCTTCCTTGAACTGACCCCAAGTCTGCTTCATGCAGGGCAGTATTAGAAAACCCAGGGTTCTGTGGAAATTGTCCTCAGCTCCCTCTGCTTCTGTCTTTCCCCTGCCTGGCCCTCAGGTACCCTCCTGTCACTGGCTATGGGTATGGCAAGACAGCCCTCATGAGCAGAACTGACATTTCATTCTGTCTCCCAGGCTCTTCAGATGCTTACAAATTGCATCAAGACTTCATCAGCCCCCTTGTCCAACACCCAGCCCTGTCTGGCCCCTGTCAGCCTGGCCCTCAAACAAGTGACAAATTATATTCCGGCCACTGCAGCAGACCTGCAGTTGGGTGCTTGAAACTAGGGGACCAGAGCTGCACTGACAGTCTCTGGCTGAGAATGAGACCTTCTGCCTAGGAGCCACTTCATTCCACGCTTTCACCCTGACCCTCACTGCCAGGCTGGACTTGAAGAGGCCATGCCCTCCCTAGACCAGAGGGGGCCAAAGGTCTCAGCTCCCAGTTTTTCCAGCTTTATAGACTGCTGGGGGAAGGATGGCTGATGAGAACTCACATCCCAACATCTTAAAAGAAACAAGGCAAACCAAGATCCACCTCCCTGCTAAGCAGAGGTGGGGGGTGGGGTAGAGCCTGGGAATAAAGATGTCTACAAGTCTATTTCTGCGAGATGATACCTCCATAAAGTTGGGGAGAAGGAAGCTGCCTTACGGCAGTCTTACAACAAGACAAAACTCTGCTTAGCCCCTGTGAGACCTTTTGTAGGGTTCTTAGCTTCTCTGAGCCTCTGTTTACTTATGGGGATTTTACCAGCTACTTTATGTAACTGTGGTGAGGATGAAGCAAGGTATGGAAAGCACCTAGTACGAGGCATGAAACAGGGGAAGTGTGCTGTGAATGGCACTGTTATTGCTGCTCTGCTGCTGTGTCGCTGCTGCACTCTGATCCCAGCAGAGCAGCCAGGTCAGGAGCGGGAACCTAGAGGTCAAGCTAGAGGTATATGGGGAACTGGAAGAAAATACTAAAATTCATTCCTACTTCTCTGCCTTTGCTTTCGTAGTAATTTCCCTGCAATGAGTATCCTGCCTTCCCCTTCCTCCTCCTAGCACTCCAAGACCCACCTGCTCTGGTGCACTCTCCCTGAGCCTCCAAGCCCTTGGCTCTCCCCTGGAGGATCCCTGCTGCACGCATTCAGTGCCACTTAAGGCAGAATTATATGCTGCCTGGCATCTCTCGATAATTACAGATTCCACGTGTGTGAGTCTTGTTTTCCCAACTCTAGAATCACAGAATCTCCAAGTTTGAAGGGACCTCATCCAGCCTCCGCCTGCAGCAGGAATTCCCTGAGGAATGTCCCCAGCAGATGGTCAGGCAGCCTCCACCCAAATGTGCCTGGGTGGGGAGTGTCTCACAGGGAGGAGGTGCCTCTGCCCCCCCTTCCTTGAGCTTTCTCTTCAGCTCAAAGACCTCTCCAGCAGGAGTAGGGACTCCCAGGGCACATCTATTCTCAGCACCCCTGGTTTGAGGGACCTACGACCCTGTAGCAGCTAGCTCCTTGGACCTGGCTGGGCTCGGTATCCTCTGTACTTCTCAGCTCCCAGGGATCTGATGAGGAATGTACCTCCAGCAGCCCACACATTTGTTCTTTCCACACATCTTTATCGAGACTGGCCAGTGATGAGGGCATCATGACCCAAAATGCCAATCTGGGCTTTAGTGGCAAATTGGGCATAGAACCAGTGGGGAGAGTCTGAAGCAGAGACACCGACTGGCCTAGCTTGGGAGGTAAGGATGTGGCCCTGAGATCTAAAACAAAGACCCACTTCACCAGCTGAGGAATAAGGAAGGCACTCCCTATGAAGAGTCCCATATGCCAATGCCCAGAAGGGCGGAAGTAAGGGGTAGCCTCTGGCTGCAGTGCAGGTGAAGTGAGGCCAACAAAGCCACTGGAGCCAGCTGTGAGCTGGGAAGCTTGGACCTTGTCCTCTGGGCAAGCTGAAGTCCCCAGCAGGGTTTGGGGAGGAGAGAGGTATGATCTGATCTGAGGCAGACAGAGCCCAGGAGATGAGTTGGGGATGGAAGGGGTGAGCCAGATGGTCAGGCCATTCTCTAGTGAGAAACAATGGATAGGAGGCAATCAGGGCCAGGACAGTGACAAAAGGATAGAGAGGAGGAACCACTCGGAATATTTAGGAAGTAAGATTGGGAAGAATTTGGTGACTCACTGGATGCCATTTAACCAGCTAGGCAATTTCAGACTACAGAAACAAGATTTAAAAAGTAAAAAAACAGCCAGCCTGGCTCAGTGCCTGTAGCTCAAGCGGCTAGGGCACCAGCCATATACATCAGAGCTGGTGCGTTCGAATCCAGCCCGGGCCTGCCAAACAACAATGAGAACTACAACCAAAAAATGGCTAGGCTTTGTGTAGTCCCAGCTACTTTGGAGACTAAGGCAAGAGAATTGCTTTAAGCCCAAGAGTTTGAGGTTGCTGTGAGCTGTGACACCACAGCACTCTACCTAGAGTGACAGCTTGAGACTCTGTCTTTAAAAAAGAAATAAAAAAGGCTCAGCGCCTATAGCTCAACCGGCTAAGGC
>NW_003852507.1:1250073-1273101 GCF_000181295.1 Otolemur garnettii
ATTCGAACCCACCACCTTAGGTGTATGTGGCTGGCGCCTTAGCCGCTTGAGCCACAGGAGCCGAGCCTCTTTCTTTTTTTTTTTTTATTGAAATAGAGTCTCACGTTGCCACCTTCAGTAGAGTGCCGTTGCATCACAGCTTACAGCAACCTCAAACTCTTGGGCTAAAGCAATTTTCTTGCCTCAGCCTCCCTAGTAGCTGGGACTACAGGCACCCTCCACAATGCTTGCCTATTTTTTTTTTTATTTGTTTGTTTTAGCAGTCCGAGGCAGGGTTTGAACCAACCAGCCCCAGAGCATGTGGCCAATGCCCTAACCACTGAGCTACAGGCGCCCAGCCAAGATTCTGCATTTCTTTCAAGTTCCCAAGTAATGCTGAAGTTGCTAGTCTGGGGATCACATTTTGAGTAGCTAAGATCTATACTAGGCCATTTTATAAATGGAAAACTGTTGGTTAGTGCATTTGTCCAAGATCACATGGTTAGAATGAGAACCCAGATCTCTGGGTTCCCAATCCAGTGCTCCTTCTACCAGTCCACACTGCCACTTCTCTTCTGGGCAGAGTCTGTCCTTATCTAATCCTTGTTTGACTCAGTAGAGGTGGAAACTAGAAGGATGCTCCTTGGATTGAGGGCCTGAAGATCAGGATGGTGACAGAGGGGCCTGAGACAGCCAGAGGAAAGTAGCAGAGAGAGACTAGAATGATGGCCGACAGACGGAGGGGCATGTTATAAGGCTAAGCTGACAGCAGGAGCCAAGTTGGGCAGGGTCTTGAGGGCTAAGCAAGGAGTCTGGAGTAGATATTACAGGCTACATGAGCTCAGTGGGGAGCCACTGGAGGACTTAAATGAGGAAGCACTATGATGGGCAACAGGTTTGGGACTATCAACCAGCTACAGCTCAGAAAATATTGATGGGTTAACCCCAATAGGCAGGGAGGCCGGCCAGAACGTTGCTGTAGTGATCTAGGAGAGTACTAACAGTGATGAGCTGGGGAGGTGGCACTGGGGGTAAAGAGTAGTGAAGAGATTTGAGGTCCAATTGAGGGGACTGAATGAATGGATGTGGGGTATGAGGGAGGAAGCAGGATGCCAGTTTCTGACTTGGGCATCCAGGTAGATTTTTCCCAGGAGAGCCGCTGGTTAAGGAAAGAGGGTAACTCAGTATGAGCCAGACTAGGTGTGAGGATGTCCAGGGAAAGCTGGACAGAAGGATCTGACATTCAAAACTACCCATGGCTGACCAGGCCCTCAGACACCATCTAGTTCAACACATGACCCCAACCTTACTTTACAGATGAGAAAACTGAGCCCAGGGAGGTGAAGGAACAGAAAGCAGCTGGTGTATTTGAAAAGCTTTGGAGGCAGAGAGATGTACTTACAGATCCTAGTTCTTTTGTTTTTTTCTTTTGAGACAGAGTCTTACTTTGTCATGCTCAGTAGAGTACCATGGCATCATAGCTCACAGCAACCTCAAACTCTTGGGCTCAAGCGATCCTCTTGCCTCAGCCTCCTGAGTAGCTAGGATTACAGGCATGGGCACTACCTTTTCTTTTTCTTTTTCTTTTTTTTTTTAACTTTATTTTCTTATTTTTTTTTGTTGTTGCAGTTTTGCCAGGGTTGGGTTTGAACTCACCACCCTCGGTATATGGGGCTGACACCCTACTCACTGAGCCACAGGCACCACCCTTCTTTTTTTTTTAGAGACAGAGTCTCACTTTGTTGCCCTCAATAGAGTGCTGTGGCGTCAAAGCTCACAGCAACCTCCAACTCTTGGGCTTAGGCGATTCTCTTGCCCCAGCCTCCCGAGTAACTGGGACTACAGGTGCCTGCCACAATGCCCAGCTATTTTTTTTGTTGCAGTTTGGCCAGGGCTGGTTTCGAACCCACCACCCTCGGTATATGGGGCTGGTGCCCTACTCACTGAGCCACAGGTGCCACCCTTCTATTTTTAGTAGAGACTGGGTCTTACTTTTGCTCAGACTGGTCTTAAACTCCTGAACTCAAGCAATCCACCCACCTCAGCCTCCCAGAGTGCTAGGATTACTAGCATGAGCCTCTGTACCCGGCCTCAGATCCGAGTTCTGCTAATAACCTCTATGACCTTAGATAACTTACCATCTCTGAATTTCAGGTTCCATCTCACAGAGCTACCGAGAGGGTGAGATGCACTCCTTCCACACCAAAGTGCCTAGCTCAGGGTCTGGGTGCTCAGAAGTCCAAGGGGGCATTGAGAACCGGCCTGTCTGGAGCCCGCAGGATCCTGAGGGCAGCAGGGATAACAGAAGGAAGAAGTCTGACTGCTCGGCTTTGCTGTCTCCTTACGCAGGTCCAGAACATCAGCCTCCAGGAGGGGGAAACATTGACTGTGGAGGGTCTGGGGGGGCCTGACCCACTGCCCCTGGCCAACCAGTCTTTCCTGCTGCGGGGCCAGGTCATCCGCAGCCCCACCCACCAAGCAGCCCTGAGGTTTCAGAGCCTCCCACCACCTGCTGGGCCTGGCACCTTCCATTTCCACTACCAAGGTAAGGCCTGAGCAGCTAAGGGGGGATCCAGTCCAGACAGGTAGCTCTTCTAGGGAATCTCTGGTATAATTACAGCCTGCAGATGAACATAGAGGGGCTAGTAACATGCAGCACAGGTACCTAGTAAAGCTCTGTACAGTTGGAGGTAAGTATCATCTGAAACCCCCAGGACCTTCCCTCCTCCACCCCCCACCCTGCAGATAGCTGCTTTTTGATTAATTAACTAATTTATTTTTGAGACAAAGTCTCACTATGTTGCCTTTGGTAGAATGCCATGGTGTCACAGCTCACAGCAACCTCAAACTCTTGGGCTTAAGCAAGTCTCTTGCCTCAGCCTCCGGAGTAGCTGGGACTATAGGCACCCACTACAATGCTGGGCTAATTTTTGTTGCAGTTGTCATTGCTGTTCAGCTGGCCTGGGCTGGGTTTGAACTCGCCAGCCTTGGTGCATGTGGCCAGAGCTCCGTAACTACTGTGCCAAGGGTGCTGAGCCAGAGAACAGGTCTTGCCTCTGATCAGGTAGCTATGTGTACCCATTGCCACTAATTCAATCTTTTTTTTTTTTAATTTTGAGACAGAGTCTCACTCTGTCTCCCTGGGTAGAGTGCCATGGCATCAGAGCTCACAGCAACCTCAAACTCTTGGGTTTAAGCAATCCTTAGCTTCCTGAGTAGCTGGGTCTACAGGTTCCTGTTATGGGGCGAGATTAAGGACCACCGATCTCATGGCACCCATCTCATGCCCACCACAAGGCCTGGCTATTTCTATTTTTAGTAGAGATGGTGTATCATTCTTGCTCAGGCTGGTCTCAAACTCCTGAGCTCAAGCAACACACCTGCCTCTCAGCCTCCCAGAGTGCTAGGACTACACATGACATTCATTCATTCAGTAAACTTTCCAAGGCACCTGCTCTTTACGAACCTTGTGCTAGACACAGGCAACATCAAGATGAAAGAGCCAAGGTCTTTGCCTTCAGGGCATTCAGAATCTCTGGAGGAGGCAGACCCTTTAAACTGGTATTAACAACAAAAGACCTGCCCAAATGCAAGAGGGTCAAGGTTGGCTCAGCACCTGTGGCTCAAGCAGCTAAGGTGCCAGCCACATACACCTGAGCTGGCGGGGTCGAATCCAGCCCGGGCCCACCAAACAACGATGGCTGCAATCAAAAATAGCCAGGCGTTGTGGCGGGCACCTGTAGTCCCAGCTACTTGGGAGGTGGAGGCAGGAGAATCTCTTGAGCCCAGGAGTTGGAGGTTGCTGTAATGCCACGGCAATCTACCCAGGGGGACAGCTTGAGGCTCTGTCTCAAAAAAAAAAAAAAAAGAGGGCCAAGGTCAAAGGGGCTTGACAGTCGTTATCTGCCAGCCTAGCCTTCTTGGACTGCCTCACCCACCCTAGACCTGGCCCATGTCCCAATCATCTCAGAACACCAATGGAAATAGGACAGTGGCAAGATGCAATGGGAAAAACACTGACTCAGAAGATGGGCAGATTTGTTTGAATGTGTTTGAATCTCCTTTTTAATGGTTGTTGGCCTTGGATAGGTCATTTGACCTCTCTGACCCTCCATTTCCTCTCCTATAATTTGAGACCAAAATACCTACCCCACACAGTCATGGACAGGATTAAACAAAATGGCGAATGTCAAGTACTTAGCACATGTTCCATTAAGGACGCTAGTATTAAAGGGCTAGCAGGATAGGAAAGGGAAAAGGGGCTTAGGACTCTGCTGCGCTCCCATCCACATCCCTCCTGCCCATCCCCCACCCCTTGGCATCAAGTCAGCTTGATCTTTTGCACTGGTTAACCAGTTCAGACTGGGCAAGCTAATGGGGAAATAATTGGTGTGAACAATCACAGGATTGTCTTGCATTGTCATGGACCACTACTGCAGCCCTGCAGGGGATCACAGCCCAGCTGTAGGGTAGGCACTTTCCATATGGGGATGCCTAAAATCTCTCTAAGAAACCTATCCTGGCCTCCCCACCCAAAATAGGGGAGCAGCCTGGCATGGTAGCAGAGAGCCTGACAGTAGGCAGGGGCCGTACAGGGGCTTGGCAGAGGCAAGGAGGTAGGTAAGGCAAGGGACCTAGGCAGTCCATCTAACCTCCCTAATAGCTCATCAGTCCTCCCTGGAAGTGGGCATAATTTCACGCCACCGTAACCTTCTCTCCTGCTGCAAATTTCATTTGCACAAAACTCCGGACCTCCTCTCTATCAGGCCAGACAAAGGTGGTTGAATGGCAGTGAATTGGAGGCCTGACAAGGAGGAGCAGACCCAAGGAAGGGCTGGGAGAGCTGGCCCCATCCTGCCTCTTTCTTGGCTCCCAGAGGCCCTCCCTCTTCAGCCCAGTTTTTGTCAATGATCAGCTCTTTCCTTAATGAGTGTAATTCCCCTAATTATAGTCTGTAATTAGCCCTGATCCCAGAGATGGGAACAGGAGGAGCGTGTGCTCACACACGCGTTTCCGTGGGCTAGAGAAAAAGGGTGCCAGAAGAGGAGTGAGGGGCCCAATGCCCATGCTGGAGCTGTCTAAGCTAATGTTGGAGGTCACAGGGATGGGCCCTCACCAGATCCTCACTGCAGGACCATGTCCCAACTCCCCTCCTACAGCCTCCAACAGGGTAGGGAGGCAGAGGGCCCTGACAGGCAACCCCCTCCTCCTCCCTGAGCATTCTTGGCACAGGTCTTGGCCCCCTAAACAGACTCCAGTGAGAAAATAACTCGACAGATTGCAGTGGTGCAGGCTCCCTAGGAATGGTTGTCATGGCAACAGGAGGAAGCTCATCCTGAGAAATGGCACTTTAGCTACTATGGAGTCTGGGGGCTTCATTATCTACCCCTACCTCTAGCCCTTACCTCATCCTGGCCCAGTCTCCTCATCTGTGAAATAAGGGCCCTCCCCTATAAGAGTTGTACTAAGAACTCAAGGGGAAGATGTAAGGACAGGCAGGCACCAAGCCTGATATCTGGCTCATGGTCTAGATCTCATCTCCCTGGATGTCAGCACCTCAACCCCCCTCCATGCTAGGTACAGTGCTCCGCAACCTTCTCCCCACCCCATTCTGGCCAGGGATCTTTCCGCAGGTCATTATGAGTGGCCACCATGGACCACCACGCCAGGCAGCCTTGTCTGTTACTGTCAGGTTTCTCTGACCCCTGAGCCCAGGGTACCACTTCTGCTGGGAAACCAGGTGGGGCAGAGGGGATGGAAAGCAAAGCAAGCGGGCTCCAGAGCCAGGAGCATCAAGTCCTTGCTCTACTTCTTTTTTTTTTTTTTTGAGACGGAGCCTCAAGCTGTCCCCCTGGGTAGAGTGCCATGGCATTACAGCTCACAGCAACCTCCAACTCCTGGGCTCAAGCGAGTCTCCTGCCTCCGCCTCCCAAATAGCTGGGACCACAGGCGCCCGCCACAACGCCAGGCTATTTTTTGGTTGCAGCCGTCATTGTTGTTTGGCGGGTCCGGGCTGGGGATTCGAACCCGCCACCTTAGGTGTACGTGGCTGGCGCCTTAGCCGGTTGAGCCACAGGCGCCGAGCCCCTTGCTCTACTTCTTACCGTGGGATGAGGACACACAGTCTCTCTGAACCTCTCTCAGTTTTCCTCAACTGGAAATGGGTTAATAACCCTTCACTTGCCTCTCTCCCCCAAGAATACTGTAGGTATCAAGTAAGAAGAATGTGAAAGCATTTTAGAAGCTGGAAGGTACATGCAGATGTGAGGTACTTTTTTTTTCTTTTGAAACAGAGTCTCAAGCTGTCACCCTGGGTAGAGTGCTGTGGCATCATAACTCACAGCAACCTCCAACTTGGGCTCAAGCAATTCTCTTGCCTCAGGTTTTCTATTTGTAGTGGAGATGGGGGGTCCAGCTTTTGCTCAGGCTGGTCTTGAACTCCTGAGCTGATCCTCCTCGGCTTCCCAGAGTGCTAGGATTACAGGCATGAATGAGCCACTGCACCCTGCCTGAGGTGCTATTGTTAATCAAGATTACACTGCACATACATCCTCTCACTTAACCTCTACAACACTGAGTGCAAGATGTACTCTAAATGGGTGGTAAACAAGAAAACTGAGCACAGAGAATGTCAGTAACTAGTCCAATGTGGCACAGCAAGTAGGGGAGCCCGTACTCAAATCCAGGCAGTGTGACGCCAGAGCCTGCCTCCTAAGCACTGCCCCATACTGCCTTCCAGTCACAATTAGCACTTATTGGATATTCTCTTAAGATTCCTATGAAAGACAGAAGAGCAGGAATCATCCTCCCACTTTTACAGACATAGTAACTAAGGCCAGGGCAGATGAAAGTCACAAAACTGAAAGTCATAACACTCAAGTTTTTGGACCCCAGTCTGCCAAAGGCAGCTTCTTTTGCTTTTCACACAAAGGCGCCCAAAAGCTGGTAGAGCTCTTGCCTGGACTTCTCTTCCCATCCACCTGCCACCATTAGGGAAGGTGGCCTCCACACCTGAAGATCCAAGTTGTCAATCTAGACAGTCACCATCCCTCCTACCACCATAAAGATTGCCAGGCACTGTAGCCCTGGCCTTCTCTCAGCCCCTCTCCTTGACCCTTTTAGGCCTTATTTCCTCACCCCATAGACCCAAGCCAGGATCCCCATTTTTAGTTCAACTATTGCTTGGCCCCTGGCTTGGGATTTGCCAGATTGTTTTGAGGATTTGCTGCCACCATTTGGTCATACTTGGTATAACAATATCAAAAGCTACCAAGTTTCCCAGAGAGACTTGTCCCTTTCCCAGCGTCAAGAAAGGCATGCCATGCCTCCCCACCCTCATCTCCATCCTGTCTTTAAAAGAAGTCTATAGTTTTTGCCATCAAGTTTTTTTTACAATATTTCAGTAAATATCTGGAAAGCTTTTACTGTCTAACTTCAGTCTTTTCTGCTGCAATTTATATTTGTCCCCAAAGGAAAAATAATATTAACACTTTACATCACCACAGGCTTTTCACCAATTCAAGTACTTTCACATCTACTAGTCATTCAATAAACACATACAGACATATATATATGTTTTTAAGACAGAGTCTTGTTCTGTTACCCCATACTAGAGTGCCATGGCATCAGAGCATAGCTCATAGCAACCTCAAACTCCTGGCTTCAAGTGATCTTCCTGCCTCAGCCTCCTGAGTAGCTAGGACTACAGACTCCTGCCACAACACCCGGCCAACTGTTTTATTTCAGTAGAGACAGGGTCTCACTCTTGCTTAGGCTGATCTCTGAACTGAGCTCAAGCAATCCTCCTGCCTTGGCCTCCCAGAGTGCTAGGATTACAGGTGTAATACAATAAACATAACTTTTTCTTTTTTGTTAGACAGAGTCTCATTTGTCACCCTTGGTAGAGTGCTGTGGCTTCACAGCTCACAGCAACCTGAAACTCTTGGGCTTAAGTAATTCTCTTGCCTCAGCCTCCCAAGTAGCTGCCATAGCCTCCCTACAGGCGCTTGCCATAATGCCTGGCTATTTTCAGAGAGGAGGTCTCTCTCTGGATCAGGCTGGTCTCAAACAGATAAGCTCAGGAAATTCACCCTCCTTGTCCTCCCAGAGTGCTAGGATTACAGGCATGAGCCATAGTGCCGCAATAAACATACCTTGAAGTTATATTATCATCTGGGTACCAGGGATACCAAGCTGGATAAAATACTATCGCCTCTATTTTCCCAACAACCCTATAGGTGGGCTAGCATTCTGAACCTCTCTTACCAAGTGAAGAAATAAGGCCGGACACGATGGTTCATGCCTGTAATTCTAGCTCTTTGGAGGCCAAGATGAGTAGATCACTTGAGCTCAGGAGTTTGAGACCAGCCTGACTAAGAGCAAGAGCTCTAAAAATAGCCAGGCATTGTGGTGGGTGCCTGTAGTACCAGCTACACAGGAGGCTGAGGCAAGAGAATTGCTTAAGTCCGAGAGTTTGAGGTTGCTGTGAGCTAGGCTGCTGCCATGTCACTCTACCAAGGGCAACAAAATAAGTGTCTCAAAAAAAAACAAAAAACAAACAACAAGTAAAGAAATAGACATAAAAAGATTAAGTAACCTGTAGAAAAGTGTCACAAAGCTTTGACCAGACCCAAGAACCAGCTCAGGCTGCTGGATATATCATTGGCATCTCCTAGGGAGGGACTGAAGTCTTTTATGGAACTTTTTTTTTTTTTTTCAGACAGAGTCTCACTCTGTTGCCCTGGGTAGAGTACCATGGTGTCATAGCTCACAGCAACCTCAAATTCCTGGATTCAAGAGATCCTATTGCCTCAGCCTCCCAAGTAATTAGGACTACAGGATCCTCTCATGATGCCCAGCTAGTCTTTTCCTATTTTTAGTAGAGACAGGGATGTCACTCTTGGTCAGGTTGGTCTCAAACTCCTGAGCTCAAGCAATCTACCTGCCTCAGCCTCCCAGAGTGCTAGGATTACAGGCATGAGCCACTGCATCTAGCCTTTTATGGAACTCTTAAAGTTTCCTCTGGCCCCAAATGACACCTCTAGGAGGCTGGGACAGAGTCCTCCCTACCCAGTGGCTCAGCTCCCCACCACGCACACACACAATCACCCATTCTCTTTTTGCAGCCTATCTCCTGAGCTGCCACTTTCCCCGACGTCCAGCTTATGGAGATGTGACCGTCACCAGCCTCCACCCAGGAGGCAGTGCTCGCTTCCACTGTGCCACTGGATACCAGTTGAAGGGTGCCAGGCTCCTTACCTGTCTCAATGCCACCCAGCCCTTCTGGGATCCTCAGGAGCCTGTCTGCATTGGTGAGTGGCCCAAGAGAAAAGGGCTCAGTGCTGAGCAGAGGAGTGAGGAGGAGGGGCTCATCTGTTGCCATATAGCACTTTAATTTGCTTCCCATAAGGATGCCAGAAAATGGTCACACACCTCAGTGGCATTCTTCCAACCTGCACATATTGAGCATCTATTATATGCAGCCTCAACAGGTATATAGAACGGAATTAAACAGGGACTCTGCCCTTGAAGAGACCACAATTCTAGGAAAGAAGGGAAAACAGGGTGGCGCCTATAGCTGAGTGGGTAGGGTGCCGGCCCCATAAACTAAGGATGGCGGGTCCGGCCCCGGCCCTGGCCCTGGCCAAACTGCAACAAAAAAAATAGCTGGGCGTTGTGGTGGGCGCCTATAGTCCCAGCTACTTGGGAGGCTGAGGAGTTGGAGGTTGCTGTGAGCTGTGATGCTACAGCACTTTACGGAGGGCGATAAAGTGAGACTCTCTCTCTAAAAAAAAAAAAAAGAAAAGAAAGAGGGGAAAACAGCACAAAGGTCACCAAGTTCCAGAATTGGAAGTAAAAAATACCAACGAAGAGACATAAAGTGAGGTAGGAGGGAGCAATCATTCTTCTTTGTGTATTTAGGAGGCTTCCCAGGGGAGGTGGCAATGAAGCTTTAACATTTCAATGGGGGGGAAATATGGGCAGTGATACAGAGGCAGGGAGGTGAGGGTGTTTTGGGACACAAGATAGCTAGGTTTGGCTGAAGCCTGAAACATATAGAGAGGACAGTGGGAGGGCCTTAAATATCAAGGCAAGATACTGGGTGGGGAGCTGTTAAAGTTCTTAGAGAAGAGAAGGAAGGAGCTCAGAACTATTCCTTAGGAGAGCCAGCCAGGAGGCCAGCCAGGCAAGAGGGTTTGAATTTTCTGACTTCGGGAAAGGTCAGGAGGGAAAATGTTCCTGAGACATTGATGAAGGGGGACAGTGAAAGGGAACTCCCAGGTTCAGGTCCTGGGTGAACAGAAGGTCTGGGACTGCTGTCAATGGAAGGGGGCTTGTTGGAGGAAGGAAGACAGAGTGCTTGCTTTGCAGTGTGAAAGGAACTTGGGCTTTTTTTCTTTTCTTTGGAGGGGGGGAGCTTGAGCTTTTGAACAGTGTTTCACTCTATAAACCCTTCCTGGGTGCCAGGCACCACCAGAGCTGGGTAACAAGATGCTGTTCTCTGCCCTGCGGGAACTCTGCCTCCAGGGAAGACTGAGGAGCAACTCAGTGCTAAGGGCAAACTCAGGGTGTCAGGGGAACCTGAGGGAGAGCTGCTCCACAATGAGAAAGGAGGCAGACAAAGCTTCCTGAGGAAATAACACAGAGGGATTACAGAAATGTTAGCTTGGGGAGGTGGGGGTAGATTCCTGAAACAGCATATGCAAAGGTGTGGAGGCCCGAAACAGCAGGAGCCATGGTGCAGGCACAATGAAGCGTGCCTGCAAGAGCGGGTATCCGGGTATCCGGGTATCTGGGTATACGGAGAGGAGGCTAAAGCTGAGTTTATTTATTTTTATTTTTATTTTTTTGAGATAGAGTCTCTCACTATGTTGCCCTCAGTAAGTAGAGTGTGTCACAGCAACTTCCAAATGTTGGGCTTAAGTGATTCTCTTGCCCCTGCCTCCCAAGTAGCTGGGACTAGAGGCGCCTGCCATAATGCCCAACTATTTTTCATTGCAGTTATCATTGTTTAGCTGGCCCAGTCGGGTTTTTAACTCATTAACCTCGGTGTATGTGGCTGGCACCATAACCACCATGCTACAGGTCATATTTATTTATTGTAAATATGGCTACGAGCCATATTTATTTATTTTTGAGAAAGAGTTTCATTATGTTGCCCTCGGTAGAGTACTGTAGCTGTTACAGCTCACAGCAACCTCAAACTCTTGGGCTTAAGTGATTCTCTTACCTCAGCCTCCCGTGTAGCTGGGACCACAGGCACCTACTACAACGCCTGGCTATTTTTTGTTGCAGTTGTCATTGCTATTTTAGCTGGCTGGGGTCAGGTTCAAACCCGCCACCATCTGTGTATGGGGCCGGCGCCCTACCCACTGAACCACAGGCACCACCCTAAGGCAGTGATTTTCTTTTCTTTTCTTTTTTTTTTTTTTTTGAGACAGAGCCTCAAGCTGTCCCCCTGGGTAGAGTGATAGGGCATCACAGCTCACAGCAACCTCCAACTCCTGGGCTCAAGTGAGTCTCCTGCCTCAGCCTCCCAAGTAGCTGGGACTACAGGTGCCTGCCACAACACCTGGCTATTTTTTGGTCGCAGCCGTCATTGTTGTTTGGCAGGCCCAGGCTGGATTCGAACCCTCCAGCTCAGGTGTATGTGGCTGGTGCCTTAGCCGTTTGAGTCACAAGTGCCGAGCCAAGGCAGTGATTTTCAACCAGTGTTCTAGGACACACCAGTCTGCTATGAGAGGATCTTAAGTGTGCTGCAAAAATTTTTAAAGATCATTAATTAAATTATTTTCAAACGAAATTCAAAGCACAGTAAGGTGTTCTTTTTTTGACTCTTTTTTTAAAAAATCAACATAATTTAAGTGTGGCACAGAAGTTTAACTGTAGCTTCCAGCATTCTGTGAGATAAAAAAAAAAAAGGTTGAAAAATACTGCCCCAGGCGGTGCCTGTGGCTCAGTGAGTAGGGCACCAGCCCCATATACCAAAGGTGGTAGGTTCAAACTTGGCCCCCGCCAAACAAAAAATAGCCGGGCATTGTGGTGGGCGCCTATAGTCCCAGCTACTTAGGAGGCTGAGGCAAGAGAATTGCCTAAGCCCAGGAGTTAGAGGTTGCTGTGAGCTGTGATGCCACAGCACTCTACCAAGGGCGACAAAGTAAAATTCTGTCTCTCTAAAAAAAATACTGCCCTAAGGGGTCAGCCCAGGAATGGCAGTGGAAAGCTATTCAGGGCCATCTGTGGCTAGCAGTGCCTGCTAAGGCAAAGGCTTTGGGATGGATGGCATGCACTTCAGGTGTTTGTCCTCCCAGATCCAGTCTTACCCATCTTTTTACGAGTTCATGTTACTCAACCAACACTGAACACCAACCCCATGCCTGGCCTGAAGAGATGAAGAGACTGGGCCCCTGCCCTAGGGGGTACTACTTAAAGTAGCCTGAGGTAGAGATGCAGATGTATCCAGGAAGGCTGGAGCCCAGCAGAAGGGCTTTCTTAAATTCCACCTCATGGGTGTCAGGAATGGCCTCCTAGAGGAGTCAGCAGAGAGGGAAAGTGACTTATTGGGACCGCATAGCCAGGCAATGACAGAGCTACCTACAGTCAGAGTGATGCACACAAACAGTCCCACGGGTGTGAAAGGCTAGGAAGTAGGGTTCTGGAGTTCAGATCACCTGGAGCTACAGGGTGACAGAATTTGAAGATGTACCTTCAAGACCATGTTAATAAAGATGACATGGAGGCAAAAGTTCCTGCTGCCCCCACGCAGATGATACAGAGCTGGGGTGGGGAGGAAGATTTGTTAGGCTGTCCAGCTTCCAGTCAGGGGGCCCAGCCTACATCCTGTCTCTGTGTCACAGCTGCCTGTGGTGGAGTGATCCGCAATGCCACCACTGGCCGCATTGTCTCTCCGGGCTTCCCGGGCAACTACAGCAACAACCTCACCTGCCACTGGCTGCTTGAGGCTCCTGAGGGCCAGCGGCTACACCTGCACTTTGAAAAGGTTTCCCTGGCAGAGGATGATGACAGGTGAGGGGCTGTCATAGGGGGATGTGGATGCCCAGCCTAGTAATATGTGTACCTGGTAGAGAAATGTTACCCAAGCCTGGGGCCACAGCCCACCTGGGTGAATGACCAGCCACTGCCGCTCTTCTGGCCCAGGCTCATCATTCGCAACGGGGACAACGTGGAGGCCCCACCAGTGTATGATTCCTATGAGGTAGAATACCTGCCCATTGAGGGCCTGCTCAGCTCTGGCAGACACTTCTTTGTGGAGCTCAGTACTGATAGCAGCGGGGCAGCGGCAGGCATGGCCCTGCGCTATGAAGGTGAGCCTGCTGGGGCCTGACTGGGGCTGAAGGGCTGGGTGGTGGGCTTGGGCATGGGGTCTTTCTCCCAAAACCTCCCCCTCTCCGCCTCCATCCCATAGCTCCTTCCAAGTCTTCCCCTGTTTATCCAGCACTCAGGTTCCCTATCCCTGGCCCTCCCCTTGAGTCTAAGATTCCTGCCCCATCTTTGCTGGAGTCCCTTGCCTGGTTCAGATGAATAAATTCTCCAGATTTTGAAATGCAGAAAAGGCCCCCATCCTTACAGAGGGAGAATTGCTGTAAGAGACATTCTAGATCTACTCCTACATGCATACAAACATTAATTCATTCAGAAAATGCTTATTGAGGCTCAGTGCCTGTGGCTCAAGCGGCTAAGGCACCAACCACATACACCTGAGCTGGCCGGTTCAAATCCAGCCCGGACCTGCCAAACAATAATGATGGCTGCAATCAAAAAATAGCCGAGAGTTGTGGCAGGGACCTGTAGTCCCAGCTACTTGGGAGGCTGAGGCAACAGAATCGCTTGAGCCAGGAGTTGGAGGTTGCTGTGAGCTGTGATGCCATGGCACTCTACCTAGGATGACAGTTTGAGGCTCTATCTCAAAAAAAAAGAAAGAAAGAAAGAAAGAAAATGCTTATTGAGTACCTTCTGTGTACTAAGCACAAAAGTAGGCACTGAGAACGCAATCCTAGCGGTCAAGATGGCCTCCTGAGCATAATAGGGATGAGTGCTCTGGGCTGTCCCTCCCCTACCACCTGTCCACTCCAAGCTCAGGACATACATTTGTCATCAGTACCCAGGAGAAAAGCCCTGGGGAGGGAAAACAGAAGGATGCTTGCCCCCCGTGTTTACGCCAGTTGAGGCTGAGCTATGTGGGGCCCTGTGGTTTCCAGCCTTCCAGCAGGGCCATTGCTATGAGCCCTTTGTCAAATATGGCAACTTCAGCAGTAGTGCACCCTCCTACCCTGTGGGTACCACTGTGGAGTTCAGCTGCGACCCTGGCTACACCCTGGAGCAGGGCTCCATCATCATCGAGTGTGTTGACCCCCACGACCCCCAGTGGAATGAAACAGAACCAGCCTGCCGAGGTTAGTAGGCACCAGTGGATGAGCCCGCCTTGGGCAGAGAGCTGGGTGGGTACTAGGAAACCAACCCTGGAGCCAGCCCATGACATGTATGATTCAGAGGAGGTGGGCACTCTGTTGGGCATGTGATAGCTCCAGGACATGGCATGGGGGGAGCATGGAGGCAATATGCCTCTGGGACCTCCCCTGCCTTCCAGCTGTATGCAGTGGAGAGATCACAGACTCAGCTGGCGTGGTGCTCTCCCCCAACTGGCCTGAGCCTTATGGCCGTGGACAGGACTGCATCTGGGGTGTGCACGTGGAAGAGGACAAGCGCATCATGCTGGATGTCCGAGTGTAAGTGCCTACTGGGTCAGGCCAAGCCAACTCCTGAGGTTTGAGGACACCTCTTGTTCAGCCCATCCTGGACCCCAGGCCTGCCCTACCCTGACAGTTCTCCTTCACAGGCTGCGCATAGGCCCTGGTGATGTACTTACATTCTATGATGGGGATGACCTGACAGCCCGGGTGCTGGGCCAGTATTCAGGGCCCCGTGGCCACTTCAAGCTCTTTACCTCCATGGCTGATGTCACCATCCAGTTCCAGTCAGACCCTGGGACCTCAGTGATGGGCTACCAGCAAGGCTTCGTCATCCACTTCTTTGGTGAGCTGGTCCCTACCCCACTTGGAGTGCAGACCTTGCACCATGGCAAGTCAAAGAGGCAAGGGACTAGGAACCCTAGGTGAGCACCCTAGGTGCTCTTTTGGACAAAGGAAAGCTAGTATCACCTGAAGGATGCTAGTCCTCTCCTCCATCTTCCCTGAGGGCCCACTCCGAGAAAGAGAACTTTCTGTGTCAGCAAGAGAGATTTGGGTAGGCAGCAGGAAAACTTTCCAACAAAAATAGAGAACCAAGGAAAAGTATTGCTTTTTACCTTTCTGACAATCTCAATAGAAGTCACAATTTTGGGCTGGGTGCAGTGGCTCATGCCTGTAATCCTAGCACTCTGGGAGGCCGAGGCAGGTGGATTTCCTGGCTCACAGGTTCGAAACCAGACTGAGCTGGAGCAAGACCCCCTGTCTAAAAAAGAGCTGGGCATTGTGGTAGACACCTGTAGTCCCAGCTACTTGGGAAGCTGAGGCAAGAGAATCACTTGAGCCCAGGAGTTGGAGGTTGCTGTGAGTTATGATGCCACAGCACTCTACCCAGGGTGACAGCTTGAGGCTCTGTCTCAAAAAAAAAAGGAAAATTTCCCTCACCCTACCAGGCCCCATCTCTAGGCCTGAAGAACTAGCTGGTCAAGGTGCTTTTGGAAAGCCAAAGCCTAGGCAATAACCCTAGAGTCTAGGAGGCTGAGGGCAGGGCCCTTGAGCAGAGGGAAATGAATCACAGAGCCTACCCAGGACAGCCCATGCCCAGGACAAATTGGCAGGAGCCAGAGTGCTCTCAAGGGGAGGGGGAATAGCTAGCACAGTTGCTTTGGTGCTGGCTGAGGGCCTGCATCTTGCTGCCTTTATGCCCCTAGAGGTGCCTCGCAATGACACATGTCCGGATCTACCTGAGATCTCTAATGGCTGGAAAAGCCCATCGCAGCCTGAGCTTGTACATGGCACTGTGGTTACTTACCAGTGCTATCCTGGCTACCAGGTAGTAGGATCCAGTGTCCTCATGTGCCAGTGGGACCTAACCTGGAGTGAGGACCTGCCCTCATGCCAAAGGGGTGAGTGTACCTGTTCCCCATGCTTCCCTGCCCAACACAACCTGCAAGCCTCTCTCCTGGATTCTGAACCAGACTCCAGCTATTATTAGCTAGTATCCTTCATGTTCCTTCACCTCTCGTAGGCTCAGTTTCTTCATCTGTGAAATGGGGATATTATCTTTTCATAGTGTTATCAGCCAAATACTCCAAGTATTTAATTCCTGGTAGATACGGCCAATTCATGCTTGTTGACCCTAATGCATGTGAAAGGGACAAATGAGGTGACACACCAGCAAAATGGTAGGGACATATTAAATAGTCCTGTGACATATGACACGGTGGAGCCATATGACATGAAGATTTTAGTTGACCTGGAACAAAGCCAGGGTGGATCGGCTTTTGCTGAGTTCTTCTTGGGCTACTTTCCTCATCACCCCTCCACCCACAGTGACTTCCTGTCATGACCCCGGAGATGTGGAGCACAGCCGACGCCTCATATCCAGCTCTAAGTTTCCTGTGGGGGCCACTGTGCAGTATATCTGCGACCAGGGTTTTGTGCTGACAGGTAGCTCCATCCTCACCTGCCATGACCGCCAGGCTGGCAACCCCAAGTGGAGTGACCGGGCCCCCAAATGTCTCTGTAAGTGTCAGATGGGTAGGAGGGGAAACCTCTGGTAGGAGACAAAAGATGCTGCCTCTGGAGGCCAGGAGCCTGGCACCTTCACTGGGTTCTGCCTGCTTTGCAGTGGAACAGCTCAAGCCATGCCACGGCCTTAGTGCCCCTGAGAATGGTGCCCGCAATCCTGAAAAGCGGCTATACCCAGCAGGGGCCACTGTCCACTTCTCATGTGCCCCTGGCTATGTGCTGAAGGGCCAGGCCAGCATCAAGTGTGTGCCCGGACACCCCTCACATTGGAGCGACCCCCCACCCATCTGTAGAGCTGGTGAGTGCCCTGGAAGCCCCCAGAGCCCCTTCTGGCTCATAGGGCTGCTCTGGCAAAGATGTCCAATGTTAAGAACCAGAACCACCTGCCCATGCAGGTTATCCTTCATGTTATCCTTGGTCTCCCCAGTCTCTGCCAAATCCTTCTGACCTGGCATACCAAGGCAAATCCTGGAGTAGGCTCTCCTTGGACAAATCCTTGCCACAACTAGCCCACTACCTCCACTCCCTGCCTCAGTGGTTTGGCCCACTGGGCTTATCCACTGCCCTTGGCCCTCCCCTCTTATTCTAGCCTCTCTGGATGGGTTCTACAGCAGTCGCAGCCTAGATGGTGAGTCTCTACCCTTGAGGGTTAGGGAAGTGGTCTCCTTACCTCTGGTTCTCACAGCTCCCAGGCCATTCATGGGCTTGCGAAGGAGGGAGGACCAGAGGTTTAGGCCTAGCAGGGCAAAAGCCTCCTTTCCTGCCTTCAGCTGGTAGCGAGAGCTGGTAGCTGAATGCACTTGGGCAAAAAGGAGTGGATGTGGGGCTCCAGGTGAGAGGGACTTCTGCTCTGATCCTACCTTCTGTGTTTTCAGTTGCCAAGGCACCTGCTGCCTCCAGCACCCTGGATGCTGCCCACATTGCGGCTGCCATCTTCCTACCACTGGTGGCAATGGTGCTGTTGGTGGGAGGTGTGTACCTGTACTTCTCCAGGTGAGTCTTGCTTCTCTTCCTGCTCTACATACCTGCCTTACTCCTGCCCACTACTCCTGACTCACAGGTTTCTCTGCCTTTAGGCTCCAGGGGAAAAGCTCTCTGCAGCTGCCTCGAACACGCCCCCGCCCCTATAACCGCATCACCGTAGAGTCAGCATTTGACAATCCAACTTACGAGACCGGAGTAAGTAACCATGCCAACCTTGACACCCTAGCTGAGACCCAATTCTTTGCTCCCTTGTGCATGTACCCTTTTCACTTTTTCCCTTTTCTCTGGGAAGATGAATTATGGCCTGGCAAACCTTATACAAGTTTCCAACTCCCAGCAGTCTCTTTCCTTTTCAGGAGATGAGAGAATATGAAGTCTCCATCTAGGTGGGGACAGCCTAGGAAAGCCAACTCAGCCTTGTGATATGGTCTAGCAGCAGGGCTCCTGGTTTCCTGCTGTCTCTCCACCTCCTGTACATACCACCTGGGAGGAGACACCATCAATCCCTCAAGAAGTTGTGCCCTTCCCTGCCTGCAATGCCCACCATGGCCTATTTTCTTGGTACCACAGCCCAGTTAGGGCCCAAGTCAGAGGGCATCTGCCTGTGGGCAGAACATGGCTGGAGCACATGTACTAACAGCCAGCATTCTCCTGACCTCCCTCATGCCTGGACCTCCAGCCTGGAATTCGCAGGCAAAGCAGAAGCACCTTTCGCCACATGACCACCATCTAGTCCTGGCATGTAGGACCCTGTAGCAGGGTTGAAACTGCACCAGGGTGCTCCTCATGGGGCCATCACTAGTGGCCAAAACTGCTCTCAGTGGTGACCTCTGGGTAGTCCTGGCATGCCAACATCAGCCCCTTGGGGAGGTCATCTAGTCCTCTAAGTCCAGCCTCCAGAATGGACAGTTCTGTCTCTTGACCTGTGGCAGTGGAGGCAATAATTCTAAGGGATCCTAATGGGTTCAGGGACGCTACTCCAAGCTCAGGTTGGGCTTCCCTGAGCACTCATGCTCCACACCAAAGCAGGACATCCCTAGCAGCCCTACCCCTCAAGGAAAGGGAAACCTTCCTCTGAGGTTTATCTGGCTGTTACAAATGTCCTCTTCCCCACCAGTCCCTCCACTAATCTCAGCCATTTGCCAGATTCCCCTCTCCTGGTCACTGTGTTTTGGGATAAGGGGAGTGGGCAGGCACATTCTGGAGAGGAGCAGAGGTCTGATGACCCAGGAATTTGGCATGAAATAGGTGGTCAGAGAGCCCCAGGCAGAGGCCCAGGAGCTGGCTGAAGGCCACTTTGCATATGTAATGTATTACCTGGGGTCTGGGCTCCAGCCGGAGAATAATCTTTTATTTCTGTTGTTTCCTTATTAAAATGGTGTTTTTGAAAAAACCAAGTAGTGGCCAGGTGAATGGTGCTTTACTGGAGGGAAGGGAGGTGGGAAATAAGTGGGACATGGACTTCAGGACCAGAAGGCATTCTGGGCCCGCCAATCAATCATCCTTAGATTTTACTTTAAAAGAAAAATAAAAGTTACACGCAGTTGAGCATGGTTTGCCATCCCAAAGAGGTCAGTGTAACAGATGGCAGGTGAAATGAGAGGCCCTACAGTCTGGTGCCACAGGGATGGGGAACCCAAGAACCCTGCTGCACATCCACTCCAATGCCTCATTGCCTCTTGTTTGCCAAGTCCAGAACCACAGGCTGGTACAGTCCCAAAGCCCTTCTCAATGCAACTGGATTGCTGACAAGGCCCAGTGAGCCTGACACATCTCTCCTTCCCCTTATTTCCAAGCAAGTCTTGGGAAATTGGAACAGGAAACAGAGACTGAAGGCCTGACATGAAGTCCTCATCTGGTGTGGCCTCAGATAATAGGCAGATGTCAGGAGCAGGTATAATACAGCTTAGGGGCTTGGCTCCTAAATTGTGCAAAAGCCCTATCCATGGGCTTATGGGAAAGGTGACTGGGCAGGATTTACTTAAGTTTGCCCTTTCTCTATGGCCCCCAGTGCCTCCTCAGACAAACATGTTTATGCATCGTTGGCCCCCAGGATGCACACTCCATGCTTAGAGGCATGGCTTGCATGGCTGTTCTCCAGAGTAAGAATAAGAGGCAGGCAAATAAGGAGTTACAGAAACTCAGAAACCAAGAGACAAAGATCCCTGAAAGAAATAATAGGAGCTACTAGCACATGGCACTTCTACAGCCTTTCAACAGGGAGGTCTTGACCACTTATGCTGCCCACCTCCAGCTGTAGCACCGTGGTCCCCAAACTGTAGGTCTCCAACCCACAGCCAAGGGCCTGTTAGGAACTTGGCCACACAGCAGGAGGGTGGGGCAGGCGAGGAAAGATTCATCTGTATTTACAGCCACTCCTCATTGCTCCCATCACTGCCTGGGCTCCCCTCTGGTCAGATCAGTGGTATTCATAAGGGCATGAACCCAACTGCAAATTGTGCATGTGAGGGATCTAGGTTGCATGCTCTTTATGAGAAGCTAATGCCTAATGACCTGAGGTGGAGCTGAGCTGGTGATGTTAGTGCTGGGACCATCTAGTTAGAGGAAAACAAACTCAGAACTCCCACTGATTCTGCATTATGGTGATTTGTATAATAACTTCATTATATATTACAATGTAATAATAGAAATAAAATGCACATTAAGTGTAATGTGCTTGAATCATCTGAAACCACCCCCAACCCCAGTCTGTACAAAAAAAACTTGTCTTCCATGAAACTGGTCCCTGGTGCCTAAAAATGTTGGGGAGGGATGCTCTAGCACAAGCCACCTTGAGCAATATAGAAGCTCTAATCCAAGGAAGAGTGCAGTACCTAGATTAGCCATGAGATGTCAATTCCAAAAGCATACATACCCTACTTGCCCTTTCTCCTCAACCCTCCATGAACTTCCAGGACTGGAGCTCTCCAAGGTAACACCACTTATGACCCCAATGGAGTAACTTCCATTCTCCAAGTTCCGAGAGAAAAATGTATGATGTTCTCCTGGCACTTGTCAACAGAGCCAATCTTACTTCACTCACTAGCCAACTGCCTGTTCCTGTTCTCAACTCCAACTGATTGGAGTAAAGCCTTGTTCATGGGACATATGCCAATGGCTTACTTATCTGCCCCATAATGCCTTCAGGCTGACACAGCAGCACAGCTGAGCCCTGAGCAGTAGGAAGGAAGCCAATGAGGGAGGCCATGTGAGGTTGTAGCCTCTGAGGGTCTGTGGCATGAAGTACAGCCCCAGAAAAGAGAAGATCTGGCCACTTTCATACAGGCAATCTACCTCAACCCTCCACTCTCTGAGGGCTACATCTCTGTTCCATAGTCACTAAAGTCTATTGTTGGTATCACCAACAACTCTGACTGACAGAAGGCAGAGAGCAATTAATTTACATGACATTCGTCATTACCACCACCCCTCTCTGTTTTTTTTTCTAATGATCCTTCCGGTACCTGGAAAAGGCGCCAAAAGGAGCATCAGGAATGTGAAAAGTCAGAAAAAGGAAACCTAAGACTCCATACCCTGGCATCCTAACTCTTAACTCTTCGTTCTTACTGTCCCAAAAGAGGGAGCAACAACAATTCTGCACAGGCAGAATGGTGTAATGAGCAATGTCTTGCCTGGGAATCAAAAATATATTTTTTTTCCTAGGTCTGCCATAAATTCACTATGCGATCTAGGCAAATCACTGTTCCTCTCTGAGTATCTGAAAATGAGGACATTAAATCATTTTATTTATTTATTTGAGACAGAGTTTCATTGTGTTGCCCTGAGTGCTATGATGGTGTCATAGCTCACAGCAACCTCAAACTCCCCGGCTCAAGCGATTCTCTTGCCTCAGTCTCCCGAGTAGTTGGGACTACAGGCGCCTGCCATAACACCGGGCTATTTTTAGAAACGAGCTCTCGCTCTTGCTCAGGCTGGTCTCGAACCTGTGAGCTCAGGGCAATCCACCCGCCTCGGTCTCCCAGAGTGCTAGGACTACAGGTGTGAGCCACTGCGCCTGGCCTAAGGACAATAAATCAGATGGTCTCTGAGCTCTTTCCAGTTTTATGACTTGGAGAATGCTAAACGTGCCTTGACATTAAAAGTGGGTTGGGCACAACTATCTGGCAGCAAATACCAATTAAACACCTAGGCACAACGATGCACTTCTCTTCACTGCGTCATCTGCAGTGATATTGGTAGCAATAACTGGCCATCTCTCTGATAGCGATACCTAGGGGAGGGGTGGGCGCCCTGGAACAGAGGCACAATCCCGGCTCAGAATTCGAGGTGAGGCCTTCAGACTACAAATCCCAGCATGCAGCACTGCAGCTCTCAAAAGCATCCCTTCCCAGCAGGCAAATCACTCTTCCCTGAGTTTATCCTACCGCAGAGTGCATCGCACGCACACCGAACTACGACTCCCACAATCCACCAGACCCATCACGATTCTTCCTCCCAGGTTGCAATGCGCTCCGGTTCGCCCTTTGGACCCGTTGCACACTGCAAACTGGGAGTTGAAGTCCACTGTAGCAGGTAGTTGGGCGTTGTCAGGATTACAAACTCTGCTTTGGGCTTCTTCTGAAAGAGCAGTTCTTGGGGATGGTGATGAGAGCGTAGTAATGGGCAAGCGGAACTCTCCATAGTGACGTCACCATTCAAGGCAGGGATGCTCGGTCTAAATTAAATGTCAGGAGCTGGAGGGAAATGGCAACTGCAGCCGTCCAACCTGCCACCAAGAGTCATCAATGGCATTTCTTTTCTCTTTACCAATATGGTGGCCAGGTTCAGCCTCACCTAACGCTAGAACCAAATAGTCCAGTATTCCTCGGAATACTGCTGTCACCGACACCAGCAGTAGCTCCACCTAACACCACACCTTGTTCCTTCATGCCTGAGGACTCCAAGGGCACGACAGCCCATATCCCATTACCAAAATGGCGAAAGGAGACGTTTTCTTGTGAGGGCCTACAAGTGACAATACGCCTGCGCGGGAAGCGGCTAGGTTACGGGGCGGGAGGGGAGCACCGCCAACACGCCTGCGCGGGAACAGAGTCCCGTAGGTCTGCACAGAAACACCAATGGATGAAGAGTCCCCAGGTTCCTGCGGCTGCGCTATGACCCCTACGAGCTTTCCCAAGCGCCTGCGCGAGGCCTCAGGTCCCACCCTTTTGCCTCAGTACGCTGGCGCAAGGTACAAAGGCGGGGCTTCGGACTTCCAGACGAATGCCAGCGCGGCTGCGCGATGGGGGGTACCCCATCACCGCGGCTGCGCGGGAGCCCGGCCGCCGGCTGTCACTGCGGTTGCGCGCGGCGAGCGGCGATCCCGGGG
>NW_003852507.1:1273268-1276919 GCF_000181295.1 Otolemur garnettii
CACCCCCCCCCGAACCCCCCAACCCCGGGATGGCAGCGCCCGCCAGCCCTCCCGGCCGGACCAGCGGTCGCCAGTGCCGGCTTTAGCTTGTGGGAGTAGGCCCCGCCGAGGCCTGACCCCCAGAGCCGGGACCCACTGTGCAGCCAGCAGCCGGGCCGGGACTGAGGGGCCGCTCCCCCCTCACGGCCCGTAGGGAGGACGCTGCCGTCCCGGGGACTGGGGGCCGGGGGGTGGGGGGGAGCCAGGGCGAGGAAGTCGGAACCCGTGTTGGGAAAAAAGAAGGGGATTCGGGGTCAGAAGCGCCCCCTCCCCCCGTTTCCCCCCTCCCCCCGGGGTTGGGGGGGCCGGAGCAGAGAGCACCCAGCCCGGGAGGTGGATGAATGTGGGAGAAAATGGAGACCAAGACGATCGTGTACGACTTGGACACGTCGGGGGGGCTGATGGAGGTAAGACTGGCCCTCCTCATCCCCTTCCCCCAGCGCCGGGAGAGAACCTCCGCCCTCCGCCCCACAAAGCCGGTCCTAAGCTCGAGGCGCCCAGAGGGCCGGGGGAGGGGGATTCTTCCTCATCCAGCCTCTCCCTCCCATCTTTGCAATTCGAGGGGCTGCGCTCAGCCTCCGAGGACGTTTGCAGCAGTTTCACCTACCCTCCGCCCTCGATTTGCTCTCCGGAGGCGCCAGCCCACTCCATCTCGTTGCACCGGCGGGCCTCCCCACCCCCTTCTTGTCGGCCCCTTTGTGCTTCCCCCAGCACGTCCGGGTACCGGGCTCGGGCCTCTCTCGAGCTGGGCTTTGGAGTCCCCCACTGTCCATACAAGGAAGTGGCGAGAAGAGAACCGCGCACCCTCTCCCCATCCCCCTACCCTTGATCCTCCCCATTTGGAAGAAGCTGTTCTCGTTGTTGTGCTGCAGGAACGCGGTTAGGGTGGGCTCCCCCTGGTTCCGGGGGCTGAAAGGTTCTGGGAGCAGCCTGGATGGGAGGAAGAAGGACAAAGGGGGGGAGAGGGGTGGGTGACGGAGAAGCTGCGCCAGGGGGGCGACGGACCGCCCGGGAGCTCCGAGTGTGCACACACGCCGTTTGTATATGTGTGCAGCAAATCCAAGCTCTACTGGCTCCCCCAAAGACAGACGAGACAGAAAAGCGGAGTCGGAAGCCTGAGAAGGAGCCCCGGAGAAGCGGCAGGGCCACCAACCACGACAGCTGCGATAGCTGCAAGGAAGGTGGAGATCTCCTGTGCTGCGACCACTGCCCGGCCGCTTTCCACCTCCAGTGCTGGTAAGGTCTGGGGACCCCTTTGGATCCCCTTAGCGGACCCTTCCCGGCACATTCTTTCACCCGGCCTGCCCCTGTCTGCCGAAATAACGGGTGCTTGCAGCCGCTAGCTGACTTTCTGCAGCCACTGGAGCGAGCGCCTCCCGGTCCCTAGGTGTCTGCCGGGATCTGACCGTTTTGGGGGGAGGAGCAGCGGAGGGTCCGGACACCGAAGTGGGGGTTGGGTGGAGTGAGTACAGCCCCTTCTGGGATTGGAAGTCGCTGGGGAGCCGGGACATAGCCGGCAGGGCACTGCGGGCCGTGGCGGGGGAGGAAGGGGAGGAGCTCCGGCCCCAGTGTCGCTTGCCTGCCCGCGCGCCCGCTGCCCTCGGGGCTGCTGCCGGGCCGGGCTCTATTCGGAGTAGATGCGCGGAGCCCTGGGCCGCGGGAGCTGCCCTGGTCCAGACTCTGGTCACTGGGCGCTTGCGGCTGTGGAAGAAATAATGGAGGCTGTCTCTCGAATCCGCCTCTTCTTTGCCTCTCTGTTTACAATATGGCGACCTGCCTTTAAATTATATTTTTATTCTCAGCGCCATTTTGGCTGCATATATAATTTGCGATCGTTTACCGAGGAACGGTGAAGGCAGCCTCAGAATCCTTTCTGCAGAAGCTCCTCGAGGGCACAGGCTAGGATGTCGCCGCTTTGGTTCCTTTTCTCTGCCACGGCATGCCCCCTGTTGCCTCTCAGAGCTGCCTCCCTCCTCCCTCTTCCCTCTTCCCTCCCAGCGATGCTGCCTCTTAGGAAATCGGGCCGGGTTAGACAATTAAAATTGCCCTTGGGCACCGATTTCGCTTCTCGGCTCTGGAGCGGCAAGCTCTTCGCTGCAAAATTCTTAGCTGCCGGGGCAAGATTGTGTGCTGTGGCTCCTAAAAGGCATTTTTAAGGAGCTGGGAGCTGGAAAGCCGAGCGCTTTTTTTCCTTGCTGAACGCGAGGGGAGGGGAAAGACCAAAGAGAGAGGGAGGGACCTGGGTTGATAGCCCGCTGCTTGATCCTGCTCAGCAGCTCAGCCCAGAACAATCCGGCAAAGAAGAGTTTAAACTCTAGCTTCTGCCGTCCACAGAAATCCCACATCTGCGTAGCAAAACCAAATTTCGTCTTGTTCTGGTGGGTTTTGTTGTGTTGTTCAGCAACAGTTGACTGAGGCACAGGCATTTGAGAGAGGACCCGGTCTGGAGAGGGGAAGGAGAAGGGGGTGTTGTGTTTCTTCCCATCCATTTTTTGATGTTGCCATTTTAGCGCTCTGGTTTTCTTTTCCTTCTTTCTTTCTTTCTTTTTGTTTTGAAGAAAAGGAAATGTCCCATAAGGTCTCTTCACAATTCCATTCACATTCCATCTCTTGGTTTGTGGAGTAGTGCCTACTGTATATTTGTACTAATTGCAGGTTTTGGGACACCTATTAGACAGGTGACTGATACTGGGCAAATTAAGTCTGTGGTCAGAAGTTGTGTAGGAAGCTCACATTACCATTCCCATTTTGCCCAGGAGGGCACCCAATCTGGTTTGTAATGTTGCCGGGACAAAAATGATTATCCTGGAGGAAGCTTTGCTGTTGGCTTTAAAATTTATTATGAAGTGACTAATATCAGCAGGAAGGGTCTGTGGTTTTTAGACTTTACTTCTTTGAACATGTAATCCACTTGGAGGAAATGTCTCTGATCAAATTTGACTTGCTGTTCTTAAGCACAAGGAGAGATCTGTACCTGATCTATGTTGCTTCTATGTTGCTTACCAGTTATTCTCTGTTACTTACATGTTTTTTATTGTGCTTGTTTGATACATGGTAGGACTGAGTTGTCTACTTCTTGATTTAAAGTTGTAAGTTGATGAAGTTGGTGTTAATTGTGATTGTTGACTTTCATGTTGAGTGTTAATTTGATGAGCTTTGTCTTTAGTCTCATTTGTTTAATAAAGCTACAATTATTTATTAGAAACCTCAGGTATGGAAAAAAGGGTGCTGTTTTGCCTGATACTGGTGTTTTAAACTCTAAAACCTAACGTCTAAATCTTTTAATTAGATGAGTCTCAGTCTTGTCAAGTTGTAACAATTAACAGTTTCCGCTGTAGATGGTAGGGGACAAGAGGTGGAACTTTTTTAGCTCTTGGTAAGATTCAGGCTTGGTGGCTGGGCGCCTATTGGCTCAAGTGGCTAAGGTGCCAGCCATGTACACCTATGGTGGCGGGTATTAATCTAGCCCAGGTCGCCAAACAACAATGATGGCTGCAACCGAAGGAAAAAAAAAATAGCCAGGCGTTGTGTCAGGTGCCTGTGGTCCCAGCAACTTGGGAGGTGGAGGCAGGAGACTCCTTTGAGCCCAGGAGTTGGAGGTTGCTGTGAGCT
>NW_003852507.1:1277730-1280436 GCF_000181295.1 Otolemur garnettii
CCCGGCTATTTTTTGGTTGCGGCCGTCATTGTTGTTTGGCGGGTCCGGGCTGGGGATTCGAACCTGCCACCTTAGGTGTACGTGGCTGGCGCCCTAGCCGGTTGAGCTATAGGCGCCGAGCCATAAGTCCTTTTTCTGTCTCTTAAGTTTCCCTTACCAGTCTGCCTCACAGTGAACAGGATCCAGTAAAATGTTCCAGAATTTTATTCTAGGCAAACTTTACCTAAGATAAACTGTCATAGGAAATGACTGATCAAATAAGCTATTTTAATTGTTCTGTCTTTTCTCAGGGGCCAGCGCTCAGTACAATGCATATCATGTCTTCTGGGTTAGTCTGGGAACCTTATTTCTGAGTTTTCTGTAATGATCCTCCAGATAAGAGAATGGATTGTCTTGTGTTTGGTACCATGAGGGGCTGATGTCTTTGTATTTGTTTAAGCGATAGTGTGAGCATTTTATCCAAGTTTAACTGGTTTATCAATTATTCAGAGTGATAGTAGGGGGTTACTAAATCTGCCTCTGGAGAATTGGAAAGAGATAATGTTTTTTAATTGTTCACTGGAGAGCCTGACCTTTTTCATAATTGTTATGCCATAAGTTGTAAGCTTTCTGAAAATTCTGGTCTCCATGGACTAGTCCCTAAAAATCTGTTAAAAAGTTGAATAACTAGTGGAGGTTTAATTGCCACTGACCCATCTTTCTGTTGGAGATGGATGGGATTGTTTTCACTGATAGAGTGAATACCATAGGACATCAATAATGAGGATGGTGAGACTGGCTGGTTTCCTCTGATTGCTTTGTCATGGCGTTTTGCTCCAAACAGACTGAGAGACGAAAACGGTCTGATGGAGAAGTGCATCTATCTTAGCCGACCTCAGCATGGTCCCTTCCCGTCAGACAGATTTCTGTAGCATTTGCCTCCGCATGTTATATTTGGAATTTTGGCCGGCTTTCCTCTCTCTGGTGTTGGCAGCAAGTTCCAAAATGAGGTTTTCGAAGAATGAGAGTAAAAAGGTCTCTGTGCACAGGCAAAACTAAGCTCAGCTTGGAGTTTTGCATATTTAATTTTCAGTGAGTCATAACAAAGGTTTCACACATGGAATAGAAAACCGTCTTGCAGAAAATCTTTGCTGTTTGAACTTTTAAAGAGGTTTTCTGATTTTGTTGTGTTTAGCTCTTCATTAGAATAATATCAGACAAGTGGTGAATTAAAATTTATTTTGGGCTCAGCGCCTGTAGCTCAGCGGCTAGGGCGCCAGCCACATACACCAGAGCTGGCGGGTTCAAATCCAGCCCAGGCCTGGCAAACGACAACTACAACCAAAAAGCCAGGTGTTGTGGCAGGCGCCTGTCATCCCAGATACTTGGGAGGCTGAGGCAAGAGATTCACTTAAGCCCAAGAATTTGAGGTTGCTATGAGCTGTGATATAGCAGCATTCTACCCAGGGCTACAGCTTGAGACTCTGTCTCCAAAAATAAATAAATAAATAGTCCACCTAAATGAAGATGGTCCGATAATTTTAACTCAGGTTCAAATTATGCTTTCTTTTTCTTTTTCTTTTTTTCTTTTCTTTTCTTTTCTTTCTTTTTTGAGACAGTCTTATTCTGTAGCCCTGGACAGAGTGCCATAGCTCACAGCAACCTCAAACTCTGGGTTTCTAATAGTCTGTTAGCCTCAGCCTCCTGAATAGCTGGGACTACAGGCACCCACAGCCACACCTGACTAGTTTTTCTATTTTTAGTAGAGATGGTGGTCTTGGCTTTTGCTCAGGCTGGTATCAAACTCGTGAGTTCAAGCAATTTACCTGCCCTGCCTCCCAGAGTGCTAGGATTACAGGTGTGAGCCACTGCACCTAGCCAAAATGAATGCTTCTTGAACTTAATAATATGGAGCTCAGTGGCTCATTTTTTTTTAATGAGACAAGAGTCTCAAGCCGTTGTCCTGGGTAGAGTGCCATAGCGTCACATCTCAAAGCAACCTCAAATTTTGGGACTTAAGCCACTCTCTTGCCTCACCCTCCCAAATAGCTGGGACTACAGGCACCCGGCTATTTTTTTTTTAAATTGTTGTTGTAGTTGTCATGGTTGTTTGGCAGCCTGGGCTGGGTTCGAACCCGCCAGCCCTGGTGTATGTGCTGGTGCCCTAGCCACTAGTAAGCTATAGGTGCTGAGCCAGGGCTATTTTTCTGGTTGCAGTTGTCCTTGTTTTTTTTTAGCTGCTCCAGGCTGGGATTGAACCTGCCAGCCTCAGTGTGTGTGGCCAGTGCCCTATCCACTTGAGCTACAGGTACCACCCCTCAGTGGCTTATTCTTATGAAATGAGTGCAAGTATCAGAAATATAAAAATGGAAAAGGATAGAGTAGAGCCTGTGGCTCAGTGAATAGGGCGCTGGCCCCATATACCAAGGGTGGTGGGTTCAAACCTGGCTCCAGCCAAATTGCAACAAAAAATAGCCAGGCGTTGTGGCAGGTGCCTGTGGTGTCAGCTACTCAGGAGGCTGAGGCAAGAGAATCGCCTAAGCCCAAAAGCTGGAAATTGCTGTGAGCTGTGACCCCATGGGACTCTACCGAGAGCAACAAACTAAGACTCTGTCTCTAAAAAAAAAATTTAAAAATGGAAAAGGATGTAATACTCCTGAAAAGTGACAATTTTATCTCTACCCAGGGGACAGCTTGAGGCTCCTGTCTCAAAAAAAAAAAAAAAAA
>NW_003852507.1:1280732-1284035 GCF_000181295.1 Otolemur garnettii
GGGGAAAGCTTGAGGCTCTGTCTCAAAAAAAAAAAAAAAAAAAAATTTTTCATTTGAGGCCTGTACCAAAATTAGTTAACATACTCAGTGAAAGATGTAGTTATAATCTTCTGGTATTTCCTTTTTTTTTAAATTTCAAATTAATATGAGGGTACAAATGATTAGGTTATAGTGTTTTGGTTTGTTAGGTAAGGTCCCTGTTGTTAGTTGCAACCCTCATGCAGGAGGAGCGCTATATTATATTGTGCCCATTAGGTAAGAGTGCACCAATCCCCTTCCCACCCCCCTCTCCTCAGCTTGAATTAAATTGAGTTTTTCTCTTAATGTGGGCATGTATCAGTCTGTCTACTGGCTTCATATTAGTATTGAATAAATTGGATACTTGCTTTTCCATTCTTGTGATACTTTACTAAAGAGAATGTTCTCCAATTCTATCCAGGTTAATACAAAAGATGTAAACTTTCCATCTTTTTATGGCTAAATAGTAGTCCATAGTATACATATTCCACAATTTATTAATTCATTCATGGGTTAGTGGGCACTTGGATTGATTTCCACTTCTTGGCAATTGTAAACTGAGTTGCAATAAACAATCTAATGCAAATATTGTTATGATAAAATGACTTTTTTTTTCTTCTGAGTACCTAGTAATGGGATTATGAGATCAAATTGAAGGTCTATTTTGAGTTCTTTGAGGATTTTCTCTATACTGCTTAAGAGGCAGCAGTGTGAAAGTGTTCCCTTTTGTCACATCTGTGCTAGCATCTGCAGCTTTAGAAGTTGGTGATGGTGGGCTATTCTGAGGGTTAGGTGTTAGCTGAAGGTGTTTTTTTTTTTTTTTTTTTTTTGAGACAGAGTCTATGTTGCCCTCAGTAGAGTGCCATGATGTCATAGCTCACAGTAACCTCAAACTCCTGGTTTAAGTGAATTTCTTGCCTCAGCCTCCCAAGTAGCTGGGACTATAGGCACCCACCACAACACCTGGCTATTTTTATTGTTGTCATTGTTGTTTAGCAGGCCTGGGCTAAGCCAGTGTGTATTTGGCCGGCGCCCTAATCACTGAGCTATTAGTGCTGAGCCCTGAGGGTGATTTTAATTTCTGTTTCTCTCATGGTTAGGAACTGTGACCATTTTTTCATATGTTTATTGGCCATTCTTCTGTCTTCTTCAGACATCTAGTATTTCTTTTTCTTTTTGAGACAGAGTCTCATTATGTTGCCCTCGGTAGAGTGCTCTGGCATCACAGCTCATAGCAATCTCTACTCTTGGGCTCAAGTTATCCTCAGCCTCCCAAGTAGCTAGGACTACGGGTGCCCGCCACAACACCTGGCTATTTTTTTGTTTTTTGGTTGTAGTTGTCGTTGTTTGGCAGGCCCAGGCTGGGTTCCAACTGGCCAGCTCTGGTGTATGTGGCTGGCGCTCTAGACACCGAGCCACCTCCTGGGTATTTCTTAAGGCTCTCTAAGGACTTTACAAATGAGGGTGGGCATGGTAGCTCATGCCTGTAATCCTAGCACTCTGGGAGGCTGAGGCAGGTGGATTGCTTGAGCTCAGGAGTTTGAGACCAGCCTGAGCAACAGTGAGACCTCATCTCTAAAAACATGGGCACCTATAGTCCCTGCTCTTCGGTAGGCTCAGGCAAGAGGATTGCTTGAGCCCAAGAGTTTGAGGTTGCTCTGAGATATGATACTGTGACATTCCACCGAGGGCAACAAAATGAGGCTCTGTTTTTTTAAAAAAGTACTTTACATAAGGACTTCACTAATAATATTAGAACAGTTTTACCCTTGGTAAATGACTTATTTATGTATTTTTACAGACGTAGAGGTACAGAAAACATATTTAGGGACTGCTTTCCTTTGAACCTGGAGCTGGAATTCATGTTGGTCTGTTATAAGTTCTTGGTTAAGTATGCCCCCAAGAGTATTTCTTTTTTTTTTTTTTTTTTAAGCTAACTCAGAGGAATGTTTAATAAATTTTCTAATTTAAACTTAAAAGGGGGCGGCACCTATGGCTCAAAGGAGTAAGGCACCAGCCCCATATGCCAGAAGAGGCGGGTTCAAACCCTGCCCTGGCCAAAACCTGCAAAAAATAAATAAACAAACTTAAAAAGGATTCAAATAATCTGTACCTTAAACACAATGGTTTTTGTTAACCTCTGTGTAAAAGTGCAAGTGATACATAAAATTACTCAGTGGACTCAATGAACCTTTTCATTCTCATTTTATGACTAAATAATTTTCCATTGTATGGATGTACCACATTTTATTTATCTGTTAGCAGTTGATGGACATCTGGGTTGTTTCCACTTTTTGTCCTATTGTGAATAATAATATTGTGAACATTTAGGTGTAAGTTTTTATGTGGACTTTTTTTTTTTTTTTTGAGATAGTCACTTTGTTGCCCTTGATAGAGTCCTGTGACGACATAGTTCACAGCAACCTCTAACTCTTGGGCTCAAGCAATGAGTTGGGCTCTTGCCTCAGCCTCCAAAGTAGCTGAGACTATAGGCACCACCATGCCCAACTATTTTTACAGATGAGTTCTTGCTCTGGTGCAGGCTGGTCTCTGAACCTGTGAGCTCAGGCAGTCCAGCCACCTTGGCCTCCAAGAGTGCTAGGATCACAGGCATGAGCCACTGTGCTCAGCTCATGGACATGTTTTTGTTTCTCTTGGGTATACCTCTAAAAGGTGGAATTGCTGAGTCTATGGTAACTCCTATGTTTAAATTTTTGAGAAACCTACCTATTTTCTTTCATTTTTTCTTTTTTTTTTTTTTTTTGAGACAGAGTCTTATTTTGTCACACTCAGTAGAGTGCTGTGGCATCATAGCTCACAGCAACCTCCAACTCCTGGGCTTAGGTGATTCTCTTGCTTCAGCCTCCTGAGTAGCTGGGACTTACAGGTACCCATCACAACGCCCAGGTATTTTTTGTTGCAGTTTGGCCAGGCCGGGATCAAACCTGCCACCCTCGGTATATGGGGCCAGCATTCTACCCACTGAGTCACAGGTGCCGTCCTCGGATATTTTTTGGTTGGCAGTTGTCATTGTTGTTTAGCAGGCTGGGGCCGGGCTGAAACCCACCAGCTTTGGTGTATGTGGCTGTTGCCCTTACTCACTGAGCTATGGACACCAAGCCCTCATTGTGGTTTTGAATCAAATTGTCCCTGATGGCTAATGATGTTTTGTTTTTTTTGTTTGTTTTTTTTTTGAGTCAGAGCCTCAAGCTGTCCCCCTGGGTAGAGTGCCGTGGCATTACAGCTCACAGCAACCTCCAACTCCTGGGCTCAAGCGAGTCTCTT
>NW_003852507.1:1285513-1287225 GCF_000181295.1 Otolemur garnettii
AAAAAAAAAAAAAAAGAGGGCTGCACCTGTGGCTCTGTGGGTAGGGCGCTGGCCCCAGATACCCAGCGTGGCAGGTTCAAACCCAGCCCTGGCAACAAAAAAATAGCTGAGCGTTGTGGCGGGCACCTGTGGTCTCAGCTACTTGGGAGGCTGAGGCAAGAGAATCGCCTCAGCCCAGGAGTGGGAAGTTGCTGTGAGCTGTGACACTACACTCTACCAAGGGTGATAAAGTGAGACTCTTGTCTCTATAGAAAAAAAAAAGAAGAAGAAGAAGCAGCCGTCTGCTTTCATGCTCTCAAGAGGATTTTTGCTACTTACAAATGCATATGTCCTGTCTCTAAACAGAAATGAGTGGATCTTTTCTCCTATGAGTGAAAAGTAATAGAAAGTAGGTGAAGCTGAATATTGTGTGCTTTTGATATGGGTAAGAGTGTTGAAATCCATCTCTGAACTTTCTTGTCCTACCCCTAGCACATAAACAATTCCTTGGGTATATGGTTAAGTAGGCCACTCTGGTAGAAGATTGTTTGGCATTATGATGGCCAGCGTAGACTCCTGGAAATGTATTCATGTTTTAAGGTGCCAAAGTTTTAAATAATCAGAGCAGGAAAAAAGTTTTCCATCCACCCTCCATTAGGTTCCTCCTTTGAATTTACAGGGAATACAACATGGCCAACTGCATTGCCATTCAATGTGTAACACTTAATAAGACCAACTCTGCATAATGTTAGCTTCCCAAGAGACATAGGACAGGAGTAGGACTGTCCCTTTGCCAGTTTCCTGAAAGAGGAGGACATTGTATCCAGGCAAGTCCTAGACCAAATTTCAGAAAGGCACTTTGGTATTGCAGATTTGTCAGCATGCCCAGAACACATGCACAGGTCATAAGCTGACAGCTTTTCCCATGCTTTAAGAGCAGTTAAGAAGAATGAGAAGATGACTTCTTTTTTTGCCTGCCATTTCCAGATATTAAAATCCTCATCCTTTAAGCCTAAGGTCTCTAAATCGAGGTTTCAGCATATGAGAACCAAGATAAGGTTTTAGCACATTTGTGTGGGAGGCAAAAGCTGAGGGGTACAAATAGACATTAATGAAAGGAGAAATCATTGAGTTGCCCTATCAGCAAGAAAGAACTTGACTACGTAGATCTGTGGAATTTATAATAAGCAAACTCCAAATCCACCTTGCAGATTGGTGACATATTCTAAGTGATAAAAAATTTGTCTTGAGTGGCACCTATAGCTTAAAGAAGTAGGGAGCCGGCCCCATATGCTGGAGTGACGGGTTCAAACCCAGCCCCAGCCAAAAACTGCAAAAAAAAAATTTGTCTCACTCATTCACAGATTAAGTCCCTTTGGCTCTGCTTCCTACTTTCCCTTTTGCTATGGTTCTACATAAATGCTCACTAAACCACTTGAAAGCCAGAGCCTGACCCAATTCTTCTCTCACCTTTGGTTATTACCTAGTGGTATTACAGATAGACATGCAAACATAAACACTGGCTGGGAAACAGAAATGATATCTGGGTTATTCTAAGTAGATGGTACCTTTGTTAACACAAACACAAGGTGACAATTTCTTCTCCTCTAAATTACATTTGCTTTCCTGCATGTTAATTACCTTAATGTTCAATTTTTGCCCTTCCTGTTTTTCTGAAAGATTGTACAGGGTATCTCCCAGGAAGTGTTTCCCAGTCTTTTTTTTTTTTTTTT
>NW_003852507.1:1288958-1297658 GCF_000181295.1 Otolemur garnettii
TTTTTTTTTTTTAGAGACAGGGTCTTGCTCTTGCTCAGGCTGGTCTTGAACCTATAAACTCAGGGCAATCCCCCTGCCTCGGCCTCCCAGAGTGCTAGGATAACAGGCATCAGCCACCACACTCAGCCTAACTTTCTTTTGTCTTGGTTGCCATTTCTAAAAGAGTATCATCTTTAAATATAGAGAGAATTCTGTCACTAATTTTGGCATTTTGATAAGTTGTTGTTTTGCTTTATCCCTCCTTTGTGGTCCCAGTGGTTTTGCCTGGCATAGGTGACACTTAGGCATCTAACTTAGCAAACTGTCATATCAAAGGAAATGCCTAATTCTATGGTATCAGACATCTTTGACTGCAGGCTGTGGTTTGTTGGTGTTGAAGGAAGCTGTATGTTGAGAAAAGTGTCTGTAGTTTATTTAAGTTATGGCAAATAGCTCACGTCCAAGGCTTATATGCTTGCTGGATTTCTTAGAGGGCTTTTCTCAAATCTTTCCTTGTGCATACATGTAGACCTTTAGGGTAATCATTCTTTGGTTAGGGACCATCTAAAAGAAAAGTGGGCCAAAGGGGGAAAAATTGCAGCTCTCTATCTCTGAAAAGTATATTCAACTCCTAAATAGGTCACTGGAGGTATAACTGAAGGCTTCAGAAGCCCAAGTCAGCACTTAGCTATAGCATCAAACCACAACAACCCAATTTGACAGCATGCTGAGGAGATGCTTCTGTTCTGAAGGGTAGGGAGAGGAGCTTTGGGGTTTGTGCGTAGAATTAGTGATTGTAGAGGGTAAGGGTAAAAGGAGAGAATGAGCCCTATGTAATTATGGCTCAAAGATACTATTCTCCTATCTTCCTTTTGTTTTTGTTTTGAGACAGAGTCTCACTCTTTGCCCCAGCTAGAATGCAGTGGTGCCAACATAGCCCATTGTAACCTTTAACTCCGGTGTTCAAGTGATTCTCTTGCCTTATCCTCCTGAATAGCTGGGACCACAGACTTGCACCATCTATACCCAGCTATTTTTTTTTTTTTTTTTTAGAGACAGTCTCACTTTGTTGCCCTGGGCAGAGTGCTGTTGGGTCACAGCTCACAGCAACCTCCAGCTCCTGGGTTTAAGCAATTCTTTTGCCTCAGCCTCCCAAGAAGCTGGAACTACAGGCGCCCGGCTATGCCTGGCTATACCCAGCTAATTTTTTTTCTTTTTGGTAGAGACGGGGGTCTCACTCTTACTCAGATTACACTCAAACTCCTGGCTATAAGCAACCCCCTAGCCTTGGCCCACCTTTCTTTTTTAATAGACCCTGTTAGGGAAGACTAAATGAAGCAGAAATTCCTCTTGAGGAAAAAGCAACTGGATCTTTTTTTTTTTTTTTGCAGTTTGGCCAGGGCCGGGCTTGAACCCGCCACCCCTGGTATATGGGGCTGGTGCCCTACTCCTTGAGCCACAGGTGCCGCCCAGCAACTGGGTCTTAAGTAGAAACCTGCTTTCATGGTTTAGTTGGATTTTAAATACAGACATTGTTAGTGTTTTTCATTTTCCAAGTCTTCATAGAATTTTAGGTCAAATAACTATAAACTAGCCCAGATTCTTGAGCTGTATCTACAAATATTGCCTGATCATTTCCCTTTTTTTAATATTTTGATAGCCTACTAAAATTTGGTGACGAAACAGTATCTAGTGTTCTAAACCTTTGAGACTCTTCTGGAATACACAGTTGGTTCTTCCTTCCAATGGAATGTTCTCTAAAGGTGTCAGAAAATAACTTCTGAGGCCAGAATGTTGACCTTTTTCTAAAGTAGGTAGGCTCAAGCTTTATCAGGAGGTGAATGAATAAAGTTTTTTGTTTTGTTTTTTTTTTTTCTTTGCAGTTTTTGGCCCGGGCTGGGCTTGAACCCGCCACCTCCAGCATATGGAGCCGGTGCCTTACTCCTTTGAGCCACAGGTTCCACCATGAAGCTACTTTTTAAAAATGTTTATAGCTTGCTCATCTTCCATTGTGGAGAACCCAGTATTGCAAAAATAGCTAAATTAGGCTAGATTGGGCCTTGTGGCACTGGGGCTCAGCTTGTATAAAAATTCAAACCTGGCCTGGGTCTGTCTGCTAAACAGCAATGACAACTACAACAAAAAATAACCAGGCGTTGGGCAGCACATGTGGCTCAAAGGAGTAGGGTGTTGGCCCCATATGCCAGAGGTGGCGGGTTCAAACCCAGCCCTGGCCAAAAACTTCAAAACAAACAAACAAACAAAAAAAAAAAACCAGGCTTTGTGGTGGGCACATGGAGTCCCAATTACTTGGGAGGCAGAGGCAAGAGAATTGTTTAAGCCGAAGAGTTTGAAGAGGTGAATAAATGAAGCTACTTTTAAAAATGTTTATAGCATTCTAAAATCAGCCGAGAGAAGCACCTTGTATAACTGTTGGTCTTCTACCCTACCTCTCTTCTTTCCCTGAACTAACTTGTAGCATTCTTCTCCAGGTGTCCCTTGCTGGAAGGATGCTATGGGCCAGCTCTGCATAGAAGGCAATAAAACTTGGGGGCACAGTGAACTAGTTTCAAAAGATTGTATGCATTTAGAAGTGATGCAACTAGCTAAGTTTCTCAATGGGGTATTTGTAATGGCCTGGCACTTTGTTGATTTCCTTGTTAACACAGCCACTGAGGCTTTGCATGAAAAAACCAGCAGTCTGTGTACTTTTTAAATGTACTTTGTGGCATTAGCTGTATTTGAGTCACTAGCTAGGATGAAGGGGAGGGTAAGGGATTAAGATTCAGGGACCCTGTGAACTTTCCGTTTTAATCTTTTTATTTATCCTTCAATATGGACATCTTCCCTGCCTTTGGAAGGTGGGCCATCCTTGAAGACAAAAGCTGATGTTAAGTGTCCAGAGGAAACTTGCTATTTCTGCTGACATTTAAATTTGATTAAATTTTGTTCTCTCAGAACATAAACTTCTCCCTCCCTCTATCCTTCTCTTCCTTCTTTCCAAGATGGGATCTTGCTGTGTTGCCTGGGCTAGTTCTTGCTTAAGGCAGTCTTTCCACCTCAGCCTCTGAAAGCACTGGTATTACAGATGTGAGCTGCTATGCCCAACCTACATTTTCTTAAAGTTAAACTTCACCTAGGATCTCTTAGCTTTTCCAGGACATAAGTTGGTTTCAGTTTATAACAGGCAGTTTTTCTGTGTGTGGGGGTACCTTTATAGATCAAGGTGGCTGCTGAGAAGCTGAGACATGATGTGGTCCTGTCAGAGATCATCTTCATTCCCCATTTTGGCTATCACCAATGTGTTTTCTAAGCTGGCAGAGGGCTGCAGGGCCAGTCTGAGAGTAGCATGTATTGTCTTTTGCAACTGGTCTTACACAATGCTGCTAGGTATAATTATAGGATTTTTATCTAGTAGTGGTCCTGAGATGGATGGATGAAACCCGCAAACTGTGAAATTAAAAGTCAAAACTGCTTGGTGCCATTGTTTGCTTGCTGAACACCTCTTCCCCCACCAAAAGAAGGTAGGGTGACATGCATATGATGGTGGGAGCAGTGAAATCCTTCTTAGTCCGACTGATATTTTATTTCAACTATAACTGCCATAGATAGAAAAAAAAAAGAAAAGAAAAAGGGGAGAAAAGATAACTGCCATAGATGGCTAGGAGATTCCTGGAGAATGATGGGTTCTGACAGGAGGGACCCTACCAGTTCATGTGACTGACCTTCTTTTAGAAGAGAACCCAAGTGGAAGACTGTTGGTGTATTGTGTACAGATAGGCTGTTTGCATAGTGTTCCTGTTAGGTGTTTGTATTAAATAGAGTATTTCATCAGTCCGGGAAGAGAAAATACAGCATGTTCTTTCTTAAATACTTTTCATCCACCTGCTTTCTTTTGTCCTAAAACATACATCAAAGCTTTTAATTTGGTTAAGTGAAATATTCATGTCTCTTAAGCTGCTACTGGCTCAAGTTTTATTTATTTATTTATTTATTTATTTATTTAGAGACAGTCTTACTATGTCACCCTTGGTAGAGTGCCATAGTATCACAGGTCACAGCAACTTCAAATTCTTGGGCTTAAATCATTCTCTTGCCTCAGCCTCCCAAGTAACTGGGATTCCAGGTGCCCACCACAACGCCTGGCTATTTTTTTTTGTTGTAGTTGTCATTGTTGTTTAGCAGACCCAGACCAGGTTTGAACCCGCCAGCCCCAGTGTATGTGGCCGGTACCCTAGCTGCTGAGCTATGGGCCACCGAGCCTGGCTCAAATTTCAAAATGTCATTTTTACTTAAGGGGATGGACAGTTGAAAGGCACACATTAGAAACCTCATTTAGTACCAAAAAAAATGGTTCTGAGCCGAACATTATTTTTATGTGCATGTTGTAACACCAGAAACTGTCTCTGAAATAAAAGAGTCTTTCTGCTTCCTGATCTCCCTCTCTCCCTCCACCCCTCCCCTCCTTCCTTTGTTCTTTTGCCCCCCCCCTTCTCTTCCAGTTCCATATTGAAAAACTGCTTGTGCTAGATGGATAATTAATGCAGTGCTATGGAGCAACAGGTTCCTCTGGTGGTGACTAAATCTGAAGTAAATGTTAACGTCATGCAGGTTCACATGTATTAATAGGCAAGAGAGATAAGTGAGGTTAGACTCAGATCAGCCATACTACTAGTATATGACTTGAAATAGATCCTCTCAGAGAGCCAAGAACCATGACAACAACTAATATCTTCCACTTGCAGTGTTGAGCTGCAGCCTCATTAATGAATGAAAGGCATTCTAAATTAAAACTGGGTTCCATCTGTGGGTTGTGAATTAGGATCATCTTACCCTGGACTTTGAATCTTTGACATGGAAAAGTCTGTCAATGGGCTGGCGCCTATAGCTCAACCGGCTAAGGCGCCAGCCACGTACACCTAAGGTGTCGGGTTCGAATCCCCAGCCCGGGCCTGCCAAACAACAATGATGGCTGCAACCAAAAAATAGCCGGGCGTTGTGGCGGGCGCCTGTGGTCCCAGCTACTTGGGAGGCAGAGGCAGGAGACTTGCTTGAGCCCAGGAGTTGGAGGTTGCTGTGAGCTATAATGCCACGGCACTCTGCCCAGGGGGGCAGCTTGAGGCTCTGTCTAAAAAAAAAAAAAAAAAAAGAAAAGTCTGTCAATGAAGGCATTACTGTTAGCTAAGAGGTATATGTTTGTGGTTTTCTCCTTAATGAGTCCAGAAATAGACTGGACACCCTCATTGGCAATAAAGATGGGATTTGTTTATGGGAGTCTAGATATGTTAGAATCATGCTTGGATTAAGGAAGTTTTAGTCATGAAAAATTAATGTAATCAGTTTGTGTGTAGATATTACTGTAAATAATTTGTGGGCCCTCTAGGCCTCACGAGAACCACAACAAACTCTGAGAAGCAAATTCTTCAAGTGAATGTATATTTTCTAAAGATTCAGAGCTTTATTATTATGAACTATTTTATAGCCAACAGAAGGTCTTTCAAGTTCAGGTGGTGGTTAAGATAAAATTTTAAGACATTTAAGATAAAATAGTCACTTACTGGCCAGAAATTGCAGTTCAGAGCTTTTAAACAAATGATCTAGAAGGAAACTTATCTACAACAGTGAAGGTGGGAAGATAATTCTTCCAAAGCTATGTCTTCAAAGAGTACCCTCTTCTCTGCCTGTAGAAAGGAGTGCCTGTCTCATAGCATTGCAGGCCATATTTTTTGGAAGCAAGAAAATAAAGGTCCTCTGTCTGTTGGCTAAAGAGCTACCAGTTTTCCAAGACAGCTATTTCAGGGACATTTATTCCCAGGAAAAATGTACCCACAGCTAGAACCTTTCTTTTATCTTTTATCAAAATGCAAAAATATACCTGTTTCTGTGAAACGATGCTTCCTCCTGAACTCCTGAAATCTTTAACTTCCCTCCCTCATCCTTCATCTCACTCTCTTGCCCCAGACTATAGTGCCATGGTGTCACCCTAACTCCTGAGTTCAAGTGATCCTCCTGCCTCAGCCTCCCAAGGGTGCTAAAATTACAGGTGTGAGCCATCTCCCTCCACCACCAACTTACTGTCTTTACAGGAACATCGACTGAATTACCATTTGCTGAATAAGTCTGAATTATGAAAAAAGAGTAGGGAAAAAGCCATGTCACCTTCAGGTGCCAAGTGACAAAATTTCTGGGACACTTTGTTAATTCTGTCATCCATGAGCTATTGAGTCTTTTGTGGCTCTGTATGGTAAGGATCCGTTTGTAGTTGATTATTTGTGGTCTTATTACCAAGTGCCCTTTTCACTTTCTAGCCTGTGATCCCTGACAGCAAGGGCTATGTTTAAAATCCCAACACTTAACTTCATTGCCTAGCATAAAATAAGCTTTCCAGTAAATGTTTGAGTGGATGAATGACATTGGTCCTCTCTCTATAAGGCTGTATTTTTTGATGGGGTAGATAATAACTTGTATGTTCATCGTCCAGCGTGGTACCTAGTCCATTGGTAAATAAGTAGTGGGGGCTCAGTAAATATTGAAAGACAGAAGGAAATGGTCAGCCTTGAAGTTAAGGAAAATACTCTGATGGGTATTCTATTGTGTTTCTCAGAAATAAGAGAATTACTAAAGAGGGTTCTTAAAAAATAGCTTGGAAACTTTGTTTTGTTTTGTTTTGTTTTGAGACAGAGTCTCACTTTGTTGCTTTCAGTAGAGTGCTGTGGCATCATAGCTCACAGCAACCTTAAACTCTTGGGCTCAAGCAGTCCTCTTGCCTCAACCTCACCAGTAAGCTGGGACTAGAGACACCTGTCACAATGCTTAGCTAAGCTTGGAAACTGATTTGGGAGTTTTTCCTACTTATTAGTTCTACCAATTTTTCTATTAGTTCTTTTTTTTTGGTCCGGGACTGGGTTTGAACGCGCTGCCCTACTTATTAGTTCTTAAGGCTTTAGGTAATTTTGTTTCCTCACCAATAAAATGGGAATGAGAGTTAATTATCTCAGAATGGGTTAGTAAAGATCGAATAAGGGTATTTGTTAAAATACTTTGTGAACTGTAATACACTAGATGTAAGGTGAAGTTATCACTCTGCTATTTCTAGAGTTTAGTGATTTGGAAGCATATTGATGACTTAGCAGGCACCACTGGCTCATAGTGTTTTCATGATTGTCACTGCTGAGTAGCTGAAACTTTGATAGAGTAATCTAAGTATTACCTAACTTTTAATTTTTAATGATTTCCTTTTATAAATGATAGCCTCCAGCTCACTGTTTCATTGATACATAGGGATGAGAGAGGGCTGGGGAAGATCCTTCTTTTTCATGACAGGCATATCATGATTTAAAGTCTTTGGCATGTGTATAATTGTTTCAGAGTTGCACATTAAGCTTATGAGAACACCGTATTTATGGGAAAGGAACTTCAAGAAGGGCAGCTGAGGCAAGGAAGTTCTCAGAATGAGTACATGATTACCCTGAGGCTGCAGAATCGCCTTTCACCCTGGAATCCTTTTCCTGTCAGCAGTGTTTCTGATATGGACTAAAACAGACTTTTTCAGAACTGGTTCCTGAGCTTACCTGAATGACAGTGTCTTTCCTGAAGCCATTTCATGAATCTTTTCCTCTAGAAATTTAAGTTGAAAATTTGTCTTCTGAATAGATTGAAAGAAATTGCTTAGAGCAGAGAGGAAACATGATCATGACAAAGCTTTATGATGGGCAATTCCTATGTTCCAGCAGTGCCTATGATGATCATTTTCTAGAAACTTAGACCTTTCTTTCTTATCCATGCCATCTTAGATATTAACTGCCTTTTCTCAAGATATCATCTTTTCAAATTTGTTATTTCAAGATTTGCATGTTCTGTCTCTTAAGAAAGCAGCAAACCTCTGGGCGATGCCTATGGCTCAAGAGGGTAGGGCACCAGCCCCGTATGCTGGAGGTGGTGGGTTCAAACCCAGCCCTAGCCAAAAAAAAAAAAAAATGTATATATTTTAAAAAAAGAAAGCAACAAATCTCAACAACTAAAGAAATGATGGTCTCGATCATTTAAATGTTCTGTGTTCACCCTGGAGATAGTACTTGGATTACCATGGTCTACTCCCTAAATGCATAGCCCCCATTCCACACTTAGGGCAGACCTTTAAAAAAAGTAATTTATGGGTAGGCTGGGTGCAGTGGATCATACCCGTAATCTTAGCTCTGGGAGACCAAAATGGGAAGATTGCTTGAGGTCAGAAGTTTAAGATCAGCCTGAGCAAGAGCGAGAGACCCCCAAGGCTGGGCACAGTGGCTTACGCCTATAATCTAGCACTCTGAGAGGCCAAGTTGGGTGGATAGCCTGAGCTCATGAGTTTGAGACCAGCCTAAGCAAAAGCAAGATCCCCATCTCTACTAAAAATAGAAAAATTGAGCCCAAGAGTTGGAGGTTGCTGTGAGCTCTGATGCTGTGGCACTCTACTAAGGGCAACAAAGTGAGACTCTGTCTCAAAAAAAATTTTTTTAAAAAGAGCAAAACCGGCTCGGTGCCTGTGGCTCAAGCAGTTAAGGCACCAGCCACGTAACACCTAAAGTGGCAGGTTCGAATCCAGCCTGGACCCGCCAAACAACAATACTGGCTGCAACCAAAAAATAGCCAGCTGTTGTGGCGGGCGCCTGTGGTCCCAGCTACTTGGGAGGCTGAGGCAGGAGACTCGCTTGAGCCCAGGAGTTGGAGGTTGCTGTGAGC
>NW_003852507.1:1298578-1313042 GCF_000181295.1 Otolemur garnettii
AAAAAAAAAAAAAAAGAAAGAAAGGCAAAATTAAAAATCAAGTTTGTTTGAGTGGCGCCTGTGGCTTAGTGGGTAGGACGCTGTATACCGAGGGTGGCAGGTTCAAACCTGGCCCCAGCTGAACTGCAACAGAAAAATAGCTGGGCATTGTGGTGGGCACCTGTAGTCCCAGCTACTCGGGAGGCTGAGGCAAGAGACTCACCTAGGCCCAGGAGTTGGAGGTTGCTGTGAGCTGTGATGCCACGGTACTCTACCGAGGGCGACACAATGAGACTCTTGTCTCTACAAAAAAAAAAAAAAAAGGTAAAAATAAAAATCAAATTGTTTAAAGAGAATCAAAATGAATGCAGTGGGGTTATTTAGTATTTGAAGTTTAGGTTTGCAAATATGGGCTTTGACTCCCATGTCTTCTCATTGTTTTGTGACTTAGAAAACCCTAAGTAATTTCATGTGTGATTTAACCACCAAAACAAGTGCCTGCCTAATTGCATTACCTTGCCTCTTGACTTTGGAGGGGTTATACTCGCTTCCTAGAAGCCGGGTCTTCCCCAGTTCTTTAAATTAAGGTTAAGAGAGAAAATACCTTTGTATCTATGCCCTGAAGGCATAGAGAAGAGGATTTGGGTAGAGAATGGTTTGAGTATGGTTTTGTAGAAGTGCTGTGGGAACCAGAGGTTTAGAAAAAAGATTCCTAGAGAGAATACTTCAATTGAGCCTCAAAAGATAAGAGTTCACCAGGTAAAAGATTAGAGGAAGCAGTAGGTGGTGAACCTGGAGTGAGCAGAGACACAGAGATGAGAAACTGCATATGGGCTGTGCAGAGAGCCAGCAGATTGATGGAGCTGGAAAAAGAGTGTTATTGCCATAGGGCATGGGGAGGGGCACCATTGAAGGGCTTTTTAATCAGGAGAGTGATAAGATTATAATTGTGTTTCTGTATAAATCATTCTGCCAACAAGTTTGGGAATAGACTAAGGAAAGCATGTAAGGTGAAAGATCTAAACCTGTACCACTTTACCTCACCCTTCTCTGCTTTACATGTTTGATGTAGGGTATTATGATACAAAGCCAGTGGGGCAGATGAAAAGAAATGATGAAAAACAGAATCAGAAGTGACAGCCTTCAGGGTTAATTTCAGTATGACAGCTGTTGAAGCATAGCAGAGTCTGTAGGCCTTTGCAAATTACATACATGCCTTTCAGTAGTTTGGAGGTGGCCTATTACAGAAATACTGTGTATTGGATAGAATGAGGAAAGTCTTTACAGGTGAAATCACCTGTGTTCCTCTAGAGCTTGGAGACTGGCCAACAGACCACTGTGTCTCCTGTTTTCTGCTTCCTGGTAAGCATCCTCCTGAGATTTCACTAAGGAAACAGGAAGTAAGGGAAGCAGTGAGCTGTGAAGGCGTGGTGAGCATCTGCCATGTATGCTCAGGGCTCCAGGGAAGCACGGCAAAACAGTAGCTAGGAAAATTGGCCAAGGCAAGTGCAGTTTTAAGTAGAAATGGCAAAGCATCATAGCCCTGGAACTTAAAGGAGAGTCCTTGCATCTTGTATATACTCAAGTTTTTGTTTGTTTTTGCTGTTTCTCGCATTCTTTGAAGAAAAATTTCCTCTTTACCATTCCAAGTAAGTGACTGCCAAGAACCAAAGATAGGAATTTCTTAAGCATAAATGTAGCCTTATTCTGTATAGCAGTGATTTTCAAACTTGGGTGTTCAGCAAAATCACCTTGGGAACTTTTTTTTTGAGACAGGGTTTCACTATGTCCCCTCAGTAGAGTGCTCTGGTGTCACAGCTCACAGCAACCTCAAACTTTTAGGCTTCAGTGATTCTCTTGCTACAGCCTCCCAAGCAGCTGGGACTACAGGCGCCTGTCACAACACCCATTTTTTTTATCGTCCTTGTTTAGCAGGCCTGGGCCAGGTTTGAACCCGCCAGCCCTGGTCATTGTGGCCAGCACCTTAGCCGCTGAGCTACAGGCGCTGAGCCACCTTGAGAGCTTGTTAACACAAATTGCTAAGACCCACTCCTAGAATTTCTGATTCAGTAGATTTGGGGTGAGGTCTGAGAATTTGCATTTCTTTTTTTTTTTTTGCTGGGGCTGGGTTTGAACCTCCCACCTCCAGCATATGGGCCAGCACAGGCACTGCCCCAGAATTTGCATTTCTAATGAATTCCCAGTGACATTTAATGCTGCTGGCTTGGGGACCATACTTTGAGAACCACTGTTGTATAGGCATTATAAATGTAACCCTCCCAAAGATTTAATAGTCTCATGTAGTGTTTGGGATAACCGTTAACCGTAATGGAAATCAATGACTTGGAGGATCTGTAAGTCCCAGCCCTACACAGCTCTAGTTTTGATTTAGTATTGACTCACTCAGTGACTACTGTATGTACAACCTTTGTATTATAAAGATAAAAAGAAGGAAGAGATCCAGTCATTGTCTTGTCCCTCTAATAAAAGAAATAAGAAAACTGTCGGCCAGACTCTGTGGCTCATGCCTATAATCCTAGCACTCTGGGAGGCCAAGGCGGGTAAATTGCTTGAGCTCACAAGTTCAAGACCAGCCTGAGCAAAAAGCAAGACCCCCATCTCTACTAAAAATAGAAAAACTGAGGCAAGAGGATCACTTAAGCCCAAGAGTTTGAGGTTGCGATGAGCTGTGATGCCCTGGCACTCTACTGAGGGTCACAAAATGAGACTCTGTCTCAAAAGACAAGCCTATTTCTAGAGGAGGGATGGGAGGCTGTGCAAAGAATTTGTAGTTGTCTTTAATCCACCACACTGCTACTTGAAGTAGGCCTTAAAGGATGAATAGGGTTTTGACAGGCATAGCTTTTTAGAGGAAGAAATACCAAGTCTTCAAGTAGCCTAACAGGAAAGATACCTGAAGGGGCCTGGAAAGATGGAATGGGACCATGTGAGAGGCTCTGAACAGCAGGTGGAAGAACTTAGACCTACACTAACAGACTTTATAAACAGTATGGTGGGCCTCTCATGGTGCAGAGTTTGGGCATGACTATCTGGGCTCTGAACTAGTTCTTTATACCTTTTCCTGTAAGCCCAGTGTTACAGCTTTGGATTTGATTCTCTTTCTCAGGTAAGTGGGATGTTTCTTAGAGTATTATAAATGATGCCAAGTAAGCATTTTTAAAAATAAGAGAATCTTCCTACCAGTGCTGCAGGACTGGCCAAAATAAGGAGTTAGGAGCATTTAGCTTTGTGCTGGACCTGGCTAGGCTTTTTCCTGCTGCACCAAAGGGTTAGTTACTTAGTCTTGCATTTGTTTTTTCCATACAGTAACCCTCCACTGAGTGAAGAGATGTTGCCTCCTGGGGAGTGGATGTGTCACCGGTGCACTGTTCGCCGAAAGGTAATAATGCCGCTTTCTGTTGAGTTTGTTCAGAATCCCAGACATAGAGAGGACTGAAACTCTAGAGCTAAGATGGCCTGCCCCGAAGGCATTTTCGTCCCTTCTTGTCTTTTCCAGCCCTGTAATCACCCTACTCTCCACATGGTGACTGTTCGGAATCTGGTAGGACCTAAAAATCCAAACACAAGTTGCTGAAATGGGCAGAAGAGGTGTGTTAATTTATTGAGCCATGTTCAGTCACCAATGACAGGAGTCATCTGACCTCCTTGTTGACTCCCTAATAAGTGGCCTGAATGTGGCAGCTTTATCCATGGCTGAAGGAAAAGGCTGCTAGATGAAAAAGGGAATTTTCTCTAACCCCAAGGCAAATAAGTCACTGATATCCAGAGGCTTGGCTAGGATTATTGCAGGGAAAGGATTTTGAACCCATTTGTACCTCGGGTTGCCTGATCTCTCTTTAGCTCCACTTCCCTTAGCTCTGATAATTTAGTACTAGCTTTAAGAATGTGGTTCCTGGCTCAGGACCTGTAGCTCAGTGGTTAGGGCACCAGCCACACCCATTGGGGCTGGTGGGTTCAAACTTGACCCTGGCCCGCTAAACAATGACAACTATAACAAAAATAGCTAGATGTTGTGGTGGGCACCTGTAGTTCCAGCTACTTGGGAGGCTAAGGCAAGAGAATTGCTTAAGTCCAAGAGTTTTTAGGTTGCTGTGAACATGACAGACACGGCACTCTATCAAGGCGACATAGTGAGACTGTCTAAAAAAAAAAAATGGTTCTGTTTTTTACTTCTTGAGACTTTTTGTGAGGTACAAGAGCTAAATTCTCCCTTATCAAAAAAGGAAGTATGTTTCTACTCAGATTATGATTCAACCAATCCTCAAAGATATAGGCTGTGGATTATAATCTGTGGGTTGTAACCCACCCAACACTGATACACTGAGCAACTTTTCCTTTGTTGTGACATCATATCTGTTTTCCTCGCCCTTGAACATGATGTCACAATGAATGATGACTTCCTTGGTTGCAGAAACCGGATGAGGACATGATTCAGAGATTGTGGTTTATGTGTGTAACAGTTTTCAGCATTTAAGAAGATAAACAGTTAGGCAGCCATTATTTTTTAAATATATGCACAAGGGTTTCTATTAAAAAGAAAGCCAAAGCCAAGTCAGCCACCTAACCACAGCAGAACCTTGACGCCTCCTAAAGTCCACAAACCAGCCTGTCTTCCAGCCTGTCCACCTTCCAAGATCTTCTTCCTGTACATCCCCAATTAGATCACAACAGGGCTACTCAAAGAAGCTGGACCTGAAAGGGTTGGGAGGAGCTAAGGGAGAAGAGATAAATCTTGGTAACAAGGGTAAAGAAAAGGAACTAACGTTAACATCAGTGCACATCATATACTAGGTGTTTTACTTGTAGTCCCATTTAATCCATACAGCCATCTCAGGGTACCAGTAGTAGATCCTCCATTTTAGAAGGGATGAAACTTAGACTCAAATGTGGATTAACTTTCCCAGGGATTCAAAGACATGGCAAAGCTTTGTTACTTCAACAGTTTTCTAGAAGCAGAACTATTTGCTGAGAGGATTATGTCCTTTCTAACAGGGTACTTCTGAAATGCTGCTCTGACCTGCTTTCATGTGGACCTCTTTGCCTGCCAGTGTCAAATCTGCCTTTCCCATTACTACTATTCCCCTTTGGCCTCATGTTTTTTGTTTTTTTTTTGAGACGGAGCCTCAAGCTATCCCCCTGGGTAGAGTGCCATGGCATCACGCTCACAGCAACCTCCAACTCCTGGGCTCAAGCGAGTCTCCTGCCTCAGCCTCCCAAGTAGCTGGGACTACAGGCGCCCGCCACAACGCCTGGCCAGTTTTTGGTTGCAGCCATCATTGTTGTTTGGCGGGCCCAGGCTGGGGATTCGAACCTGCCACCTTAGGTGTATGTGGCTGGCGCCTTAGCCGCTTGAGCCACAGGTGCCTAGCCTGGCCTCATGTTTTACACTCAAATGCATTGAAACAATACATCCTTGGGGCCGCTCTAACTCCTGACATTCAGATCCTAGCGCAAGTTAGATCTTCCTTCAACTCACAGCCATCCCTTTCACATGTATGACCCTCTTCATCTCCACTGTATCCCTAGAAGGAACAGAGGAAAAGGTTTTTATTGTCACTTTACAGATGGAGACATTCCTGCTCACCTACCTGAGTCACCCAACGTCAGAGGCAAAACTGGGACAAGATCCCAGATCCTCTGACTGGAGACCAGTGTTAAACCTTCATTTGACAACTTTATTTGGGGTCTTAGAGAAAATTGCATTATCAGGAATCCTGTTCTGTTGGGTACACTTAAGTCTTTTTCTACTGCTCTACCTTTCAGGAAGTGTCATTTTCAGAGTTCTAGTTAAAAGCAAAACATTAAAAGCTGTCATTCTTGGACACCATGATTGCTGGGTTGCTTTCCTTCCCACACCACCCCTCTACCTTGATTGCAGTTACTCTGGGTGCCACTGCCCAACCTCCTTGAACTGGGAACTCTACTTGCCAATTTTTACTACCTTTGCTTTTGCAGATTTCCTTTATTTTGACCAAAGTTTTAAAAAAAAATAATGAGGAAGTCAGGATACTTCAAGACAAACTACAGTGATCTCATTGATTTTCACTATGTTATTCTTACTGTTCCCACTTAGTCTTACTAAATTGCTCGCTGTGTTAACTTTTTAGCCATTCACCCTATAGTTTATAGATGTGTGTTATATGATGAGCTAGGGTTAATGATATGAAATTGTTCCTAACTTTCCGCACATTTTGGTGATTCCTTGCTGCAATAGTTTTATCAGCTTTAGATTATTTCTGTTATGGTTGTGTCAGCTTTAACACCAGTGTTCCAAGTCCCCAGATAGATGATTGTCTTGTAAAATACTTTCCTAATTTTAGTTAGTGGTCTTTCAGGACATTGTAGAACCTATCTCTTTTTTTGTGGTACTTTTCATGTTGAGCCCACCTATTCATTTGCACAGAAACGAGAGCAGAAAAAGGAGCTGGGTCATGTCAATGGATTGGTGGACAAATCTGGCAAACGGACTACATCCCCCAGCAGTGACACTGACTTGCTGGACAGATCAGCTAGCAAAACTGAACTCAAGGCTATTGCCCATGCCCGGATCCTGGAAAGGCGAGCCAGCCGGCCTGGCACACCCACATCCAATGCCAGCACAGAGACCCCCACCTCTGAGCAGAACGACGTTGATGAGGACATCATTGACGTGGACGAGGAGCCAGTAGCAGCAGAGCCTGACTATGTGCAGCCCCAGCTGAGGCGGCCCTTTGAGCTGCTGATTGCTGCCGCCATGGAGCGGAACCCTACCCAATTTCAGTTGCCCAATGAACTGACTTGTACCACTGCACTACCAGGTTAGCCAAACCATCATCCTACCCCCTCCCCCATCCCAACTTTCCTAAAGAATCATTGTCCAGCAAAAGAGCAGTACCGCCTGTAGGGTCAGTTTATGCAGTTCCCATCTTGGCTGTTCCTGGTTCTGCCTACAGAGATCTTTGAAGATCTTAACATTACATTGCCGTGCTTATTCAGTTTTCCATTATCTGAGTATCTAAACTCCTCTCCTACCCTTTCCCAGTATTTTTTTAAGTAGGTACTATAGCCACATTGTTTAAAAATCCAAAAACATATCAAAGGCTTACAATAAAAATTTCCCTTCCACCCGTGTCTGCCATTTGCCTAGTTTCCACCTTCCAACCCATCACAGGTAACCTCTGGTCGGTTCTTGTTCAGTCTTTTCAAATTTCCTTACACATATAAAAACAAACATAGATACATGTATATATGCTCATTATTTTCTCCTTAAATAACATACTAAAATACCACTCTACACCTTGCTTACTTTGTTTCACAATATGCTGTAAAAAGTCTTTTTTCATATTAATGTAGAATTTCCTTGCCTTTGTAAATGGTTGCATAATAATAGTCCATTGTATACATATATTGTAATTTGTTTAACCAATTTTATATTGATGGACATTTAGGTTATTCCTCATCTTTTGTTACTTCAGGAAATGCTTCATATGAATAACTTTGTAAATACATCACTATACACATGTATAGCTGTCTAAGTGTATCTGTAGGACAAATTCCTTATATTAGAATTGCTCAGTCAAAATTGCACATACATTTATAGTTTTGATATATATTACCAAATTATCTTCCCCTGTTTTGTTTTGTTTTTTTTAAATCAAGTTCTGCTGAGAAGCTGAGGTGGATAGATTGCTTGAGCTTAGAAATTCAAGACCAGCCTAAGCAAGAGTGAGACCCCATTTCTACTAAAAATAGAAAAACTAGCCAGGCGTTGTGGTAGGCACCTATAGTCCCAACTACTTGGAAGACTGAGGCAAGAGGATTGCTTAGGTCCAGGAGTTTGAGGTTACTGTGAGTTATGATGGCATAGCACTCTACCCAGGGTGACAGAATGAGTCTCTGTCTCAGAAAAAGAAAACATCAAGTTCTGCCTTCTACTTGATACCATAAAGCCTTTAGGGAAGCTTTTCTTTTCTTTTGCTTTCAGAGAAAGCAAAATTGATAGGTTTAAGAAAGATGCATATGGAATCAAAACTTTCCTGATTTCTATAAAATCGCAGTTAAAATGTAGTCTTAACCACCTCCACAGAATAGTCCTTATAGTCCTTGTTGACTGTTTGACTTAGGCATTTATATTTCTTTCTTTCTTCTTTCTTTTCTATTTTTTTTTTTTAGAGATAGAGTCTCACTTTGTTGCCCTTAGTAGAGTGCTGTGGCATCACAGCTCACAACAACCTCCAGTTCTTAGGCTTAGGGAATTCTCTTGCCTCAACCTCCTGAGTAGCTGGGACTACAGGCACCAGCCACAAGCCCTGGCTATTTTTTGTTGCAGTTTGGCCAGGGCCGGGTTCGAACCCACCACCCTTGGCATATGGGGCCGGCACCCTACTCACTGAGCCAGGAATTATTATATCAGGAATTTATATTTCATAGTTTAGCCAGTGTCTAAACCTAGGTTTCTAACCACTTTATGTTTGCAAAACAGTTAAATATATTTCTGCCACTGAGAAGTGACTTCTGATCATGGTTCTGACTTACATCGCAGTCATCTTTTTCCTCCCTTGTCATTATTTTTTCTCACCTGGATTCAATCTCAGTGGACCTCTGAGAGATCCATGTCTGGGCCATGCTTTAGATCTGTTTTTTCATTTAATGTTGTTTCCATATTGCAGACTAGGAACTCTGAAGCCAGGGATAGCTCAGTACCACTAATTTCTTTTCTAGGTTCTAGCAAGAGGAGAAGAAAAGAGGAAACCACAGGGAAAAACGTAAAGAAGACTCAGCATGAGTTAGATCACAATGGTCTCGTTCCCTTACCGGTCAAAGTCTGTTTCACGTGTAACAGGTATTTTCTTTCATACCAAGAGGCTCTTCTTCATATCCAGCAAATGATGCCTTTTCTCTTCAGTCACCTCTTCCAAACCAAGTATGTTGAATATGGATAACCCATATTCTAATGGAATCTCTACATGGAGACTGACTGATTAATGGACTGATGAGAGCTCTGAATATGTTCCCTGAAGAATCACAGTATAGGAATACTCTTAATTATGTTGGTAAAGGCTAGAACAAAAGGAGTTAAGAGCTTAGACTGAAGTTGTGAGTTATTTAGACTAGGTAGGCTAGTAAGAAGAATTCTGGCCAGTAGAGACACAAGTCCCTGAAAAAGGCACAAAGCATTGTTAAATCAATGAAGATGGGTTTAAAAGTAGTACAAAACCAGGCCAGGCGCAATGGCTTCTGCTTATAATTCTAGCACTTCGGAGGCGGAGGCAGGTAGATTGCCTGAGCTCACAGGTTTGAGACCAGCCTGAGCCAGAGTGAGACCCCATCTCTAAAAAATAGCCGGGCATTGTGGGGGGGCGCCTGTACTCCTAGCTACTTGGGAGGCTGAGGCAAGAGGATAACTTGAACCCAAGAGTTTGAGGTTGCTGTGAGCTCTGACACCCGGCACTCTACCAGAAGTGACCAAGTGAGACTCTGTCTCAAAAAAAAGAAAAAGGTAGTACAAAACTGTGTACAGTGTCTTATTATAACCTCAGCATTTGGGGAGGCTAAAGGAGGATCACTTGGAGCCAGAGGTTTAAGATCAGCCTAGGAGCAAGACCAGGTCTTTATTTTTTTAAAGAGGTGGTACAAGTATTCTTAGTGGTTAGTGTGCATCGGACCAGATGACTTCCAAAAGCCCCTAGGCTGCCCCAGTTGTACCTTCACTGAGACACTGGTTTCCTTCAAATAGGATCTCTTCAGTGACAGAAACCAGCTGCTTCAATTACTGAAGCTGGACTTGTTGGCTTGGGTGAGTTAGAAGGACTGTATTATGGTCAGAGCAGGATAGCAGGAGAAAACAACTATCAGCAAAAGCTGTAGGGAACTAGTTAGAACAAACTGTGGCTCCACTGCAATTCAAGGAACATTATAGTTATAAATCGTAATTGGTTTTTGCTTAGGTCCCCCCCTCCCTTGAACCATGTTTACATGAGTACATGCAAAATCATTTTCCCAGCATATACCTCTCTAGTTGTCAGTTCTTCCTAGTGCTTGTGTAGAAGAGGAATCTTGTTATAGTTACAACTTAGAAAAGTTGCTAGTGATTTTTTTTTTTAATGAGATAGTTGCTCTCTTAAGGAGTAGAAAGGTCAAAGCAGTGTTGGAGTTGGCTGTCTTCCCCCTGTGGGTACTGAACATCGATCATTCCTGCTCTGATAGCCACATTAGCTATACTCCAAATAAACATTCACTTCCCCACAAGTCACATTCTTTTATTAGAAGAAAGTAGTAGCCTGGCAGGAGCCCCCAAATTCATCCTGATGGTAAATGTAACTGAATCACTAGAGGAGGAAGAGATGAGAGAATGTTGTTAGGATTAGGGAGGGGAGACTATTCCACAGTGCAGAGTATCTTGCCACTAAAATGGCCTATATCTCTTTTTTGCAGGAGTTGCCGCGTAGCCCCTCTCATCCAGTGTGACTATTGCCCCCTCCTGTTTCACATGGACTGCCTTGAGCCGCCACTCACTGCCATGCCCCTGGGCAGATGGATGTGTCCGAATCACATCGAACATGTGGTGGTAAGTACAGCAGTGTCCAGTCACTCCTCTATAGGCACAGCTAGGATATAGAATGATTTAGTAGAAAACATTAAGGTCAGCTTTGTGCCAAAGTTCACTATTACCTCACAGATGCTGGTTTCTGTAGACCATACTCGGTTCTGATCATTTGGACATACCTCCACTGTGCATTTTGCATTTTCCCACAATGCCCTGTTTTGGTTATAGACAGACTTGACCCACTAATGTTTAGCTATTTGTGAGTAATTTCTTCCACTGTGAATTAAGTGATTGATATTTAGCCCTAAAAAGGGAATGTATTAGATCCCAACCTTAAGGAAATAAATGGTAGACTGTTTGGAATACATATGTCCCAGGCACCAAATGAGTTTCTTTCCTTTCTCTTGCTTTGTTGAATTCTTTACAACCTCCTTATGGTGACATGCATGTTACAGGAGTTCAGTGAGTAAGTCGTTGAATCAATGAATGGTTTCGGGATCCTATTGCTTCACCTCTCAGGAGTCTCGGGTACATTTTCCAGACTATTTCCTAAGGATAGAACAGAGCTGTCATTTGCTATGTCCAAGAGTTTAGGTTTAGGATTGACTTTTTAGGCATTTTAGAACAGTCACTCACAGGCTCGGCGCCTGTGGCTCAAGTGGCTCAGGCACCAGCCACGTACACAAACAACAATGACAGCTGCAACAAAAAAATAGCCGGGCGTTGTGGCCAGCACCTGTGGTCCCAGCTACTTGGGAGGCTGAGGCAAGAGACTCGCTTGAGCCTAGGAGTTGGAGGTTGCTCTGAGCTGTGATGCCATGGCACTCTACCCAGGGTGACAGCTTGAAGCTTTGTCTCATTAAAAAAAAAAAAATAGTCACTCACAAGATTGAATAGGAGAGGGGTTCAGGAAGGGGAGCTCCATCATAAGAGTAGCCTTTCCAAATTAAAGATTACTGCTTAAGATGCTGTCTATTGGCCAGATGTGGTGGCTCACGCCTGTAATCCTAGCACTCTGGGAGGCCAAGGCCTGTAGATTGCCTAAGCTCACAGGTTCAAGACCAGCCTGAGCAAGTGCAAGACCCTGTCTCTTAAAAAAAAAAAATAGCCAGGCGTTGTGGTGGGCGCCTGTAGTCACAGCTACTTGGGAGGCTAAGACAAGAGAATTTCTTGAGCCCAAGAATTTGAGGTTGCTGTGAGCTCTGATGCCACAGCACTCTACCAAGGACGACAAAGTAAGACGCTGTCTCACAGAAAGAAAAAAAAAAAGATGCTGTCTATCAAATGATGTTAAGCATGGAGTAACTGTTGACCACCTATATGGTGATGTTCTTCTGGCCTTGCACTGAAAGGAACCTCAGTTAAAGACTTACACAGAGAAGAGTTACTTTGTATTCTTTTGACACATGCCACTCAAGAAAGATTCACTTACGAGGAAGCTTCTCTCTGAGGCTCAGTGTGTGTGTCATTTTGCTTTCTGCTGAATGAGGATAAAAATGACCATAAGCAGTTAACCTAAATATGTATCTTAAAGAGCAGCTTTCCAGCAGATGAGAAATTATTAGTTGGTTAATTTTTTATTACCCACTTAAAGGTTTCACCTAATTTATTAATAAGGAAGCTGCCACAACCAGTCTTTGCTTTTGAATTAGTTTGGGAAGCCAGATGTAGAAGAGGAAAATTGGCATAGTTTCTGCAGGCTATTGCAGAAACTCACTTCTCTTCCTCTGTCCTCTTAAGAACAGTCCAAGATTTTCTGCCTCCCACAGAGGAAGACTTTGATATCAAGAATGCTCCCCGGGGCGGTGCCCGTAGCTCAGTAGGCAGGGCACCGGCCACATACACCAAGAGTGGCAGGTTTGAACCTAGCCCAGGCCAGCTAAAATACAACAATGACAACTGCAACAACAACAACAATAACAACAAAAAAAGAATGCTCCTCGGTACTGTGCAGTAGGAATAGAGCAAGACACACAGGATTCTGGTCCTGACCCATTTGCCAGCCAAGCTCCTATGTAGGACACAGTGCTGCTTCCTGTGAGAGAGGGCCCTGCTAGGGAGTCTTGAGTCTCTCTCTCTCTTTTTTTTTTTTTAAGAAACAGAGTCTTACTTTGTTGCCCTTGGTAGAGTGCTCTGGAGTCACAACTCACAGCAACCTCCAGCTTTTGGCCTTAGGCAATTCTCTTGCCTCACCCTCCTGAGTAGCTGGGACTACAGGTGCCCCCCACAACGCCCGGCTTTTTTTTGTTGCAATTTGGCTGAGGCTGGGTTTTAACCCGCCACCCTCGGTATATGGGGCCGGCGCCCTACTCACTGAGCCACAAGTGCTGCCGAGTCTGAGTCTCTTGAGGGCCAAGGCTTCCATCTCCTCTGGAACCTGTGCTGCTGTTAGGATATCCTGACAAAGGGTTGTCTGGGCTGGAGCAGAAGACTGTCAGAGGTTGAATTGGAAGGGTATTTGTTTGCTAATTCTCCTATTTCTTGTCTTTAGGCCTCTCTAGGGAACAGGAACACACTAGATTGGGCAGGGCTGAGGGGGGAGTTTCATCCTTGTTCCTTGCCCTCTGGTAGGAGTGCTGACATCCTGGCCCCTGATAGAAGAAACCCATTTGGCCAAGGACTTTTAGTTTTTAAACCCAGAATGGAGTTAGATGGGGCAGGGACTTCTGAATCTCACCTTGGGTGTGTCTGCTTTGTCTCTAGCTGAACCAGAAGAATATGACACTGAGCAATCGGTGCCAGGTGTTTGATCGTTTCCAGGACACCATTTCGCAGCATGTCGTCAAAGTGGACTTCTTGAACCGAATCCACAAGAAGCACCCTCCTAACCGCCGTGTGCTCCAGTCAGTCAAAAGAAGAAGCTTGAAGGTGAGTCACAATCTAGTGCAGAGAAGATGGTGGCCTTTGATTGCCTTCATGGGATAGCAGATCATTGACCCAATTTTACAAATGAGACTGGAGCCCCAGAGATTTGTTTGTGGCTTCTCAGCAAGTAATGAATGTGATCTTATACTTTATTACTTGAGGATGGTGGTCAGCATTATGAGAGCCAAACCCCAAGTAGGCCTTTGAAGTCTGCAAGTCTCTACTTCTCCAAAGGATGATCACCTTTTATTTATCCTGTCCTTCCAAACCCATGTGTCCTCTGCTATTACTGCCCCCTCACCTGACACTCATCCTGTCCTTAGATGGCCCCTATCCCAAGCTGGTAATAGAGAGCCATGTACAAAATGGCTCGGCCCAGCGCGGTAGCTCACACCAGTAATCTGAGCACTCTGGGTGGCCAAGGCAGGTAGATTGCCTGAGTTCACACGTTCGAGACCAGCTTTAACCAGAGTGAGACCTCGACTCTAAAAATAGCTGGGCATTATGGTGGGCACCTGTAGTCCCAGCTACTTGGGAGGCTGAGGCAAGAGAATCACTCAAGCCCAGGAGTTTGAGGTTGCTATGAGCTATGACGCTATGATACTCTACCAAGGGTGACAAGTGAGACTGTATCCAAAAAAAAAAAAAGCTCTTCCTAGCTTAGAAACTTAAGAAAAAAATGCCTAAAGGAAAGTTAAATTCCTTTTTCCAGGCTCCTGTTAATACATCACCAATACTCCAAATTGTAGCACTAGTGTAAGGATATCTAACATTTATAACATTCAGTCACCGGAGGCTGAACACTATATGCGCATAAATAAACTTGATTGATTGCATTTGAAATGATCCAACAGAAACCAGCAATTCTCAACTACAGCCACTTGGTGGCAGCCATATTTTAAAATCAATCAAACAGACCATTGCTGTCGTGTCCAGTGTATGTCCACACTAGCAAGATGCTGTTGGAAATTGTATAACAAACTCTTTTTTTTTTTTTTTTTTTTTTTTTTTTGAGACAGAGCCTCAAGCTGTCCCCCTGGGTAGAGTGCCGTGGCATTACAGCTCACAGCAACC
>NW_003852507.1:1313743-1321391 GCF_000181295.1 Otolemur garnettii
TTGTTTGGCGGGTCCAGGCTGGGGATTCGAACCCGCCACCTTAGGTGTACATGGCTGGCGCCTTAGCCGGTTGAGCTATAGGTGCCGAGCCAAAATCCCCTGTCATTATGGTGCCCCCTCCTATTTTTTAAATGTTTCCCTACTGAGGAAAATCCAAAGTACTTTGTACTTGGACAGTTCAAGAGTAAGCTGAGGGCAGGGCACAGCGGCTCACACCTGTAATCCCCAGCACTTGGGAAGCCAAGGCAGGTGGGTTGCCTGAGCTTCCAGGTTCGAGACCTGCCTGAGCCAGAGCTAGACCTCATCTCTAAAAATAGCCGGGCATTGTGGTAGGCACCTGTAGTCCCAGCTACTTGGGAGGCTGAGGCAAGAGAATCACTTGAGCAGTTTGAGGTTGCTGTGAGCTGTGACTCCACGGTACTGTACCAAGGGGTGACAAAGTGAAATTCTGTCTTAAAAAAAAGTGAACTGAGGACAATAATACCATAGGACACTGACAGAGAGCTCAAACTCTCTCCTGGAACATTGGCCTTTATCCTTAATTATAGCAATGCAGGCATAATCTGCCGAGAAATTTCTTTCCTTTTTTTTTTTTTTTTTTTTTTAAGAGACAGTTTTCGTTTGTCGCCCTCAGTGTCATAGCTCACAACAACCTCCAGCTCTTGGGCTTAGGTGATTCTCTTTCCTCAGTCTCCCAAGTAGCTGGGACCATAGACACCCCCCACACCGCCTGACTATTTTTTTGTTGCAATTTGGCTGGGGCCGGGTTTGAACCTGCCACTCTCAGTATATGGGGCCAGCACCCTACTCCCTGAGCCACAGGTGCCGCTCTGCTGAGAATTTTTTTCTCTGTTGGAAGTTCCTGTTTACTCTTCCCCCTGGGGCAGCCTTAGACTGTTCCATTCCTCCTCTGCCTATTCCTGGACAATGTCAGAAACCCCATGACACCAGCTAATGCTGTGATGGCAATCACTGTCAACTCACACATTCTTTGTCTTCCTCCTCATATTCAGACTTATATTCACCTGCCCATCCCACAGCCACCTCACTCTCAAACTGCCTAAGACCAACATCTTCTTCCTCTCCTAATCTGCTCTTTCTCCTATATTTCCTATTTTAGTGAATGATAAGCAGTGTCTACCTAGTGCTTCAAACCATAATTCTGGGAGCTGTTTTCAGTTCCTCTTCCCTTACCCTCCATAAGGACTTGGTCACCAAATCTGTTGGTTGTCTGGGATGTTTTCCAAACCCACCATGTGCTTTTTTACATCTCTGCCTACGTGCTATATCCTGACACGTATTTCCCCTTATATCTGCTTTGGAAGTTCCTTCTCAACTTCTAAGTCTCTGTTCACATGCTGACTTCCTATAAAATCTTCCCTAATCCCAAACTCCTGTTCCTCAAACTAAAACAACTATTCTTTGTATTTTTTACAGCACCTTAGACATGCCTCTGTTCTGGAACCCACTATGTTGTATTATAACATTTCTGTGTTTATCTCCCCACTAGTCTGTGAGCTTCTTGAGGGCAAGGTTTAAGTTTTATTCATCTCTGGATCACTAGGACTTGGAACAGTGCCCAGACACAAGAGGTGCTCAATAAATGTTAGTTGAATGTATGAATGACTCTTTGTTTGTATGGCTCTTTCATTCTTACTTGGTGTGCTTCAGAGTGTGTCCTGTGACTTTGTACAACGAAGAGGTGTTCAGTTGTTTCATGAGTCATGAATGAACTGGCAAAGAAAACTAACATTGATTGAGTGCTTGTGATGAGCATTTCTACCATGAATGTTCTTGTCTCTCAGTTTTTGCTCCCAAACTTGACATTGAATAAGGACCAAGATTACCACTCTGAAAACCTGTCTAGTATCAGTTTTACACCTTTCACGCCAAAGCAGAAGACAACATGTAAAGGTTTCAGGGTTCTGCAAGCATCAGACCTTGATGAAGAATAGTAGAGGCCCCACCTGCTATTTCCATTGCCATGCCTTTGCAGACCAATGTGCATGTGTCAAAGTCAAAAGAAATGAGGGACTCAGGAGTTGCAATGCACTGAGCCTCCTTGACTTCAGAGGACCCCAGAGTGGATGGTCCCTTGGGCATCAGTACCACAGACAGAACAGCATGCCAGGGAAGAATCAACTGGACATGTTGGCACTATCTCCTTCTTCTTCTTCCTTCTGTCTATCCTGGACAGGTTCCTGATGCTATAAAATCTCAATACCAGTTTCCACCCCCACTCATTGCACCTGCGGCCATTCGGGATGGGGAGCTGATCTGCAATGGGATCCCTGAGGAATCACAGACGCACCTTTTGAACTCTGAGCACTTAGCCACCCAGGCAGAGCAGCAAGAGGTGAGTGAAGGCAGGGTTGGGATTCTAGATCTAATCTTCCTTTTATTTCACCACAGTTTTTACTGCAAGTAGCAAGTGTCATTCCCATTCCTGTCCCTACTCATCCTCACCCTAACCCCCCCCCCAAGAGTTGAGTTTTTCAGAGAGAACTTCTGGCTCAAATCCCAAAGGCAAGTAAGAGAGAACCACAGAGTCAACTGGTCTGCTTCTCTCCATCAGTCCCCTGGTTCACTGTGAGACGAGCAGATCTATGTTGTAGAAGGAGATGAGTTCACCTGTAGAGCGTTCAGACAGTAGTGCTGGACACACTGCAGGTGATCAGGTATTTGCTGAGTACCGGTCATGAGGTGAGCCTTTATGGCAGAGCCAAAGTACAAACCCCAGGCTCTGCTGATGGGATGTTGGCTGCTGAATGTACCCAAGTCTTGCTTGGGAATGGAAATGGAATCCTGTCAGGTGTCAAGCACACCCTCCCTGGACATTCCTGATGAGACCTCGGAAATAGCTTCTCAACGCTGCTGTAGGCCTGGCCACTGTAGCAGGAAAGGAGCAGCACCTCCCAGGCCTCTCACCCTCCTCTCCTCTCCTTCCATTGCAGTGGCTCTGTAGTGTTGTTGCGCTCCAGTGCAGCATATTGAAACATTTATCTGCTAAGCAGATGCCTTCGCGTTGGGACTCTGAACAGACAGAGAAGGCTGATATTAAGCCTGTAATTGTGACTGACAGCTCAATCACCACCTCCCTGCAAACAGCTGACAAGGCACCTATACCTTCCCACTACCCCTTGTCCTGCCCCTCAGGGATTAGCACCCAGAATTCCCTGAGCTGCTCTCCACCCCACCAGCCCCCAGCCCTAGAGGACATCGGCTGCAGTTCTTGTGTGGAAAAATCCAAGAAAGCCCCTTGTGGGACTGCCAATGGGCCAGTGAACACAGAGGTGAAAGCCAATGGCCCACACCTCTACAGCAGCCCCACTGATTCCACGGACCCCCGGCGACTTCCAGGCGCCAACAACCCCCTACCAGGCCTCTCACATCGGCAAGGCTTGCCCCGGCCCTTCACGCCACCAGCAGCTGGGGGCCTTCAGAACCACACCGTCGGCATCATTGTGAAGACAGAGAATGCCACTGGCCCCAGCTCTTGCCCCCAGAGGAGTTTGGTTCCTGTCCCAAGCCTGCCCCCTTCCATTCCTAGCTCTTGTGCCAGCATCGAGAACACCAGCACTTTGCAAAGAAAGACTGTCCAATCACAGATAGGACCTCCGTTGACAGATTCAAGGCCACTGGGCTCACCCCCAAATGCCACCCGGGTGCTCACTCCCCCCCATGCAGCAGGAGACAGTATCTTGGCCACAGGAGCCAACCAACGATTCTGCTCACCAGCGTCATCATCAGGTGAGTGCTGCTCAGACTTGAGATGACTTGGAATGATTTTATGCTCTTGGCAAATAAAATTTAAGATTCCAAAAATACTTATATCCCTACGAGTATTTCAGAGGACTTTGACCCTATTGTTTGTTCTTTCCCCATTTTTGTAGTAGAAGAGGAAGCACATGTTAACTTGTCCCCATTTTTATAGATGGGACTGCTTAGGCTCTGAAAGCTGAAGTGATTTCCTTAAGGTGACCTACTGAGTCAGTGGCAGGAATGGAACTACAGCCTGGGTCTCCTGTCTCCTTCCTACATCTTCCAGGCCTAGTCTTCTGCCTGTTTTGTTCCATCACCTTAGAAGAAGGCAGCATGCTCTCTGGAACCACTGTGGTCAGCCTGAGATTCTGGGTAATGGTCTCAGTGTCTCATGACTCATACAAGAGACTAGATCCATGAGGAGACTCTCAGAGCCATCTTGAGGGACTTCCTTGTCAGGGAAGCAGGGACTGAAAGCAGCACTGCTTTTCAGAAGCTTGTCCTCAGGCCACATGCCAAAGGGCAATCCCTTAAGTCTATACTTGGCCTAGTGTGGACCTGTTCTCTCAGCTATCCCCTGTCAGCACTCAGGACATCAAGGTTGCTGACCCCAGCATCTGAACCAGGTTTCAGATGCTGCTGGAACCACCCCCTGTGGTCTCTCCCGTCTGAACTGAAGCTGGCCTCCTAGTCAGCTGGGAGTCTCGGTAACCAGGTGACTGTGACTTCTCTGCATGGGGGCCCCTGGTCCCAGGATGGCCTTACTCTTAGGCTATGTTCTTGTCTCGGTTTATCTCTTAACCAGCGTGGATAGATTTTGCACGCTGTAAGTTGTACTTCAATTGGCAGGCAGCAGGGAGGTGGTTATGGCCCAGAGAATGAAGCTGCCCTACCACTTTCCCCAGAGCAATGGATTTCAATGGTTCTCAGTGCTCTGGAGACTCCTGCGTGCCCGGGTGCTTTGTCGTCCGTCTGCCCTTCCTCACCACACGTTTTTAGCTCTAGGAGTTCCAGAGCCTATGGGTTGAGAATCAAGAAGGGAACATCACCTTGGGTCCGAAATCCAGACCTGTCTCAGCAATGGGGGATTGGACCGGTGGGTTTCCCTCAGGCGACGTAAGTAACAGTCTTCCTGCTCCGTCCCCAGATGGCAAGGTCAGCCCCGGCACGTTATCCATAGGAAGCGCTTTAACCGTACCCTCTTTCCCAGCCAACTCTACTGCCATGGTGGACCTCACCAACTCACTTCGAGCATTTATGGATGTCAATGGAGGTGAGTGAGCTGCTGTTCCACCAGTTGCTAGGGTGAATGAGCTATACAATATTGGGCTCATTTCAAAAAGGAGGAGAAGGTGGCTGGGTTTGTTGGCTCACTAATGTAATCCTAGCACTTTGGAAGGCCAAGATGGGAGAATCACTTGGGGCCAGGAGTTGGATGCCAGCCTGGGCAGCATAGCAAGACCCCATTTCTACAGAAAAATCTTTTAAAAATTGGCCAGGCATGGTGGCGCATGTTGGTAGTCTCAGCTACTTAGGAGGCTGAGGTGGGAAGAGGATCACTTGATAACAGGATTTGAAAGCTGCAGCAAGCTATGATGATGCCATTGGACTCCAGCCTGGGCCACAGAGTGAGCCACTATCTTTTAAAAATGAAAAAAAAAAAAAGGAGAGCTGGGTGCAGTGGTTCACCCACATAATCCTAATCCTGTCACTCTCTGAAAGGCTGAGACAGGTGGATTGCTTGAGCTCAAGAGTTTGAGACCAGCCTGAGCAAAAAAAGCAAGACCCCGTCTCTAAAAAAAGCTGGCTCAGTGAGTAGGGCGCTGGCCCCATACACCAAGGATGGTGAGTTTGAACCCAGCCCCAGCCAAACTGAAACAACAACAACAACAAAATAGCCAGGTGTTGTGGCAGGCTCCATAGTCTCAGCTACTCAGAGGAGGCTGAGGTAAGAGAATCACCTAAGCCCAAGAGCTTGAGGTTGCTGTGATCTTTGATGCCATGGCACTCTACCAAGGGCAACAAAGTGAGACTCTGTCTCTATAAATAAATAAAGAAAGCAAGAAAGCTGGGTGTTCTATTGGGTACCTGTAGTCCCAGCTACTCAGGAGGCTGAAGCAAGAGAATCACTTGAGTGGCTCAGTGCCTGTAGCTCAGTGGTTAGGGCGCCGGCACATACACCAAGGCAGGCAGGTTTGAACCTGGCCCGGGCCTGTTGAAGAACAATGACAACAACAAAAAAAAATACAGCAAAAATAGCCAAGCGTGAGCAGCACCTATGGCTCAAAGGAGTAGGGCACCAGCCCCATATACAGGAGGTGGCTGGTTCAAACCTGGCCCCGGCCCAAACCCAAAAAACTACAATAAAACATTCAATTAAGAAAATATAGCTGGGCGTTGTGGTGGGTGCCTGTAGTCCCAGCTACGTGGGAGACTGAGGCAAGAGAATCACTTAAGCCCAGTTAAGCCCAAGGGTTTGAAGTTGCTGTGAGCTGGGATGCCATAGCACTCTACCAAGGGTGACATGAGACACTTGTCTCAAAAAAGAAAAAAAAAGAGAATCACTTGAGCCCAAGAGTTTGAAAGTTGCTGTGAGCTGTGATGCTGAGAGTGACAAAGTGAGACTCTGGGAAAAAAAAAAAGGAGGGAAGGGATACCTGATCTCAAGGGTGAGAGATGGGGTTGAAGAATGTCCCCTTAGGTAGAGGAGTAGGTAAAAAAGCAGACTCCTTTCCCTATCTCTACCTTCTAGACATGCATATAAACTTAGTCAAAGACAAAGGGAGGACATGGAGTTGATCGGTGAGAAAAGGACAAACTTCCTTCAGGTGATCACCTGAATTTACATAATAAAACCAGGCCTCTTGCTCCACAGGAGGGGCCTCATATGTGAGAAATCCCCAAAGTCAATGAGAATAGGGGCAGATCTTGATCTTTGTAACAGAGGATGGGTAGGCTTGGCACCTATAGCACAACCAGCTAGGGCGCCAGCCACATACACCAGAGCTGGCGGTTCAAATCCAGCCCAGGACTGCCAAACAACAGTGACAACCAAAAAATAGCGGGGCTTTGTGGCAGGCGCCTGTAGTCCCAGCTGCTTGGGAGGCTGAGGCAAGAGAATTGCTTAAGCCCAAGAGTTTGAGGTTGCCGTGAGCTGTGACCCCAGAGCACTCTATCGAGGGTAACATAGTAAGACTCTGTCTCAAAAAAGAAAAAAAAAAAACAGGATTGAGGGAAAATATCCAAGTCTCAATACGGGACATCTAGGCCCTCCCCCACAGACAGGCAAGTGGTTTGTTTTGCTCTGCCTCCCTAAGATCACCTTAAAATTCAGGAGGCACCTGCACAGACTGCATTTGGCCCCCTGTCACTACAGATGTCAAGTGCAATGCCCAGCTCCAGATCCCTGTACCACTCTGTATTCAATGATGGTTGAACAAAAATCACTTGGCTGGGTTTTTGAAGTGTTCAAAGTATTTGCTCTATGATCCTTACCTACCTCCCTATTCCATTTCCACCTCAGCTGCTTTTTAATCTTTCTCTTTGGTTAATAGAAATCGAGATAAATATGCTGGACGAGAAGCTGATCAAGTTTCTGGCCTTGCAGAGAATACATCAGCTTTTCCCCTCCCGGGTCCAAGGTTCACCTGGCAGTGTCGGGACACATCCGCTGGCGTCTGGAGGGCACCACACAGAAGGTGCGCATGCACACACCTGCCACCACATCGTCAGATCTCTCTTCTGTATGCAAACGGCCACCTCGCCTCCATGGACAATCTGAGCTTTCAGTATCTCAGATCTCCTTGTGTGCCTTATTAATAAAGCATCGTGGTTTGTTTAGAGAGTAAGATGATAACCATAGCTTTCTGATCAGACTCATGAAGTC
>NW_003852507.1:1322238-1340574 GCF_000181295.1 Otolemur garnettii
TTAGAAATGTAGAGCTCAGGGCCCCACCTCAGACCTCCTGAATCAGAATCTGCATTTTAACAAGATCCAAAGGGGATTTATATGCATATGAAAATTTGAGAGGGCAGCACCTGTGGCTCAAAGGGGTAGGGCACCAGCCCCAAATGCTGGAGGTGGTAGGTTCAAGCCCAGCCCTGGCCAAAAACTGAAAAAAAAAAAAATCGAGAAACATTAGTCCATGCCTTCTTTTTTTTTCATGTTTTTACCATTGTTAGCAGCTGAAATACCCTGATAAGCCAACCAACAGCCCAGGAGCTTAAAGTATGATCATCTCTGAATTCTGTGGCCATCTTCAAAGATAGTGCTCCATACTCCGTGTTGGCTGTGGGTGGGGAGAGAAAGCCTCACTCTGAAGCAGCTCAGTGGCAGATGTGAGTTTGGAAAGATGAGTCATCCAGTGGGATGTTTCTCCAGGTTATGAGCCAAAGGTCCATATTTTGTTGGTTTATGTTTATATCACAGGATCTAAGTTTCTGAACGATCCTTTTCCTATGTTTGTCTTATAGTGCAAAGAAAGGAGGTACAGGCCCGAGCTGTGTTCTACCCCCTCTTAGGGTTGGGAGGAGCTGTGAACATGTGCTATCGAACCCTCTACATTGGGACAGGTGAGCCAGACAGGAAGCTGGGCAAGACACTGAATCTGTTGTTCAGCCCTAAGATTAATACCCATACCCACAGAAGCTAGAAAGGGGTGAGGGAAACCCTTTCCAGGGTTAGCTGCTTTAACTCAGTGGATATCCAGACTAGAGAGACATAAGAGTGGAGACAGTTGCTTGTCTTCCCTGGCTCAGCCCGTTTAGCATTTTGCTCAGTGTGGTATCAGCAGAAATGAAAGTCAGTTCTGACTCTGCTCAGGGAGGCATTTTCAATACTGCAAGGACAAACCTGAAAGAGAGAGCAAATACTTTGTCCCTGGAGATCTTCAAAAAAGATGTGTTGATTCCCTCAGTACACAGGCACACACCCCACCGCCCACAAAGTCCTATTAGTATCTGTTGGTTCCTTGTCACCCCTGCCAGAAGTCCTAGAGACAGACGGCCCTATATCTGGCACAGAAGGACAGACAGATTAACCCTTAGTCTAGACTTTCTTTCAGATGATACAGTTTATAGGTCCTGAACCTCTATGTTGTGTTCAAATGGAAGTAACCCCATCCCATCCTCTTCAGTAGTTCTCTGCATGCCTCTGGGTAGTGACCACATGTTCTAAAGCAGATCAGCCATCAGGGACAGCTGTTGTTTAGCAAGGGGTTAGAAAAGACAACCGTTTGTGTACAAAAATACAAGGAGAGGGCTCCAAGCTACCTGCCCCTTAAGGTCCATACTAGCATCTACCCGGCAGCTAACTCCCTCACCTCCCCCACACCTTACAATCTGTTCTCTGCTTCCTTACCCTCTACTTCTGCCACCTTGCAGGAGCTGACATGGATGTGTGCCTTACAAACTATGGTCACTGTAACTACGTGTCCGGGAAACATGCCTGCATATTCTACGATGAGGTAAGGGGTGGACATGGGTGGGAGGGAGCTTTCCCGACCTGAGGCCTCTCACAGGCACTGGGTTTTTTTGTTGTTATAGTTGGGTTTTTTTGTTTGTTTGTTTTTTTGAGACAGAGTCTCAAGCTGTACCCCTGGGTAGAGTGATGTGGCATCATAGCTCACAGCAACCTCCAACTCCTGGGCTTAAGTGATTGATTCTCTTCCCTCAGCCTCCCAAGTAGCTGGGACTACAGGTGTCCGCCACAACTCCCGGCTATTTTTTTGTTTTGTTTTGGTTGTAGTTGTTGTTTGGCAGGCCAGGGCTGGATTTGAACCTGCCAGCTCTGGTGTATGTGGCTGGCGCCTTAGCCACTTGAGCTATAGGCGCTGAGCCAACACTGGGTTTTTGTTCAGTGCCCTGGGGGAAAGGGGTAAGAGGTGGGAGCCTTCTCCTTTTCTTCCTTCCCTGTCACTCCTGGAGGATAGTCTTGGTGCAGAGGGCAGCCTACCAGGGCTACTTGCTTCCCAGAAGCAGGGCTGCTATTTCCCCTGTTGATCATAGGCACAGCAAGGGGAGCGGGACCCCACCCTAAAGCAGGGAGGGGACCAGCATAGAAGGAAGCCAAGTCCTGTGGGTATGTTCCTGTGAGTTTCATCATCATCACAGGCCAGTGAGTGTCATGTCAACAGGACCCGGTTCTGAGGGTTGGTGAAGGAGCAGTGGGAGAGCAGGGGCTATGAGCACTGGGGAAGGAAGGCTTACCTCGGAGGCAAGTCCCCATCTCCATTCTGAAAGGACAGGGTCAGGCCATGACTGGGGAAGAAAGTGAGTTCCCTAGTAGAGCTTTCTCCATATGTCCTCTCTCCCCTTAGCCTCAGGCCCCGTGCAGCAGACCATACATCTTATCTCCTCTCCTCCTCAGAATACCAAACATTATGAGCTGTTAAACTACAGTGAGCACGGGACAACGGTGGACAATGTGCTGTATTCATGTGACTTCTCCGAGAAGACCCCGCCAACTCCCCCAAGCAGTATTGTTGCCAAAGTGCAGAGTGTCATCAGTAAGTTGGAGCCGAGGCCCCTGTCACTTGCTGCCGATGACCTGCTGTCTCTTGCCTTCCTAGTTCCATTGGCCAAGCTCTCCTTGCCCGTGGGCCGCGGAGAAGCAAGTGCTGAGCACCTGCATTTGTGCACACACCTGTGTGGGGACTTCAGACTCCACCAACCCTTTCTGAGTGTCCCCCACCCCTAGTCATGCAGCAGTTGGAACTGGGAGACATAAGGGCCCAACCCTGGCAGACAGCCTAGATGGGTTGGCTGCTCACTCTTCCTCTCCTGTGACCATCCCCCTTTTTCCCAGGGCGCCGCCGGCACCAGAAACAGGATGAAGAGCCAAGTGAAGAGGCAGCCATGATGAGTTCCCAGGCCCAGGGGCCGCAGCGGAGACCCTGCAACTGCAAAGCCAGCAGCTCAAGCTTGATTGGGGGCAGTGGGGCCGGCTGGGAGGGCACGGCCTTACTGCACCATGGCAGCTACATCAAGCTGGGCTGCCTGCAGTTTGTCTTCAGCATCACTGAGTTTGCGACCAAACAGCCCAAAGGCGATGCCAGCCTGCTGCAGGATGGAGTCTTGGCTGAAAAGCTCTCTCTCAAGCCCCACCAGGGCCCTGTGCTGCGCTCCAACTCTGTTCCCTAGGGCAGGGGGCTACCTGCCACTGGCCTATATACCCACCCAAGACTCCTGCAATGCAAAAATGTACACAAACTAAGCCCGGGTGTTTTCTATACCAGAAACCCTTCAACTACAATCTTTGCATGACATGAAGAAAACCTTTTGACTTTTTTAAAAATCCTTTTTCTTTTCTCAAGTTCTAGGGGGCATTTGCACATATATTTGTACTCGACATTTCATGGGAAAGCGGCAGACCCGAGCTGAGGAACAGCGTGGGCAGGGAGGGGAAGACCGAGGTCTGGACTCTTCCTCCAACACAAAACCCTTCCCCACCCACCTTCTGCTCCCTCCCCCTCGCCCGCCGTTGTAAAATAATCAGAAACTTGTTCTATTTTGTGGCAGTGACAATAGTTTTATATTAAAAGAAAAAATACAGTTTTCATACAGCAAAATCTATACAATATCATTGTTTTATTTAATATAAAGATCGCTACCCACCCTCCTTCCATGGCTCCCACCCTCCAAGTTATTTTCCCTTTCTGCAGCGGTTGCACTACAGGTAGCTACTGTGTATTATGGACAAATGAGAAATGAATTCTTTTTCTGGCTGTCCATCTATTTTATTTCAAATAAGGAAAAGTGTACTTGGATTTTGTGTAAATACATCTAGTGATGACATTTTTTCAATGTTTTTAAAAACCGTGTACAGTACTACATGTGGTAGAGCGTTTCCTCAAATTGTCTATTGTAGCAAAAATGTTTTTGTCGTAAACCTGTTTTCGTCTCCTTTTTTTGTTCTCTTGCCACTTCTCTTCCTCCTGCCCCTGGCTCCCTCCTCTCTTCCCACCCCCACAACTAGTACCAATGTACATAGTAATTGTAATGTTTTAGACTTTACAGAAGCTTTCCTGTATTCTGTATATAAAAAAACAAAAATACTTCAAATTATGTTTTCTGCCTGTCTGTCCTACCTGTCATCACCCTTAGAGGGGCCCTCCTTTGGGCCTGGGTTCAGCAGATGGAGACCCCTCTGAACAGGTCTCACCAGAAAGTCCCCAAGGGAAGTTTGGGAAGGGAGTGTGGAGGACATTGGAAGAGCAGGGGTGCATCTACTGGGGGGGGGGCGTCTCTAGAGAAATCTTAATAGAGTGGAATCCAGTCTAGACCCAGCTACTTCTGGTTATGTGACTTACAGTTGCAGCTTCTCTACAACTGCTGTCTTTGCTGACCTGTCTACTGCATTACTTAATCATAAAGCTTGGGGGACCTCAAGCCAAACTCCATCCTTTTCTCCTCCCAAACATTAGTGAGACACTTTCTCTTGTATGGTTTCCTGAGGACAGTCTCTTGCTCCTTAGATAGAGGGCACCTCTCTTCGTATCCCAGCACTATTCTACTAATGTACATGTTTGTGTATCAGGATTTTGCCTTGAGGATAGAAAACGAATATTTCACACCCAACCTTATCCACAGTGTAGCTAAAAGGAAACTTCTGGAGTCTGAGTTCTGACTCTGGCTCCCATCTTTCCATATACTTTCGTCACCACCACTTTGTTCCTGCTGCCCTGATGAGCTTCCTGAACTCTCTTAAGAGCAGAAACATATACTCTGCTCAGCATTTTCAAGGGTAACCACACTGTGGGACATAGTTCAAGTGCCAAATATCAGGTGCCAAATTAGTTGTACTACAACTTTGGCAAGGTCTCACGTGACCTGGCTAGGAATGCCCTTAACCCACACCTCCCTAGCTGTCTTGCCCACCTCACTGTTGCTTCCATGGAGTGCATTGACTAATGGAGCTTTTTGGGGGGGGCTCTGAGACAAGATCTGACTCTGTCACCAAGGCTAGAGTGCTGTGACCCTATCATTCGCAGCTTACTGTAACCTTCAACTCCTGAGCTCAAGCAATCCTCAGACCTCAGCATCTGGAATATCTGGGACCATTCTGTAGAAACAGTGTCATTAGGCTGGTCTTGAACTCCTGACCTCAAGCTAGTCTCTTGCCCTGGCCTCCCAGGTAGCAAGGATTTTTCAGGCAGTGATGGAGCTTCTTTACCCTTTACCTGTTTTTGCCACCTATGAGAACCATTCAAAGACAAAATCTTCCTGAAGAGCAGTAACAGTTTTTACTCTCTATTATCTTCCTGCTTCCTTCCAAAAACAAAGGGACATAGGAAGAATCCGTGAGTGAATCCTGACAGCTTCTTCTTGCTGGTGCCACTCAGAACACACTGTAACCTCTCTAGTCTGTATGAGAAGAACGGGGAAAAAATCCTGGAAGCTAAGGGCTGGATGTGAGGATAAGGAATCCAAAGATTTGTTCATTGAGAGAAAAGCATCTAAGAGTGGAGTCTCTGACACAGGAGTATTCATGTACACAGGCATTTCCAGAAGGAAGGGACTCCACTATATACTCACGCCTATAGTAAACTTAGAGCTGTTCATTCAAGCACACACGCTCGAGAGTAGAGAGGCACACACACACTTCGAAGGACTCCTTATGTGTGCTAATGGGCACAAACACCTACACAGGGTTTACAGCGGTGCACACACAAAAAATCCAGAGGCACGCGCATAACCTGAGGTTGATCTTAGGACTCCTGACACCTAGAGGTGTGAATGACACCTAGAGGTCGTTCACACACAAACGTTGCAAATGCACTTACAAACCTAGAGGGCACTCCCAGCGTTCTGGTAGGTTCACACACACCTAGAAGGAGTTCCCACAGGCACTTGCCTAGGGGGCGCTCCCAGGGTCTGGAAGCACACAACGCACCTTGAAGGTGTTCACACCGGCACGCACCCCCTAGATGCAGGCGTTCGCCTAGGGGGCGCTCGCGGGGCCCACATGCACAAGCCGCGCACACACACCCCCGTCCGCCCCCGCCGTCTGGAGGCCCAGGCGCGCCCGGCGCCTATCCAGGCCTGTGCGGGGCGGATTGACAGCCGCTGGGCGGCGATCCAAGGCGGCGCGGGGCCTGGGCGGGAGCCGGGAGCCGGGAGCCGAGAGGCGCAGCTGGCATGGAGGCGCTGCTGCTGGGCGTGGGGTTGCTGCTGGGCGCCTACGTGCTTGTCTACTACAATCTGGTGAAGGCCCCGCCGTGCGGCTGCATCGGCAACCTGCGGGGCCGCACGGCCGTGGTCACGGGTGAGTACCGGCGGGCAGGCAGGCGGGCGGTGGGAGCCCGGGGCGGCTGGGGCTGCGGCCCGCCGGGCTCAGCCCTGTTCGGCTCCCGCCCGCCGTCCGCAGGCGCCAACAGCGGTATCGGGAAGATGACGGCGCTGGAACTGGCGCGCCGGGGAGCGCGCGTGGTGCTGGCCTGCCGCAGCCGGGAGCGCGGGGAGGCGGCAGCCTTCGACCTTCGCCAGGTGAGGGAGGGGAGGGAGGGGGCGGGTGAGAGGGTGAGCCGAGGACTCACCGCGACACAGAGGGGCCAGCAAAGCGCTCCAGGAGATCCAATTTCAGAGCCGAAAGTACGGCTCGGTTAAATGTCTGGAAGAGAGGGTGTACAGAATACTCCGGTCACACAGGGAAGGGGGACCAGAACCAAGCTGGGGAGGGGGCGTCTTGAAGGAAGTAATTGCTGTTCCAAGACGTTTAGGACTAGAAGGAATTAAGTTCCTGAAGAACAGTGGGGGAAGGAACAACAGTGGGAACACCGTATGCAAATGCCCTGAGGCAAGAGAGAAGCTAAGAAAAGGTTTAATGTGGCTGGAGCACAAAATATGACGAGGTGGGGCAAATTGAAGGGCTGAAAGCTTTGAGCCAGGGCCAGGTTCTGAGGCCCGGAAAAATCCACTGAGAAGCTGGGATTTTTAGGATTGGCAGCAGAGATCAGTAAAGAGTTCTACTGTTAGAACAGGCTCCGGACTGTTACAATAATTGTCTTTTGGAATGAACTCCTTTGTGGCTGTGTGGTGCCTGGACTGGGGAAGGAGGAGTGGGTGAAAAGAGACCAATGAGAAGTCGTTATAGATTTTTGGGTAAGTGATAAAGGGGAGAGGGGATCATGATAATGATAAAAGCAAGTACCTGCACAGTGCTTATTGCATGTATTTAACACATATGAACTCATTTAATCCTCAACAGCTCTATGAGATAGATACTATTACTATTCTTCCCATTTTACAGTGAGAACTGAGGCCCAGGGAGATTATGTATATTGCTCAAGGTTACCCTCTAGCAAGAGGCAAAGTCAGGATTTGAATCGATATTAGATTTACCCACTACACTTCATGCATGGGGCAGATTTTAGTAATAGTAGTAGATGGACTCTTAGAATTTGGTCCCTGGGGAGAGGGAAGAGGAGAGAGGTCCCTGGTGACAAGCCCAGCCCTTGCTGCTCCACAGGAGAGTGGAAACAATGAGGTCATCTTCATGGCCCTGGACTTGGCCAGTTTGGCCTCAGTTCGGGCTTTTGCGGCTGCCTTCCTGAGCTCTGAGCCACGGTTGGACATCCTCATCCACAATGCTGGTGAGGGACAGCAGGCCCTGCAGTGGGTGGGGTGGATGGCCAGGGGTAGCTGCCCCCTCCATCAAGGCCCTGCCAAAGGCCAGGGGCTGGAGGACTCATGGGAAGGCTGCCCCCATTCGCATCTCACAGATGGGGATGCCCAGGACACAGGGTTCCTTCAAGACCATCTGCTCACACCTAGCCTCTGCCCCAGGGATCAGTTCCTGTGGCCGGACTCGAGAGACCTTTAACCTGCTGCTTCGGGTGAACCACATTGGTCCCTTCCTGCTGACACACCTGCTGCTGCCTCGCTTGAAGACTTGTGCTCCTAGCCGCGTGGTGGTGGTCTCCTCAGCTGCCCACCGGCGTGGACACCTTGACTTCAAACACCTAGACCGCCCAGTGGTGGGCTGGCAGCAGGAACTGCGGGCTTATGCTGACAGTAAGCTGGCCAATGTATTATTTGCCCGGGAGCTCGCCACCCAGCTTGCGGGCACTGGCGTCACCTGCTATGCAGCCCATCCAGGTGAGGCCTGGTTCTCTGGCTGTCCTTGATCGCCCTTTCCCATCCCTCTCCCATCCTGCGCTCCCTTGGTGCCTCTCATTGAGTCATAGAATCTCACAGTAGGAAGGAAGAATAGTCCAAGCAGAGACTTATTCTTACTGATCTTGAACCAAGCTGTCTTCTAGGTTCTTCCTTGCACACTGCAAGCTTGGATGCTGACCTCTGGGTGGGAGATGGCAATATATAAGACCCAGATTCTCACCCCCTGGAGCCATCTCTACTGACTGAACTAAATAATAATAATAATATGATGATGATGATAGCTAATAATTATTCACTCATCCAAGAAGCATTTACCAATACTGGGTACATATCAGGCAGTCCACAAATAAAGACCTTACTCTCATAGAGTCTGCATCCTAGTTGGGAGGCGAGAGAGACAGCCAGTAAATAAATATATACAGTGATAAGTGGTTATGAAGTGCTATGAGGAAAGATTAAACAGGGTAAGGGGGGGGGGGTGGCTAACCGCCCATAGCACAGCAGTTACGGCACCAGCCACATACACCAAGGCTGGTGGGTCTCAATCCAGCCTGGGCCAGCTAAACAACAGTGACACCTACAACAACAACAAAAAATAGCCAGGCATTGTGGCAGGCACCTGTAATCCCAGCTACTTGAGAGGCTGAGGCAAGAGAATCGCTTATGACCAAGAGTTTGAGGTTGCTGTAAGTGTGACACCACAGCACTCTACCGAAGGTGATATAATGACACTGTCGCAAAAAGAATGAGAAAATAAGAAACAGGGTAAGGGGGAATATGGAATGCCAGGAGGTATTATTTTATCAAGGGCAGTCAAAGGAGACATTATCTATAAAGATGGCATTTGAACAGTGACCTGAAAGATGCTGGCTTACTAGGGGGACACCCAAAAAGAAGACAGCTAAGTGCACAGGCCCCAAGGCAGAAGTTCCTAATCAGTTTGAGAAAGGTTAGTATGGCTGGAACTGAGTGAGGGGAGAGAGTAGCAAGAAATGAGATTGTAGAAATAGGTTGGATCACACAGGGTTTGGAGATCCACTGTAGACATTTTAGCTTTTACTCTGAGTGCAGAAATTGGTGAATAGACTCATCCTTGCCTTTAGGGAATAGGTTTACACCAGGATACCATATTAGCATACTGCATATTAAGTAATCATTGCCTGTGACTCATTAGTAATTATAGTTACAATAATAATGATCAGAAACTAATCTTTCTTAATCCTTTATTACACTTCCATATCCCTGATGTCCAAAAACACCAACTGGCTTGGCACCTATGGCTCAAGCGGCTAAGGCGCCATCCACATACACCTAAGGTGGTGGGTTCAAATCCCCAGCCCGGGCCCACCAAACAATGATGGCTGCAACCAAAAAATGGCCAGGCGTTGTGGCAGGCGCCTGTAGTCTCAGCTACTTGGGAGGCTGAGGCAGGAGACTCGCTTGAGCCCAGGAGTTGGAGGTTGCTGTGAGCTGTGATGCCACGGCACTCTACCCTGGGGGATAGCTTGAGGCTCCGTCTCAAAAAAAAAAAAAAAACACTGACTGGTGCTTAATAAATGCTGGTTAAACAAAGGAACAGGACTAAAGTTAGAAGAAAAGATGGAGAGGGACTTGAGAATTATTCTGGGCAGGAAACAGCATGACCAAAAGCTGGGAGATAGAGATATATTATACAAGCAGTTTGGATGCAGAGAGGAGGCTTCACATAGGATGTGAGTAAAGTCACCTTGTGGGGTCCCTGAATACTCCCCTGGTTTCCTGGACCCAGATTCTGTCCCTCACATCCCTCCTCGCTCTGTTCTAGTTGCTCATACCCTGGGCCTTCACCTACGTCCTCTCCAACTCCTTTCTTTCTTCCTGCCTACAGGGCCTGTGAACTCAGAGTTGTTCCTGCGCCACGTTCCTGGATGGCTGCGCCCAATTTTGCGCCCACTGGCTTGGTTGGTACTCCGGGCACCAAGAGGGGGTGCCCAGACACCCCTGTACTGCGCTCTACAGGAGGGTATTGAGCCCCTCAGTGGGAGATACTTTGCCAACTGCCACGTGGAGGAGGTGCCCCCAGCTGCCCGAGATGACCGGGCTGCCCACCGGCTGTGGGAGGCCAGCAAGAGGCTAGCAGGGCTTGGGCCTGAGGAGGATGCTGAACCTGATGAGTACCCCCAGCCTGAGGATTCAGGGGTCCCATGCTCTCCGAGCACTCCCCACCCTGAGGAGCCCTCAGTTTCTGAACCTTGCCCCAGCCCTCAGAACTCACCAGATTTGTCTGAGGTGACCAGACGAATTTGGGTGAAAACTGAGCCGGAGACCCAAGTCTCCTAAATCTCAGGCTGGGGATGCTTTTCGTGGTACTTGGTAGCTTTTGAGAACTGCAGCTACGTACCATGCCCTGAGCACTGAGGGATTTGCAATTTTTACCTCCATGGTTACTTTCTGGGGCCTCAAGTTGTATTCTGGACAGCTCTTTTCCTGGTTGAAGAAATAATGGGCGATTATTTCTTCCTGAGACTGACAGTAACCCCAGATGGAGGGGTGGAGGGTAAGGTGCCAGACACCAGGCTTCTCAGGATTTTGAATTTCGGGTTTCCAGGCCCCACCCTCTTTGATTCTGATCAGCTCTGTAGCAGGGCCTGGGAATTTGTTTCATGCACTGCCAACGCTGAGAATTACCCTAACGGAGCCCTTTGCACGCATCTAGCTAGGTAGTTAAATTACCCCCATTTTACGGAGGCAGGATTAGGCTCCAGAGGTAAGGGACTTGCCCAAGGTCTCAAAGCTAGTTCTAGCAGGGACTGACTGGGGTTGGCGGCCAACTGCTGCAAGAGGGGTGCTGGGAGGTAAATCATGGCTGGGCGATTGTTACTGAGACGGCCCGTAGGAGTGCAGAGAAGCCTCCCGGGGTGCCTTAGGACTAGGCCCGGCGATCTCGAGCCACTCGTAATAAAGCGCGTTTGCTGCCGGGGCTGCGCTCGCTCCTGCCTCTCTCAACATGCCGGCCCCGCCCTCCGCCGCCACACTTCCGGCGGGGCTGCGACCACAGAGGGGCGCGGGCGGGCGGCGCTGGGGGTGGCGGGATAGGCTGGGCGCGGCCAGCTCTGCGGACCCGCTGCTGCGGTCTAGGTCTGTGTGGTCCCCGGGGCCCTCCGTGCTGCCGGCGCCATGGGCAATTGCCACACGGTGGGGCCCAACGAGGCACTAGTGGTCTCAGGTGAGAGGACCGTGAGGGAAGTGGGTGGTGGGGCACCCAGCGCTGGGGAGGGTGATTCGGGTTGGGTGCAGGGCTGGGAAGGGCCGGGCCGAGTCCGCCGCGCTACGCAGGACGCTGCCGGGGCGGCACCTGAGACCCCTTCCAGGAGAAACCCCCATACTCAACGCTTTCGGTGCTCCGCGCCCTCGGGCACCTCCGGAGACTTCCCCTCCCACTGCGTGTTTTCCTGTATTTGTGCGCTCCTCTCTTCCCTTTCCCTAGGCGGGGCCTCCCCTCCGCTCCGCTGCAAGCTTGTGGGGTCCAGAACTGACGCCGTGGGGTTCTGGGAGGGAGGGGACTAGGGTTCCCGAAACGCAGAGGTTTGGCTGGGCCAACACCCAAGACTGGGTATGGGTCGCGCAGCTCTCGAGAGCAGGTGCCTGTATGGGGAGGGGCCCCCTGAGACGTGGATCCTTTCTCTGAGCCCAAATAGACCCGTTAATTCCGAGCAGGCCGGGGCTCGCTGGGGTTTACTGGCATTGCCCGCCCGGGAAACGCGGGTGCGGCCTCTACAGGTTGGGAAACCCAGCTCCACATTGCGAAATTCTGCAAACTCCGTAATTTCTCTCTAGGTGAGGGTTGGAGACTGCAGTATTGGCGAAGGGGGGCTGCTGTTTAGATTGTGTATTTGGGATTCCTTGGGAGGTGGCCGAAGCCTTTCGAGCCACCAGGGTGTGCAGCCTCTGGCTCCCAGGTAGGGTGGGTGTTGGCTGACAGCTCGGAGGCCCGGAGCTACAGGATTCCTTCCTGTCTTACCTCGCACTGTTAGCGGTGATTTCCAGCCTGTGTGCACAGTTGGTAGGACTGGCGAGTGCTATGAGCAAAGAGATAGAAGGGGATGAATCCCTGAACCTGGTCTCATATCTGCCCGCCCCTGGGGAGGTGTGATAAATCCATTGAGAACCTTCCTTCTAAAACATGGCCTTTGAAGGTTGGGTGCAGTGGCTCACTCTTCTAATCCTAGCATTCTGGGAGGCAGAGGCAAGAGGATCCCTTAAGCTAAGGAGTTCAAGACCAGTCTGAGCTTGAGATCCTATCTGTACTAAAAACGTAAAAATTAGCCACACATTGTGTCAGATGCCTCTAGTCCCAGCTACAGGCGGGACTGAGCTGGAGGAGGCTGAGGCAGGAGGATCACTTGAACCCAAGAGGTTGAGGTTGCTGTGAGGTAGGCTGTGACACTTGGGAAACAGAGAGAGATTCTACCTCTCTGTAGAAAAAAAAGAAAAATCAGTCTCTTCACTGAGACATCTCCACTGTGGGTGAGATAAGATACCTCACCCTCTTGAGACCAGAGATAATAGCATTCGAGTCAGAAGAGAGACCCCCCAAAGAGCATTGAGGCCAAATTTGCCCCTTTATAATAAGACCTGGGCCTGTCTTCCAGCCCCTTCTATCAGCGAAGGCTTTTAGAAACCTGAATCTGCACCAAACTTTGTTTTTCTTTTGGAATTTCCTTCAGGAAGCCCAAACTCTGGGCTGAGGAGACAAAAGCTTCAATTCTATCCCTGTGGAAAGTCTTGAGACAGAGTAGGGAGAAGAGCCTGAGATGGGTTCCTCTGTGCCTTCCCTTTACCAGGAATCTGGTCCTCAGACCAGAGGCCAGTGCAATGCAAGCATCTAAGATGTTTCAGAGGCAGAGAGAAGAGGTCATGCTGACAACCGAAAGTGCTAGAGGGCAAGAAACAGAGAGATAATTCCTAGCATAATAGTACCTCGAGATTTGAGATGATCAAACCAAAATGCAGCTCCCTTTTGCATGAGACTCAGGAGAGCAGAGCACCTGCTTCTGGCCCTGCCCCACCTGTCTACCTTATTCCTTGGCATTGAAGTCCAGAGGAGTCTCACTTTCATGATCATCTCTATCTCTTATTGTCTAACCTCCTTCCTTCATTCTGTAACATAAAATGTTTTTCTCTCTTTCTACTTTAAAAAATTTAAAAGGGGAATTCTTTTCATTTTTTGGAAAGGGAGGGAAGTACATTTTTATTTCCACTAACCTTGACTGAAATTTAGTATTTCCTATGGTCATAAATGTCGACAATAATCCATGATAGTATTAGCAGATATTTTCCTACTTACTGCAGTGTTGCAGGTACCTTGAAAATCATTTATGCTGGGCAGCACCTATAACTCAGTGGGCAGGGCGCGGCCACATACACGGAGGCTGACTGGCAGGTTTGAACCTGACCCCAGGCAGGTCTGCTAAAACAACAATGACAACTGCAATAACAACAACAACAAAATAGCCGGACATTGTGGCGGGCACCTGTAGTCCCAGCTACTTGGGAGGCTGAGGCAAGAGAATCACTTAAGACTGGGTGGTACCTGTGGCCCAGTGAGTAGGGCACCAGCCCCATATACCGAGGGTGGTGGGTTCAAACCCAGCTCCAGCCAAACAGCAACAAAAAAATAGCCGGGCGTTGTGGTGGGTGCCTGTAGTCCTAGCTACTCGGGAGGCTAAGGCAAGAGAATCGCCTAAGCCCAAGAGCTGGAGGTTGCTGTAAGCTATCATGCCACAGGACTCTATCAAGGACGATAGTGAGACTCTGTCTCAAAAAAAACCCCTAAAAATTATAAAGAAAATAAAAGAGAATCACTTACAACCAAGAGTTAGAGGTTGTGAGCTATGACATTACGGCAGTCTACTGAGGGCGACATAGTGACACTGTCTCAAAAAAAAAAAAAAAATCATTTATGGTCAATGCTGCTGTGAAATTAAGCTAGTAATAATACTTAGTGCATTAATAAAAAAGCATATTATTATATCATACATCTGATTATTTTAGCATTTTTATAACTTGGTAAAATTTCTTATGGATTTTATACATTTGTAAATATTCTGAGGAGGGGTCATTAGACATTGCCAGACTACTAAAGGGGTTGTGGTTCAAAAAAGGCTAAAAACCTCTTGTAGGATATGGTCCTCTTGACTAGTAGGAAGCAGATGAAGGAGGAGCAGGAAGGGAGGGAGGAATATTCCTGAGGAGGCAGAGCAGTGCGCTGTGTCTGGTAAGGGGCCTAGAGGGTAGAATGGAGGTTATCATGGAGTGTTTTGGAGTTCTTCAGCTTGATTGAGGACAAAGCAAGGAAGAGCAAATTGGGTTACAAAAAGCAAAATAAAATTAGGAGAGGCTGGGCGTGGTGACTCACGCCTGTAATCCTAGTACTCTGGGAGCCCAAGGCAGGTGGATTACCCTGAGTTCGGAGGTTTAAGACCAGCCAAAGCCAGAGTGAGACCCCGTCTCTACCAAAAAAAAACAGCCAGGCGTTGTGGCAGGTGCCTGTAGTCCCAGTTACTTGGGAGGCTGAGGCAAGAGAATCACTTAAGCCCAAGAGTTGGAGGTTGCTATGAGCTGTGACGCCACGGCACTCTACCAAGGGTCACAGAGTGAGACTCTGTCTAAATAAATAAATAAATACATTTAGGAGAAATTTCCAGGTCTCGATGTTAGCAAAATTTCTTTTTGCAAGAGGTCCTTGATCTTGGAAATTCAAAGAATGAATCCACAGACCACACAAATCAGTGATAGGACATGATTCATTAGACAGAAAGGAATACAGAAGGAATGAACCCCTACTCCCAGAACTGTGCCAGTAGAGGTGGGAGAACCAAGTCGGAATCCCTTGTGGGTCTTTTGTCTAGAGTTCAGGGAAGTCCTGGAAGTAAACTCACACTTGGCTAAGAGCTGGCAGGAGGAAAACATTTCTCCCTGTTGATTAGTGAATATGTATTTTTTTTTTTTTAGAAACAAAAGTCTCACTTTCTCGCCCTTGATAGAGTCCTGTGGCATCACAGCTCACAGCAACCTCCAACTCCTAGGCTTAGGCAGTTCTCTTGCATCAGCCTCCTGAGTAGCTGGGACTACAGGCACCCACCACAAAGCCTGGTTATTTTTTGTTGCAGTTTGGCGGAGGCCGGGTTTGAACCCACCACCCTCAGTATATGGGGCTGGTGCCCTACCCACTGAGCCACAGGCACCGGCCTGTCTGTGAATATGTATATTAACAAATGAATGTGTCGGCTCAGCGCCTATGGCTCAAGTGGCTAAGGCGCCAGCCACATACACCTAAGGTGGCAGGTTCAAATCCAACCTGGGCCTGCCAAACAACAATGACGGCTGCAACAACAACAAAAAAAAATAGCCAGGCATTGTGGCGGGCGCCTGTGGTCCCAGCTACTTGGGAGGCGGAGGCAGGAGACTCGCTTGAGCCCAGGAGTTGGAGGTTGCTGTGAGCTGTGATGCCACGGCACTCTACCCAGGGGGACAGCTTGAGGCTCTGTCTCAAAAAAAAAAAAAAAACAAATGAATGTGTCCTTTTAGCTCCTAGCAGCGGGTTGTAGGAGCTAAAAGGAGGAGCCTGTATACATGAAACGTTAGCCAAACTGCTTTTCTTCTGTCTTGCTTATATTCAGAGAGTGCAGTTTGGAGAAAAGAAGCCTGTCTGCTCAGGCCTAAATTATGGGGGTCCCTACCCAGCCCTGAATGGGGGAGCCTTGTTTCATCAAGATGATTAAGAGCTGGAGAGGTTGAGGAAGGGGCACCTAACTGTCCCCTTGGGAGAGGCAGACTGTGGGAGATCAGAAGCTACAGGCAGATGCCTTCCAAGGGATGAAGCTGCTGGGGGTGGGGCAATCTGGCAATCCCAGTTTCCTGTTGTGGCTACCCCTGGGAACCTGGCCATGTTGTCCTTGGCTACTGCCCAGCTTGAGCTGTGGCATCTTATTTCCAAGGTCAAAGAATAAGTTAAAGGTAAAGGGTGGACACCCACCTCGTTTCCCCATCCCATCCCAACGTTACTACACCCTCTCACAGCACATTGAGAATGCCCTGGATCTGGGCAGATGTAGATATGCCCCAGCCCCCACCAGGCCCAAAAATACAGAACAAGCTGTGATTTTTGACCTTCTTCCAGTTTCACTTGATCCCATGATAGTTTGGGTTTCAGACCGACTGCCTGTCCTCAGAGGCTTCCCCACCTCACCTCCCAGAAAAGAGAAACCCATTAAGGCTTGCCTTGAGCAGCAGCCCTGTGGGCAGTAATTTCCACCCAGAGAAAGAGCCAGGCCTATGACCCCTTCTTCCTGCTCCTGCCTACACTGTAGGGCTGCTCTTTGATCCCCAGACCTCTCTGGCTTGGCTACTAGCACTCCATACCCAACGGCAGACCCGGGAACCTGGGATAGCAGCCCTGTGAGCAGTCTCAGACACCTGCTCTCCAGCCTTTCAAGCCCTTCCCAATGGAGAGGGGTATCTTTTTTCCTTTGTTTCCAGCTGTCAAAACTTGTCCCCAGTTTGCTATTCTCTCCAGCGTCTCTGTTTTGGTGGCTGGCCTCACCCAACAACCACCCAAACCCAGACTTTAGAGCTGCGCTGTCCACTGCAATGGCCGCTAGCCATATAAAGTAATTAAATAAAAAATTTAGGAGCAGCTCCTGTGGCTCAAAGGAGTACGCCGGCCCCATATGCCAGAGATGGTGGGTTCAAACGCAGCCTTGGCCAAAACCTGCAAAAAAAAAAAAAAAAAAATTTAGTTCCTCAGTCATGCTGGTCACGTGGGAAGTATGTAATAGCAAGCTGTGGCTACCATACCACACAGTATAGGTAGAGGACATTTCTACCCCCAAAGAAAGTTCTCTTGGACAAGACTGCTCTAGATGTTATCCCCTCATAACCATGCCTTGCCTGGGTTACTGTAAGAAGCTTCTACCCAATCTCCCTAAATCTTGTATATGTAACCTTGGCACTCCTCATCTTACATCCCTGTGTGGCTCCCCATCACTCACATACAGCTCCTTGTCCTGACACAGAAAACACTCTGTGATCTGCCCTCAATGACATTATACACACCTACACAAAACCAGCCCAGACTCTCTTTTATTTTGGGGGGGGGGGTTGTTGTTGTGTTTTTTGTTTGTTTATATTTGAGACAGTATCGCTTTGTCGCTCTGCCCTCAGTAGAGTGCCCTGGAGTTATTGCTCACAGTTATAGCCCACAGCTCAAACTCTTGGGCTCAAGCGATTTTCTTGTCTCAGCCTCCCAAGTAGCTAGGACTAAAGACGTCCGCCACAATGCTCAGCTATTTTTAGGGATGGGGGTCTTGCTCTGGCCCAGGCTAGTCTTGAACCTATAAGCTCAGGCAGTCCACCTACCTCGGCCTCCCAGAGTGCTAAGGATTACAGGTGTGAGCCTCTGTCCCTATCCTGCCCCAGACTCTTGATCATGGGAAGCAAATACCTTGAGGCTTTTAGGAAAGCCCAAGTTTGTGAAGGTGGAAGAGGTAACACCTGGCTTTTTCCCAAGTCATACTTCCTTTCAGTCATTAGTTTTCCATAGATTTCTTTGTGCTACAAGTCAACTCCTGCTTCAGTTTTTACTTAAGTTTCCTTGAGCTTGATGAGTAATTTTGGTATTAACAGGAGCATTCACACCAGGCACTGTGGCTCAGGCCTGTAATCCTGGCACTTTGGTAGGCTGAAGCAGGATCCCTTGAGCTTCGGAGTTCGAGACCAGCTTGAGCAAGAGCAAGACCCCCATCTCTAAAAATAGCCAGGCAGGGGCCAGGCTCAGTGGCTCACACCTGTTTCCCAGCACTTGGGAGGCTGAGGCAAGAGACTCACTTAAGCCTATGATTTTGAGGTTGCTTTGAGCTATGACTCCACAGCACTCTACCAGAGGTGACAAAATGAGACTCTATCTCAAAAATAAAAACAGAGGCTCGGCGCCTGTGGCTCAAGTGGCTAAGGCGCCAGCCACATACACTTAAGGTGGTGGGTTTGAATCCAGCCCAGGCCCACCAGACAGCAATGACGGCTGCAACCAAAAAATAGCCGGGCATTGTGGCAGGTGCCTGTGGTCCCAGCTGCTTGGGAGGCTGAGGCAGGAGACTCGCTTGAGCCC
>NW_003852507.1:1341199-1342296 GCF_000181295.1 Otolemur garnettii
TGATGGGACCATGGTCGCTCAGGGGACCCTCAGCACCTGCCTCTCCTGCTCTCAGGAAGCTGAATGCAAGAAGGAGATGTTGGATGTGAAATTCAGCTTGGGAGGCTGAGGCAGGAGACTCGCTTGAGCCCTGGAGTTGGAGGTTCCTGTGAGCTGTGATGCCATGGCACTCTACCCAGGGGGACAGCTTGAGGCTCTGTCTCAAAAAAAAAAAAAAAGAAAGAAACCCAGGAGCATTCACTATTAATTTTTCTCAGTTCTTTTTTTTTTTTTTTAGAGTGCTATGGCACCATAGCTCACAGCAACCTCAAACTCCTAGGTTTGAGAAATTATCTCGCCTCTTGAGTAGCTGGAACTACAGGCGCCTGCCACAACACATGGCTAATTTTTCTATTTTAGTAGAGGTGTGGGTCTCACTCTTGCACAGGCTGTTCTTGAACTCCTGAGCTCAAGAGATCCTCCCACCTCAGCTATCTAGAGGGCTAGGATTACAGGCGTGAGCTACCATGGCTAGCCCTAATTTTTCTCAGTTCTGTATAAAGAACATGTTGAGTATGTCCACAGGCTAGATCTGGGCTATAGCTGAATTAGATATTCTATTTAGTTGATGCAGTTTCCAGGAACCACTTCCTTTTGGGGCCTTTTCCTTTTCTCTTCACTTCCGTTGGTACCATGAATGGGCCTTTGAGGCCTTGCCTTCCCCACCCTTTCTCACAAGAGAGAAAAAGTCACTCTGAAGCCTCTGGAAGTAGAGAACCAGCCTCACTAAGATGTGTCTGCCAGGCACAGCAAGGCTCCCACCCTGGCTCTAAGACTCTCCCTCCCTCCCACCAGCCCCACCATGTTGCCCTCCCTTGTGCATTCATTCTCTCTCTGTTTGCACCCAGCCTGAGAATAGGCAGACCACATAGTATTGTCATCACAGGACAAGGTTCCTGTCCTACCCTCACCTCCTTCGAGACAGGAATTGTATCTTCCTCTCTGTATTTCTAGCACAGAAAAGCACTCTACCTACTTGAATGAATGCTTGAATGAAGAATGGAAGCTCTGGCTTGGCGCCTGTGGCTCAAGCAGCTAAGGCGCCAGCCACATACACC
>NW_003852507.1:1342507-1354159 GCF_000181295.1 Otolemur garnettii
AAAAGAAAAATGGAAGCTCTTTCAGACTACTCCTGTCCACTAACCTGTTCTGGAAGCACTTACATTCTAAACTACTCATTGGCTATCCTTTTTATGCAAATCTGCCTACCGAACTAGATTCTAAGTTCCTTAAAGGCAGAGAGAGCTTATCTCCCATTTATGTGTAACCTCAGCACTTGGCACCCAGCAGTAGGAGCTGTCAAGTCTCAGAGCAGGTACAGGGGGATAGATAATAGACAAACTCAAGAACTGACTGACCAGCATCGGTTTGCTTTGCTCCCAGGGGGCTGTTGTGGTTCCGACTATAAACAGTACGTCTTTGGCGGCTGGGCCTGGGCCTGGTGGTGTATCTCCGACACTCAGAGGTAAGTGCATGGGGGCCACCGGATGACAGGGCAACTGAGAGTGGGGTTTCCAGTGTTCTCCTTCAGCCCATAGGTCAGCTAGAGCATCTGCCAGTTGCCACATTCCATTCTGGTGGGTGGGAACCTCCTGAAAAGCAAGTGAAGTGGGTTACACAGGGATATAAGAGATATGTACTAGGAAGGTCTGTCATGGTCGTCTCCTGAGTGTTTTGGGGGGTTTTTTGCACCCACCCTGAGAATAGGCAGAACACCCTGAGTGGGTGTTTTTGTTGTTGTTTTCCAGTGGAGGTGGCATTACTTCTGTCTGTCTCACAGAATTCAGAGTCATATCCAGGCAGAATCTCAATTTCACAGCTCTAGCTCAGTTATTTAAGATGTCTGGACTTATTTGGAATAAGACTCTGAAAGGAGAAAAGGCTAAAGAGACCCAGAACACATACCCTTATCTGTCCAGGTCCTGGAACAATTCAGGCAAGAGCTCAGAGTAGTCTAGCTAGGCATGGTAGCACACAAGTGCAATCCTAGCTAATTGGGAGGCCAAGACAGGAGGATCAATTTGCTTGAGGCCAGGAGGTCAAGGCTGCAGTGAGCTAGGATTGCACCAGTGGCATTCAGCCTGGGTAACAGAGTGAAATACTGGCTCTAAAAAACAAAAGTGTCCCAAGAGCTGGAAGTTGCTGTGAGCTGTGATGTCATGGCACTCTACTAAGGGCAACAAAGTGAGACTTTAACCATAAATAAATAAATAACAAAAGTGGTTCTGTGACAGTGGTGAGTTAGAGACAAGGGGTAGGGACCTAATCAGTTAGTGTTGGGGTCAGGCAAGACAGATCTTGACCTTGTAAATCAGTCTGGACTTATTAGAGGAAGAAGGATTTCCATTCCCAGAGGGCCCACTGTCCACCTCTACCTGCTGCTGCTTCTAGAACCCAGGGAAGGGCCAGAATGGCCTCTGCTGTGCTCCCTCAGTGCCCACCCAGAAGATGAGGCATGTCAGCCACTTTTCCACAATCACCCCCTTCCTGATTATGGGAGATTGCACAGGGGGAGCAAATCCTTCCAGGCCAGTATCCAGGCAACAAGGGCAGCAGACTTGTGAAGAAGGTGTGGACCTATTGTGGGACTGGAGGTCACCCCACAAGGGATGCAATGGAGATTCCAGTGGAAACCCCCTTTACCCCAGCCCTCCCTAATTGGCAGACAGAAGCCCATGTCTGCACCGAGCTGCAGGGACGTGATGCTTCTGGGAGTCTGAGGGCATCTTCTAGGTCAGGGGATGGAAACGTGTCACAGCTTTTCAACTTTACTGGTTTCCCAGTAACCCTCTCCCATTCCTCCCTCACCTTCCCTGCCAGGGGTGAGAGATCCAAGGCTAAAACTGTCAGAGAGTAACCAAGAGTAGTCACAGGCTGGACATGGTGGCTCACGCCTATAATCCTAGCATTCTGGGAGGCCGAGGCAGGGGAATCCCTTGAGCTCAGGAGTTTGCAACCAGCCTGAGCAAGAGTGAAACCTTGTCTCCACTAAAAATAGAAAAAACAGCCAAGTGTAGTGGCATACGCCTATAGTCTCAGCTACTCGGGAGACTAGGTAGAAGAATTGCTTAAGCCTATAAGTTTGAGGTTGCAGTGAGCTATGGTGATACCACTACCCTCTAGCCAGGGTGACAGAGTATTTAAAAAAAAAAAAAGAATAGTCACAACTTCCACTCAGAAGATCCCAGTGGGGCCGCTGGCCTGTCAGAAATATGGGGAGCCCCCTCCAGAGACACAACCACCTCATATACCCTGTGGTGCTTATACAAGAGAGAATCTTATCCAAGCACCTGGACTTACAGCCAGACCCAGAGACTGTCCTGCATGGACATTCAGTGCTGGGGCAGTGCCCTGCAGCCCTTTCTCCACATGCTTAGTCTCCTACTCCCCCTTCTTGCTCTGGGGAGCAGAGCCACAGGACAGGAGGGCCACACCTCTCCAACAGCAGGTCTGGAAGTGAGAGGTGAGGGAGGCTTGTACCTCTTCCCAGGAATCTGGCCACCCAAGTTCCACATATCTCCTAGTCCTTCTTACAAGCCCGTCCCATTCCTGCTCCCTTTTCTGGGGAGCAGTCCCTTGCCCAATCCCAGCCTGCCTGGGGAATGTCTCCATGGGCTGAAGCCTTTATTTCCCAAGGTTGGCAGGAGCCTCTCAGGTAAAGAAGAGGCTTCTAACTCAGCCTGGGTATTCAGCCTCCCTTTTGAAGTATTTGCCATAGCCATCCCACATGTTGCCCACCCTCAGGGTCAGCCATTTCTCCTCTAAGCACAGTGAAGTCCCTCCTGCTACTCTTAGCTGCCATGTCCTGTACTGTCCTGAAGCCCTGATGGAGGCAGCTCTCACCCCACTACCTGAGCAATTTCTCCACCTCTGGCATCTGAGCTGCAGCCTCCCCTCCCTCCCTCCCTCCCTCCCTCTTTCCTTCCCTCCCTCCCTCCCTCCCTCCCTTTTCTTCTTTCCTTCCCCAGAAGAGAGCTTGGTGGGTTGCTGTCTGAGCCAAGTCAGTCTTCTTGGGCCCAAGCATGCCAGTGTTAGGGCTCAGATGAAAGCAACCTTTGTGCACCTGCATGGCTGGAGCCCCCAGGGCTGTCACTGTGAGGGTGGCCCTCCCAGAGCTGAGGTGGGGGTTCCCCATTGCCTACTGCTCCTTATTCCCCCACACCCACCACCTGCTTCTGCCCCTTTTGCATCTCTCTACTCTTTCTTTCTCTGGTTTAAGAAAACCATCCACACTGTCCACAGTCTGGCCTCTCCCTGCACACACACACACATGCCGCCCTTGGGAGGCCCAGCAGGGTGGGCCAAGGAACTTCAAAGTGCCTTGTGTTCTTTGCCAATACTCCTCTTTGCCCATGGCCAACTTTGGAAATTCCCAAGTGAATTATTCCCTCATCTCCCACCTGTCCCTCAATATTCAAGCAGGAGCACACTTTCCACCCCAACCTTCCTTCACCACTACTCCCTGATCAGAAAATCCAAATTTTTCCTTGGGCTTTTCTGACCCTACCTTGCCTTTGTAGTACAAACCTTGAGGTTTTGTGCTCCGAGCAGGATTTGGTATTTGCTGGGGCTCATTAATCCCCAGAGTGGCCTCTCCCTCCCAATTTCTGGAAACACAGGCTTGCCTGTGTTAGGAAGGTGAGGATGTGACAGGAATCTTCTGGGAAGGTGAGGTAGTGGGCAACCCAGGTGCCCTGTGCACAGGCCTCCCGGCTTCAGTCCATGAGCCCAGGGCATTAGCAGGCATCGCTCCCAGCCTGTGGCCCAGCAGCTCTTCAGAAGGGTTTAGGGGTAGAGAAGAGATCCAGAGGCCTCAGGCCAGCAAGGAGGTCTCTGTTCTCCTGAAGCCCTAGGCTGAGCTGGCAGTGGGGGGGTTGAAATATTGAGAGCATCCCCACCCCACCCCAGGCATCAGGCATCATGCTTGTCTGGTAACCACTGTGTGTGTTTGCTGTGTCCCCTCCTACCCCTTCCTGTCCCTACCTCTCCCTATCCCCTGGCTGCTCCTCAGACTGTCTCTGGAGGTTATGACCATCCTGTGTCGCTGTGAGAATATTGAGACGTCGGAGGGGGTCCCGCTATTCGTAACAGGGGTTGCACAGGTAATAACCCACCTGCTTCCTCCCCAGTGTCTAACCTTCTCTCTCTCCCTGCCCTGTGGGGCCTGGCAGGTAGGAGCTGATGGACTCCTCTCCTGAGAGTGTACTTTCCTCCCTCCTCTCTCTCCTCTACTCCTCTGGGTGCCAGCATGGATCCCTGTTGTAGAGCCCTAGGCCCTTGCCCACTGGGGATAGATGGGGGAAGGAGCAAGGGATTCTGGAAGCTCTGCCGAAGTCTGCCAGTGAGTGTCCTTGGATGCCAAGCCTTCCCTACCATGCAACCATAGTTTGTAAAATCTATTCTTGGGCTGGGAGGTTAAGTAACTCCAGGTGTCCGCTCTGTGATGTGTAGGTTCCCACCTTCATTGCTTCATTCACCAGCTCTCTACTGAGCACCTTCTTAGTCTCAGGCACTTAGAAATGCATCAGCAAATGTCAAAAGGCCCCTGTCCCTCAGAACCTGTGTGCCTGTGTTAGGAGGTGCACAACCACAAGAGGTCTAACCAGCATCTTCCTCATCCCCTCCCTCTGCATTAAATTGCCTTTCAGTCTGCTCAGGCAAAAGTCCTGTATCACCACCCCTTCCTCACCCATACTGCCATCTCTAATCGTGAAGGGTACTGTCCCCATCTCATCAGCCCTTATTGCCATAGAGGGACAGTCTTTGGTGCAGGGGCCTGAAAAGCTCCTTGTGTGGAAGGGGTAGGGTCCAGACCTCCTTCAATACCCAGTTTGAAGCAGCTCTGTCCCCTTGCAGACCAACTGTTATACTTGAAATATCTGCAGGTGTCCAGACCCCTTTCAAGCTGTGCAATTGTGGATGCTTGAGGAGTCAGATTATCTGGGCAGAGCAGGTCTTTCTAGGGATAACATGCCTTGGCCAGGCAGCTCTGGTGTATTGCCATTTCCCAACCTAGGGTGGGTTTCAAGTCATACACTGTTGCCACGTTGGAGGAACCAGGTAGGGCTTCCTTGGCAAGGGGCAGATGCGGGATAACTTCCCCCTTGGCCCAGCAGTCTACTCCCAGCGTGCCAAGCAATCAGGCAGAGGCTTCTTGGCAGCTTTTGGGGGTATCCCAGGATGCTGAGTAGACCCAGAGGATATATGAGGACCCCAATATGTGCAAATGGCACCCATGGGCAGCCTACAGGGCAAGGCCTTTGGTGCCACTAGTTACTTGTCCTAGAACATGCACACAGAGCTACACCTAGCCTCTCCCCACCCCTCCAGCCATGGACTACCCGTAGCTACTTCCTTTCTGCTCTCTGTTTCTCACAATTCAAGCCAGGCTGACTTGAGCAGAGAATATGTGTGCACATGTGCAGTTCCCTGGAGCCACCTCACCACCACCCCCGCCCTGCCCTCCCACCAACCTCCTTCTCACACACTGGAGAGCCGCCCCCCCACCCTCCTCTTCACCAGGACTCTTGGCCTGTCCCAGCTGGAGCAGTGAGGTATTGGACTCTTTCCCCACACTGCCACACTGCCAGGGCCCTGGGCACCCCAGACCCATGCCCCTGTTTTGCGTTTCTTGGCAGGATTTCCCTAGAGATTATGACGTTGCAGCCCCGCTGCGAGGACGTAGAGACGGCCGAGGGGGTAGCTTTAACTGTGACGGGTGTCGCCCAGGTATAGTAACCCAGCAGCCTTGCGCATGTCCGTTGAGCTGCCTCGTCCCCATGCTGGGGTTTGGGGGGAGGAGGAGAAGACAGCAGCCAGGGGCAGTCTCTCCAGTGCCCCTGCCCCTGTCCCCCCCCTCCCCAAGAGAGGGTCGGTAGTCGCCACTGGAACATCCTCGCTTGGCCCCCTTGGCCACCTAGCAGGACTAACAGACACCCCTTCTCTTCCCAGCGGGCCCACGAGGGACAGAACCAGTGCTGAGGGCTCCTGTCTCACTAACCCCACCCCCATTCTTTGCAGGTGTTGGAAATGCCAAGCACCAGAATCCAGGCCTTCCCCATTCCCTGGGAGGGGGGGCCAAAGGGACAGACCATTTGAGGCAGAGGAGCTCTGAGCTCTGACATTATAGTCCCAGCAGGGGGCCCGGGTGAGGGACCCCCCCTCCCTAATCCACCTCTCAGCTTCACAGGGCAGTGAGGTTCAACCATGTTATAACCCTCTGGTGAGGGAGTTGGCTGAGCACCTTGAAAAGGAAAGGCACCCTTGGTTATACCCACCTGGATCTTTCTCCTGCCCTGCCCCAGGCTTCTTTCCTAGTCTGTCTGTCTGTCCCCCTCCTGCTTATTTTCCCTTCCCATACTCTCTGCTCCTCAGCCTGAGCATCTCCCACATGTGGGGAGCTTGCAAGGGAGGGATTAGCTAGTGAGAGGACAGTGGGCTGAACGGGGGAGATAAGCTCCACACGCATGAGAAAGGCCGTATAGGGCCTGGGGCTGCCAGTGAACATGAAGTTTCTCAGGACTCCTTGTGCTGCTGTCTACCCACTGGAGGCCTCGGACAGATTCCAGCCTCCTTTCTAGCCCCTAGGGCCTTCAGGTCTGTAAAAGGAGGGGAGGAGCATAGCCACCACCCTCTATACTTCTGGGTCTGGGGCCTCCATCTTTCTCCCGCCATCCTGGCTGAAGCACCTCTGACCACTGGCAGGTGAAGATCATGACGGAGAAGGAGCTCCTGGCTGTGGCCTGTGAGCAGTTCCTGGGCAAGAATGTGCAGGACATCAAGAACGTCGTCCTGCAGACCCTGGAGGGGCATCTGCGCTCTATCCTTGGTGAGCCTCTGTCCAGCCTTTGAGGAGCTTCACAGGGTCCCCAAGCCAGGGCTAGGGGTTAGTGCAGGCCTGGCAGGGGGTCTGTCCCACTGAGGGTTTTTAAGCTGCCAACATTTTCCCCTAAGTTTTTCAACACTTTAGGTAACTTGAGTGAAGGACAGGGTTTCGGGGTGGGAGACTGTCGGCGCTCAGGAACCTGATGCTATTTGGGACACTTTTCCTCATCCAGGCTGGACTCCACAGGCGACTCAGTGTTAAACACTATTAAAAAGATACCTCACGGGCGGCACCTGTGGCTCAAAGGAGTAGGGCACCGGCCCCATATACCACAGGTGGCAGGTTCAAACCCAGCGCCGGCCAAAAAAAAATAGATACCTCAGGAAGCCCCAGTTCAAGCCACACAACCCCTGCATGCATTCAGACCACTGCCTGCATACCTCCTTTCCCAGCTGACTGGGCTCCCAGAGAGCCAGTCCATGATCCCTGTGTCCCCCAGGGACCTTGACTGTGGAGCAGATTTATCAGGACCGGGACCAATTTGCCAAGCTGGTGCGGGAGGTGGCAGCCCCTGATGTCGGGCGCATGGGCATTGAGATCCTCAGCTTCACCATTAAGGTAGGATATGATGAACATCTGTACCCCCAGCTCAGCGCCCATAACACAGTGGTTACGGCACCAGCCACATGCACTTAGGCTGGCAGGTTCCAGCCCAGCCAGGGCCAGCTAGCCAACAATGACAACTGCAACGAAAAAAAATAGCTAGGCATTGCAGCAGGTGCCTGTAATCCCAGCTACTCAGGAGGGTGAGACAAGAGAATCACTTAAGCTCAAGAGGTTGAGGTTGCTGTGAGCTTTGATGCCATGTACAGAGGGCAACATAGTGAGACTCTGTCTCAAAAAAAAAGTCTGTGCCCAGTCTATCTCAAAAAAAAAAAAAAAAAAGTCCACTTCTGGCTGCTCCTGTGTGCCTATGACTTGACTCCCCCTTCTCTTCCCAGGACGTGTATGACAAAGTGGACTATCTGAGCTCCCTGGGCAAGACGCAGACTGCCGTGGTACAAAGAGATGCTGACATTGGTGTGGCAGAGGCAGAGCGGGATGCAGGCATCCGGGTACGTGACATTTCCTTTCCACCCCCAGTAACAAGAAGCTCAGGGGTGATGGGACCATGGTCGCTCAGGGGACCCTCAGCACCTGCCTCTCCTGCTCTCAGGAAGCTGAATGCAAGAAGGAGATGTTGGATGTGAAATTCATGGCAGACACCAAGATTGCCGACTCCAAGCGAGCCTTCGAGCTGCAAAAGTCAGCCTTCAGTGAGGAAGTCAACATCAAGGTAAGCCATTGGGCATCCTGGGTTGGGGCTCAGGGCTTACCACTTGGTGGCCAGCCTCTAATATGCCAATCATTCTCTCGCCACAGACAGCAGAGGCCCAGTTGGCCTATGAGCTGCAAGGGGCCCGTGAGCAGCAAAAGATCCGGCAGGAGGAGATAGAGATTGAAGTTGTACAACGCAAGAAGCAGATTGCAGTGGAGGCACAAGAGATCTTACGCACAGACAAGGAGCTCATTGCCACTGTGCGCCGTCCTGCCGAGGCTGAGGCCCACCGCATACAGCAGATCGCTGAGGGTGAAAAGTGAGAGCAGCCCCAGATGCTGGGGTCCGGGGTCAGAGGAGGCTTGAGGGCCTGCTGTAGTGCTTGGCAGAAGACATCCTGGTTAGTTCCTTCTCCCACTTGCAGCTGGGGGCTGGTGGCCTCTCACTGGTCAGAACCAGAAGGTCTGGGCACCCCCACTTCAAATGTCTCCTGCCCCTAATATCCACCATAGCAGAAGTCTTGAGGGTTCGCTGGTCCCCAAGCAGAGCTTGAGAGGGTACCTTGGTATCTCCCACTGACCCTGTCTGGCCTGGGCTCCTCCAGGGTGAAGCAGGTCCTCTTGGCACAGGCAGAGGCTGAGAAGATCCGCAAAATCGGAGAAGCAGAGGCTGCAGTCATTGAGGCGATGGGCAAAGCAGAGGCTGAGCGGATGAAGCTCAAGGCTGAAGCCTACCAGAAGTATGGGGAGGCAGCCAAGATGGCCTTGGTGCTGGAGGCCCTGCCCCAGGTGAGGCTGCCACCCCAGGATGGGACCCGAGGGTCACACCTTCTCCCTTGGCAAGTATCAGAACATTTCTGGGCCTTGTGGTAATACAACAAGTAACAGAAGGAAGTGTGCTCAACAGTGGGACGGATAGGCAGCACCTGTGGCTCAAAGGAGTAGGGCGCTGGCCCCATATGCTGGAGGTGGCGTTTAAACCCAGCCCCGGCCAAAAACTGCAAAAAAAAAAAAAAAAAAAATAGTGGGACAGAAACCCTCCAACCAACCTACAACATTCCTGGCCTACTGGGCATCTCTTACCGTGGCTTCCAAATGAGGGTCAGCCAGGCTGCTTTGGGCTCTGGGTGAGCTAGAGAAGAGGGAGAAGTGTTGACAGGGAAAGCAGAAGGAGTCAGAGCACCGGCCAAGCTCTCCTCCCACTCTACGTCCTAGATCGCTGCCAAAATTGCTGCCCCACTGACCAAAGTTGATGAGATCGTGGTCCTGAGTGGGGACAACAGCAAGGTCACATCAGAAGTGAACCGACTGCTGGCCGAGCTGCCTGCTTCTGTACATGCCCTCACGGGTGTGGACCTGTCCAAGGTATGTACCTCCCTAGTTGCAGTAAGGTTACCTGAGCAGCCAGTTAAATTGAACTAGCTCAGGCAGAGTGGTCTGGGCCCTGAGGCCATGGCCTCATGGCATCTCCCATTCTTGCAGATACCCCTGGTCAAGAAGGCTACCGGTGCACAGGTGTGAGGCTCCTTTAGTCCACAGCCTTCAGCAGCTGCCCGCACCTCCCTCCAGCACCCATTTTAATACCACAGGGAAAGCGGGAATGTTACTGACTCTGGTGCCTTATTTTGTAGGGACCAGAAGTGCTGCGTGTTCAGGCCATCTTTGGCTGTCTTCCCTTCTGTCCTGTCTCTGTCCATCTCTTCCTCTCCCTCCCCCACACCCTCACTTACACTGCCACATTAATCTGGTTTGTCTCTCATCTCTGTGTGTGTCTCTTCCTTTGTCCGTCTTTTTCTATCCCTCTCCTCCCACCTCCTACGCATATCATGTAGTTTAAGCTGAAGATGTTTATTATAATCTCTGTGTGTCTGTGGGGGGGTGGCCTTGCTGCTCCTCAGAATCCTGGTGCCTTGAAGTTCTCTGTGCATCTGTCCATCCTCCCCATGGCCTTGGCCAGAGCTAAGCATGGGCGCAGGGGTCCGAGTAGGACAGTCATTGTCCCTACCCCTGGCCTGGTCTTTGTAGCCCTAAACCCTGCCCCAGGAAGCCCATGGTCTCGCCTGTTCCTGTCCCACTGGGCCTGGGGAGTCATGGCCTGCAGGGCCCAGGGCCATCACCCCTACCATACTTGCTTCCTAGGCCCAGGCTGCCACTCATCCCCTACCCTCTCTCCCCCACCCCACGGGTACAGAGGCAAGGCCTCTTGTCTCTAGCAGCTTCCTCAGTCTACTACTGCCTTAGGAGGCCCCTGCTTGTGCTCAGGGAAGTCCTCTTCATGGGCATGTCCCTGCTGGGGTGGTGGGGCTTGGTCCCAACTCTAATATCCTTTTATGGGATTAGGGTCTCTCCTTGATGGGGATAGGAAAGTGTGTAGACCCTCTTCCTGCTAGGGCTGCCCTAGGTTCTGGGCCCTTCCAATGAGGAAGGCTCTGCCAACCCTGTATAGAAGTGAGTGCTGTAGACTGGCCAGATCCATACACCTTGTGCCATCTTTCTCCCTGGCCAGACTGATAGGGCTGCAGCCATAGGGAAGTGGCCCAATCCTCTGTCTCCTTGCTGTAATGGAGGCAGGAGAACCCAGAATCCAAACATCCTGGCAGGGGTGCTGTGATGTCCTACAGTCCCAGTTCCCCACCCAGGCCCTGCCCCAGCCTGTGTAGCTGTTCCTGCATGTGGATGCTGCATGTCTGGTCTGGGGCTTGGATATTGCACTGCCCCACTGCCTGTCCCTTCTGATAAAATAAAAATCTCTAATGCCCAGACCCTGTGTTGTATCTTCTGTGAGAGGGAAATGTTGGCTGAAAACCAACCAAATCTTCCACCCATATACCCCGTCAGCCTCAAGGCTGCTTTTGGCCTGTTCTTTCCTACCCTAGCCACTGAGGGGCATCAGCATACTGGCTTTGCCCTTCATACTAGCCTGAGACATGCCTGCTGTTGGCCAAGGTACTGAGACCAGACCTGATACCTGAAGACCTGCTTCTGTTAACAGGTGGAAGGGGCAACCAACCTCACTGCACCTCTGTTCCAGTCCAGAGCCAAGCCTGTCACTCAGGCTTAAGCACATAAACCTGTTGAGGTGGGAGGATCACTTGAAGCTAAGAGTTCCAGACCAACCTGGGCAACATAGTAAAAACCTATTTCTACAAAAAAAAAAAAAAAAATTAGCCTGGCATGGTGGCAGGTACCTGTAGTCCTAGCTACTTAGGAGGCTGAGCCAGGAATTGGAACCTAGAAGCTGCAGTCTGCACAACAAAGCAAGACACTGTCTCTTAGGTGGAGGGGGAGGCAGTCGTGAAAACTGAAGTCAGGTAGTTTGGCTGTAAATTTTAGCTTTTACATGTGTAATCCTTGGTAAGTAAGTTTATCTTTTTGGGCCTCAATATTCTTACTGATTTGGCTCGGTGCCTGTGGCTCAAGTGGCTAAGGTGCCAGCCACATACACCTAAGGTGGCGGGTTCGAATCCAACCCGGGCTCGCCTAACAACAATGACAGCTGCAACCAAAAAAATAGCCGGGCATTGTGGTGGGCACCTGTGGTCCCAGCTACTTGGGAGGCTGAGGCAGGAGACTCACTTGAGCCCAGGAGTTGGAGGTTGCTGTGAGCTGT
>NW_003852507.1:1354231-1358093 GCF_000181295.1 Otolemur garnettii
AAAAAAAAAAAAAAAATTCTTACTGATTTAACAAATTTATCAGATGCTTGCCATGCACTAGACATTGTCTTAGATGCTGGGAGACTAGTGAACAAGATATATGCCTAGCTTTTAGAATTTACATTCACATAGAAATAAAATAAGAAAAAAAAAAACATAGAAACTGGGCATTGTGGCTTAGCCTACAATCTTAACACTCTGAGAGACCTAGCAGAGAGGATTCCTTGAGCTCAGGAGTTTGGACAAGCCTGAATAAGAGTGAGAACCTGTCTCTACAGAAAATAGAATAAAATTATCCAGATATTGTGATGAGCACCTGTAGTCCCAGCTACTAGGGAGGGGTGGATAAGCAGGAGGATCACTTTAGCCCAAGAGTTTGAGATTGCAGTGTAGGCCACTGCACTCCACCCAGGGCAACAGAGTGAGACTATCTCAAAAAAAAAAAAGAAAGAAAAAATTAAACATATAGTGTGTTAGATAATGGTAAGAAAGAAAATAAATTAGGGAAAGGAATAGAAAGTTTGAGAGGGTGCTGAAATTTTAGGGAGTCCAAGGAAGGACTCGATGGGAAGGTAGCGCTAAAGAAAGTAAAAGGAGTCATACAGATATCCTGAAGAAGAACTTTCCATCCAAGGTCCTTGAGGTGGAAGTGTGGTGGGCATGATCAAAGAATAGCAAGGTCAGGCCTGGCACCTATAGCTCAGTGGCTAGGGCTCCGGCCACACACTCCAGGGGTGGCAGGTTTAAACCCAGCCCAGGCCTGCCAAATAATGGTGACAGCCACAACAACAACAAAAAAATAGCTGGGCATTGTGGCAGGCGTCTATAGTCCCAGCTACCTGAGAGGCTAAGGCAAGAGAATCACTTAAGCCCAAGAGGTTGCTGTGAGGTGACCCCACGGCACTCTACCAACATTCTGTCTCAAAAAAAAAAAAAAAAATAGCTGAGCAGTGCCTAGTGGCCTAGTGGCTCAAAGGAGTAGGACGCCAGCCCCGCGGTGGCTGGTTCAAACCCAGCCCCAGCCAAAAACTGAAAAAAAAAAAAGAATAGCAAGTTCAATGTGTTTGGAAGCAAATGAGAGTCACAGTATTAGTAGAAGAGGTCAAGATGGAAACCTGTTTCCAGATCACGGCAAAACCTTAATAAGGCCTATTTTGGCCTTTAATCTGAGATGGAAAACCACCATAGGACTTTGAAAGAAGATTGATGTGATATGTGATAGGGCGCCAGCCACATACACTAGCACTGGCAGGTTCAAACCCAGCCCAAGCCTGCCAAACAACAATGACAACTACAACCAAAAACTAGCCGGGTGTTGTGGCAGGTGCCTGTAGTCCAAGCTACGTAGGAGGCTAAGGCAAGAGAATCACTTAAGCCCAAGAGTTTGGGGGTGCTGTGAGCTGTGATGCTACAGCACTCTACTGAGGGCAACAACAACAACAAAAAGATTGATGTGATCTGACACATCTCAGAATATTCTGGGCACTAAAACAAAGAGAGGAGGGAACAAAGGGTGTTGAAATAACTGGGGAAGAAGTTAAGAAGATGGGAAAAGAAAAAATTGAATCACAGCCCCTATCTCACTCCATATACCAAAACTAGTTTGAGGTGGATCACAGACCTAATGTAAACACTCATTTCCCTAGCTCAAGTACTGAGCTCTTGGAGAACACATTGTACCATGTCCTCCTGATAGACATGACCCCCGCCCCTTCCAGCCTGGTGCTGCTTTCCCTTTACACTTGCGACCACCTCTAGGGCCTCTGATCCTCTCTCTCCCACTTCCAGGACCTTAAGCAAACAGCCAAAGATCTCTTCAGCCAAGCTGCATGCAGCCCTGCTACCTGACCAGCTGTGCCAAAAGGTTGGGAATGAGGGGACATGACCAAGCCTTTTCCACCAACCCTAGTAGCCTGTAGGGGTACCAAACCCATATGCACCTCCTGCCTACCCTCCAAGTACCAGGGACTCCAGGGAAGACTCCAGCACACTAGGAGAGGTGGCCCCTCTGGGGCCTCATGGACAGGGGAGCACAGCCTCTGCAGCAGTCTTTGGTCCCATGAGTGCCCAGAGGCGGGAGGTGACAGTAAAGACTGACACCGGGTGGCAGGAGGACCTGGTGCCAAGATCCTGCAGCTCCAAATTGGCTACACCAGGAATTGAGCTCCAGGTTCTGAGCCACTTAAACGCCCCGCACCAACTCCCCAACCCCCGCCCAAGCCTGTGGTCTCCGCAGTTTTCATCCAATCCTACTCTTGAATACTTTCTACTTAACTGCAACAACGTCGCCACAGTGCTATTGCTCTTGAATCCTGAAAGTTGGAAGGCACACCTCCTAACCACATTTCTGGCACCTGCCAAAGCCAACTCCTTTGAGACTAGTCTTTGTAGAAGGAAAAGAAACACCTAAAAACAAAAACAACAAACAAAATCCCCAAACGATGAAGTTTATATACAATTAGGAAATATTTTTATGACCTTGGTGTAGGCAAGATTTCTTAAAAGATAAAAAATACGGAGGGCTGGGCGCGGTGGCTCATGCCTGTAATCCTAGCATTCTGGGAGGCCGAGGTGGGGTGGATTGCCTGGTCTCAGAGATTAAAAAGAAAAAATAGCCAGCTTGGCACCTATGGCTCAAGCAGCTAAGGCACCAGCCACATACACCTGAGCTAGCAGATTTGAATCCAGCCCAAGCCTGCCAAACAACAATGACAGCTGCAACCAAAAAATAGCCGGGCTTTGTGGCAGGTGCCTGTAGTCCCAGCTACTAGGGAGGCTGAGGCTAGAGAATCACTTAAGCCCAAGAATTGGAAGTTGCTATGAGCTGTGACACTACATCACTCTACTGAGAGCCACATAGTGAGACTCTGTCTCAAAGAAAAAAATAGTTCCCACAAATCAGTAATAGACACGCTACTATAACATCACTCTGAATGTGCTGCTGAGGACAGAGTGAAGAGGGGCAGGTGGAGGCAGTTGGAGAACAGTTGCCGGGCCCCAAGAGATTTTTGAAAAACTAATTCTGAGACTGAGACAAGAGAATCACTTGAACTGGAAAGTTGTTTTCTTTTTTTTTTTTTTTTGAGACAGAGCCTCAAGCTGTCCCCCTGGGTAGAGTACCGTGATATAGCTCACAGCAACCTCTAACTCCTGGGCTCAAGCGAGTCTCCTGTCTCAGCCTCCCAAGTAGCTGGGACCATAATGCCTTCCTATTTCTTTTTTTGGTTCCAGCCATCATTGTTGTTTGGCAGGCCTGGGCTGGATTCAAACCCACCACCTTAGGTCTATGTGGCTGGTGCCTTAGCCACTTGAGCCACAGGCGCTGAGCCGAAAGTTGGGTTTTTTTGTTTTTATTTTTTGTTTGTTTGTTTGTTTGCAGTTTTTGGCCAGTGCTGGGTTTGAACCTGCCACCTCCAGCATATGGGGCCACTGCCCTACTCCACTGAACCACAGGTGCTGCCCTGAGCTGGAAAGTTTGAGGTTGCTGTGATGTATGATACCACAACACTCTACTGGGGGTGACAAAGTGAGACTCTGTTTCAAAACAAACAAATAAATAAATAAATAATTCTGTCTTTCCCACCTTCTCTCCTTCATGAGAGGGACTCCCAACTCTCTTGAAAAGTGTTCTGGGGCAGTGCCTGTGGCTCAGTTAGTAGGGCACCGGCCCCATATACCAAGGGCAGCAGGTTCAAACCCAGCCCCAGACAAACTGCCAACAAAAAAAAAGGCTGGGTGTTGTGGTGGGTGCCTGTAGTCCCAACTACTCTGGAGGCTGAGGCAAGAGAATCACCTAAGCCCAGGAGTTGGAGGTTGCTGTGAGCTGTGATGCTACAGCACTCTACCAAGGGTGATAAAGTGA
>NW_003852507.1:1358743-1359805 GCF_000181295.1 Otolemur garnettii
AAGAACTTCTGCCTAAGCCCTCGGAGGCCTGCCCAGCCTGCCTTTCTTAGGCCTGGCTTCCATGAATCCTGGATGGATCAGGAAAGGGACCAGCATGCAGACTGGGTACCTGAAAGACACAGCTTATGCTGTTCCCCACTTCCCTGTGCTCATGACACCAGCCTTCCAATTGGGTGTAGGGGATAGAGGACCTACTCACTTTACCTGCTGTTCCCAGTCCCTGGGCTTGAGGGCCCAGCACAGAGCGGGTTAAGGTCTTCGGAACATTTGCCTCTGGGGTGAGTGGGTGGGAACTGTTATGAGGAGCCTTGTCTGGCTTGATAATCCAGGCGGCCTATCTCTTCCACAGCAGCTGTGGAGTAGACAGGTTGTCCCTGCAGAAAGGGAGGGAAGTAAGGGCCTGGCTGATGGCGGGAAGGATTTGAGGTAATAGAGACACCCAGACTGTCTGGGGATCCCTTCCCACCTAACAGCTACCTTCAGGGCTGTGCCTGGAGACTGGAGAGCTCATGGCCCATGTCAGGACAGGAGAGTCCCCACAAATTCAGAAAACGGAAATTGGAAGCTAAAAAACAGGCTTAGGCAGGTGTTGATGGGAAAGTCCTGTATCTCAGCAGGTGTGCAAGGGCACACTATGACATGCGTACCTGAGCACACATGCCATGGGTATGTCCCCCTCAGAAGGGATAAGTAGGGAAAGCCCACTGCAAAGCCAGCAGGGGAGGAGTCAGGCACTTGTGGAGCTCCTGTTGCATATGAGGCAGCTGCCGGTATGAGGCACCTTGGTCAGGCACAGTGGCTCACACCAGTAATCCTAGCATTCTGGGAGGCTGAGGAAGGAAGATCCCTTGAGCTTAGGAGTTTAAGAGCAGCCTATGCAAGAGTGAGACCCCATCTCTACTACAAATAGAAAAATTAGTTGGGCATTGTGGTTGGCACCTGTAGTCCCAGCTACTCAGGAGGGTGAGGCAGGAGAATTGCTTGAGCCCAGACCAGGATTTTGAAGTTACTTTGACCTATGACACCACAGCACCCTACCTGAGGTAGCAGAGTGAGACTGTG
>NW_003852507.1:1360466-1361796 GCF_000181295.1 Otolemur garnettii
TATTTTTAACCCCATTTTGCTAATGAAGAAGGCAAGGGGGCAGCACCTGTGGCTCAAAGGAGTAGGGTGCTGGCCCCATATGCCGGAGGTGGTAAGTACAAACCTAGCCCCTGCCAAAAATTGCAAAAAAAAAAAGAAGAAGAAGAAGAAGAAGAAGGCAAGTCTCCAAGGTCAGAGACAGAGCCCAGGACCAGTCAGCAGGCAGTGGTGGAGTCCAGACTTTGATAAATCTAAAGCTGGGCTTTTCACTTCTGCCTCTTAGTCCTCCTTAGCAAGAAACCAGAACTCTATGCCACAACCCCTGAACTATGAAGGCTGAAGCTCTGGTCCAAGCCTGTGATTTCAGGACATCAAGCTTCATGAGAGGGTCTGGCTCATAAGCAGTGGGAGGTCAGAGAAAGAACAGATGATTGTTGCAGGGTTGGATCTGGCCCAGAGCAGTGTGGAAGTGGCTTAAAAAGACTCTGTCTCAAAAAAAAAAACAGTGGTTGGAGGGGTGGGTGCGGTGGCTCACACCTGTAACCCTAGTACTCTGGGAGGCTGAGGTGAATGGATTGCTTGAGCTCATAGGTTTGAGACTAGCCTGAGCCAGAGAGAGACCACTTTTCTTTTTCTTTTTCTTTTTTTTTTTTTCTCTGAACCAGAGTCTCACTTTGTCACCCTCAGTAGAGTACTGTGACGTCACAGCTCACAGTTACCTCCAACTCATGGGCTTAAGCAATCCTCTTGCTTCAGCCTCCCAAGTAGCTGGGAGCAGAGGCACCCACCACAATGCCTGGCTTTTTTTTGTTGCAGTTGTCATTATTATTTTAGCTGGCCCAGGCCAGGTTCTAACCCATCAGCCCCGGTGTATGTGACCCATGCCCTATCCACTGAGCTATGGGTGCTGCTGGAGACCACTTTTCTAAAAATAGCCAAGCGTTATGGCAGGTGCATGTAGTCCCAGCTACTTGGGAGGCTGAGGCAAGAAAATGACTTGAGTCCAAGAGTTGGAGATTGCTGCAAGCTATGATGCCAAGGTACTCTGTTGTGCAAAGTGAGACTCTATCTCAAAAAATAAATAAATAAACAAAGTGGTTGGAGGCCAGATGCAAAGGCTCAGTCCTGTAAATATAGTGCCTGGGGAAGCTAAGGCAGGAGGATTGTGTGAGCTCAGGAATTCAAGCCCCCATCTCTATTAAAGATAGGAAAAATAATGGGGCATCATGGCAGGTGCCTATAGTCCTGGATACTTGGGAGGCTGAGGCAGGAGGATTCTTTGAGCCAAGAAGTCTGGGGAGCTATGAGCCAAGGTTATGCCCTGGCAACAGAGTGAGACTCTGTCCCTCCC
>NW_003852507.1:1364266-1367639 GCF_000181295.1 Otolemur garnettii
CTCTTGCTCAGGCTATTCTCAAACTCCTTAGCTCAAGCAATCCACCCACTTCTGCCTCCCCATGTGCTAGGATTACAGGCCGAGCCACCATGCCTGGCCAGCCATATTTTCTTATTTTATTTTGAGACAGAGTCACTCTGTTGCCTAGACTTGAGTGCCATGGTGTTAGTCCAGCTCACAACAACCACAAGCTCCTCGGTTCAAGCGATCCTCCTGCCTCAGGGTTCCAAGTAGCTTAGACTATAGATACCTGCCACAAGGACCAGCTAATTTTTCTATTTTTAGTAGAGATAGGGTCTCAGTTTTGCTCAGTCTAGTCTCAAACTCCTAAACTCAAAGGATCCTCCTGCCTTGGCCTCCCAGAATGTTAGGATTATAGGCATGACCCACCATCCCTGGCCCCTGCTGCATTTTCTGATGTACTGTGTGACTCAGAGCCAAGCATTTCCTCCCCAACCTCAGTTTCTTTATTGTAAAATTGGTGTTCAGGCCTCTTTGGGAGGCTGAGCGACATTGGGAAAGCCCCGAGGGAACCCATTTCCAGGACCCCACTACCTGGACGGGTCTAGGAGCATATGGGTACATTCCTTAATATGTGTACTGCTCATGAGCTGAGTGGCACAGAGAGTGTGAGTATTTGAGTGTATGTGAGTATTTGGGCACATGGTCAAACACTGTTTCCAGGGGTCAGCATTTGTTTCATGTAAGGCATTCTCTGAACACCTCAAGAATAAGGCCCACAAAGAGTACTGGGCCACAGAAATTATTCAGATAAGGTACCCATTTGTGGAGTAGTTAAGGACAAACAAGGGCTCAGATGAACTCACCACAGTGTGAGAAGGAAAACAGAGCAGATCCACAGCATGGATGTAGAGGGGCAAGTGTCAGGGAGGGTTTGGAGATGCTTCCCAGAAACTGAACAATCATCTTGGACAAACTCCCTGAATCCCAAGTTCCCATTTACTATGAGGTGGTACACACCTGTAATCCTAGCACTCTAAGAGACTGAGGCAGGTGGATTGCCTGAGCTCATAGGTTTCAGACCAGCCTGAACCAGAATGAGACCTCCTCTCTAAAAAAATAGCCAGGCAGGATTCGCACCTGTAGTTCAGTGGTTAAGGCGCCAGCCACATACACTGGAGTTGGCAGTTCAAACCCGGCCCAGGCCCGCTAAACAACAATGACAACTATAACAAAAACAGCTGGGCATTGTGGTGGGCACCTGTTGTCTCAGTTACTTGGGAGGCTGAGGCAAGAGAATCGCTTATGGCGAAGAGTTTGAGGTTGCTGTGAGCTATGACACCCCGGCACTCTACTGAGGGTGACATAATGAGACTTTGTCTCAAAAAATAAAATAATAAATAAAAAAGAAAGAGGAGAGCAAGAACTTCCCAGAGCATCTCAGAGTCCTTGGTTCTCAGCTTGGCACCTGTAGCTCAAGTGGCTAAGGCACCAGCCACATACAACAGAGCTGGTGGGTTCAAATCCAGCCTAGGCCTGCCAAACAACAATGACAACTACAACCAAAAAATATAGCCAGGCATTGTGGCAGGCGCCTGTAATCCCAGCTACTTGGGAGGCTGAGGCAAGAGAATCACTTAAGCCCAGGAGTTGGAGGTTGCCGTGAGCTGTGAAGCCACAGCATTCTACCCAGGCTGACAGCTTGAGGCTCTGTCTCAAACAAACAAACAAACAAACAATCAAAGCCCTTGGTTCTAGGATGAGTTTTGCTGTTGACCATGCTGTGAGACATGGAATGAGCAAACCACTGAATAATCATAATATTTAGCCTTCTTTTATCCTTTTATAAAATTGCTAACAGGGCAGCACCTGTGGCTTGGTGAGTAGGGCACCAGTCCCAGACACTGAGGGTGATGGGTTCAAACCCAGCCCTGGCCAAACTGCAACAAAAATATAGCTGGGCATCATGGTGGGTGCCTGTAGTCCCAGCTGCTCTAGACGCTGAGGCAAGAGAATCACCTAACCTAAGCTGGAGACCTGGAGGTTGCTGTGAGCTATGACATCATAGCACTCTACTGAGGGCAACGAAAGTGAGACTGTGTCTCTGAAAAAAAAAAAAAGAGAGAGAGAGAGAAAGAAAACTGCTGCAGCTACATTGTGAAACTTAGAAAAACCACCAATAGGCAGGGTGGGGTGGCCCATGCCTGTAATCCTAGCACTCTGCAAGGCTAAGGCTGGTGGATTGCCGACCTCACAGGTTTGAGACCAGCCTGAGCAAGAATGAGACCCTGTCTCTAAAAATAGCCAGGCGTTGTGGCGGGCACCTGTTGTCCCAGCTACTCAGGAGGCTGAGACAAGAAATCACTTGAGCCCAAGAGTTTGAGGTTGCTGTGACCTGTGACTGACACTAGGGCCTTCTACTGAGGGCAACAAATGAAACTTTGCCTCAAAGCAAAAAAGCAAAAAAAAAACAACCAACAACAGCAATTTTATAAGCTAATTCTATTTCTTTTTTTCTTTATCACCCTCAGTAGAGTGCCATGGCGTCACAGCTCACAGCAACCTCCAGATCTTGGGCTTAGGTGATTCTCTTGCCACAGCCTCCCGAGTAGCTGGGACTGCAGGCACCCACCACAATGCCTGGCTATTTTTTATTGCAGTTTGGCTGGGGCTGGGTTTGAACCTGCCACCCTCAGTATATGGTGCCGGCGCCCTACCCACTAAGCCACAGGTACTGCCCCTATTTCTTTTTTTTTTTTTAGACAGAGTCTTAGTATGTTGCCCTCGGTAGAGTCCCATGGCGTCACAGCAATTTCAAATTCTTGGGCTTAAGCGATTCTCATGCCTCAGTCTCCCAGGTAGGTGGGACTACAGGTGCCCACAATGCCCAGAGATTTTTTGGTTGTAGTTGTCGTTGTTTGGCAGGCCTGGCTGGGTTTGAACCTGCCAGCTCTGGTGTATGTGGCTGGCGCCCTAGCCACTGAGCTATGGATGCTGAGCCTTAAACCTATTTCTTAAATGTGTATACAGTGTATCTCTGTGTTGTGCGCGCGCGCGTGTGTGTGTGTGTGTGTGTGTGTGTGTGTGTGATGTGGGCATAATAGATACGTGCATATATGTGCATTTTACATATTATGTGTATCTGTGTATCTGTGGTGTCTACTGATGCCTTCTTGTTCCTCCTAGCATCATGTGTTGTTTTTTAATGCTGAGATGTGCAGGGAATTCTGAAGCTTTGGAAGTTCTCTCCTCTTTTCTGGGCCTCAATTTCCTTTCCTATATATATGAGGAACTTGAATTCCATGATTTTGAAGGACCCTTGCAGATCTCATCATCCATGACTTCATCACTTGAAGTACAAAAGCCCCAGACTGTCCTACACTGACCTCAGGAGAGCCTTGGCGTTTTCTTT
>NW_003852507.1:1367893-1371919 GCF_000181295.1 Otolemur garnettii
GTGGCTGGCGCCTTAGCCGGTTGAGCTACAGGCGCCGAGCCGCGTTTTCTGATTTGAAGCAAAGGGTGTTAGAATTTGCAATGACGCCCAAGGACCCAAATGGTGTCCCTCCCAGCCTGTATGCTAGAGTCTCCATGAGACTTACAAAGACAGAGAGGGACTCCATTGCAACTCCCTGTGGAGTGCAAGGGAGGCAGAGGAATGGAACAACAGCCATCCAGGAAGACAGCCCTGGGTGGGAAGTGTCCTTAGGTCTTTCTCTGGCCCCTGCAGGCTCCTGATAAGCAGAAGGTGCTGGGCCCCCACCCAGATAGCTCAAAGTCTGCTTATCAAGGCCCCTAGACTACCCCACCCAAGCCCAGACTCTCCTCCAGCCCACACCCTGATCACATCTCCCACCCCTAGCCAAGGGGTCAGAGGCACAAAAACTCTGGCTGGCTGTCTTCCACATCCAGGACCCTGGTTTCTTCCCATACTCACCTTTGAACTTGGGCCCAAGGATGGCAAAAGCCTAGGAAGGTTGATCACAGTGCACAAAGCTATCAGTCTGATAAGAACCTGAGCTATCTATGGTTGCCTGGTGGAGGCAGCAACCATTGATACTGGGAAGGGGGTCACAGGGAAGCAGGAGCAGACATAATGGCAATCCCTCATCTGGTGAGGGTACCTGGTTTATGAAGATTTCTCACCTGTATCTCTTACTTCATTCTTATAATTTGGTGAGGTATGTGTAACCCCCAAAGTTTGGAGGTATGCAGTTTGTCCACAAACCAAGTGAATAAAGCAGAGGAAAGAAGGAGGGAAGGAGGGCCAGGTGTGGTGTCTCATGCCTGTAATCCTAGCACTCTGGCAGGCCAAGGCAGGTGGATTGCTTGAGCTCAGGAGTTCAAGACCAGCCTGAGGAAGAGCAAGACCTCACCTCTAAAAATAGCCAGGCATTGTGGCGGGCACCTGTAGTCCCAGCTACTTGGGAGACTGAAGCAAGAGGATTGCTTGAGCCTAAGAGTTTGAGAATGCTGTGAGCTATAATGCCATAGCACTCTACCCAGGGTGACAAGCTCTTTTTTGAAACTCTGCCTCAAAAAAAAAAAAGGAGGGAAGGAATTTGAAAATTTATTCCATATGTGTTAGGTTCTGCTCTGGGAGCTTAAGATGAGTTCTTATAATCATCATATGAAGTAAGCACTGACAGCTCCCATTTTACATTTGAGGAAGTTGAAGCTGAGAGCAGAGAGCTGGATGCAGTGGAGCTGAGACTGTCACTCATTGGCCTGCCACCTCTAAATCTTTCAATGGTCCCAAGCTGCTTTCAAGAATATTCCATGGCTCGGCGCCTATAGCTCAACCGGCTAAGGCGCCAGCCACGTACACCTAAGGTGGCGGGTTCGAATCCCCAGCCCGGACCCGCCAAACAACAATGATGGCTGCAACCAAAAAATAGCCGGGCGTTGTGGCGGGCGCCTGTGGTCCCAGCTACTTGGGAGGCGGAGGCAGGAGACTCGCTTGAGCCCAGGAGTTGGAGGTTGCTGTGAGCATGATGCCATGGCACTCTACCCAGGGGGACAGCTTGAGGCTCTGTCTCAAAAAAAAAAAAAAAAAAGAATATTCCATGAGGCCCAGCCCAGTGGCTCACACCTGTAATCCTAGCACTTTGGGAAACTGAAGCGAGTGGATAACTTGAGCTCAGAAGTTCAAGACCAGCCTGAGCAAAAGCGAGACCCCATCTTATAAAAATAGAAAAACTACCCAGGCGTTGGGTTGAGCACATGTAGTCCCAGCTACTAGGGAGGCTGAGGCAAGAGGAACTCTTGAGCCCAAGATTTTGAGGTTGCAGTGAGCTATGATGCCACAGAACTCTACTCAGGGTGATTGAGGGAGACTCTGTCTCAAGAAAAAAAGGTAAAAGAAAAAAAAAGAATACTCCTGGCTCGGCGCCTGTAGCTCAAGTGGCTAAGGCACCAGCCACATACACCAGAGCTGGTGGGTTTGAATCCAGCCTCGGCCTGCCAAACAACAACAACAACTACAATCAAAGGTAGCCGGGCATCGTGGCGGGCGCCTATAGTCCCAGTTACTTGGGAGGCTGAGGCAAGAGAATTGCTTAAGCCCAGGAGCTGGAGGTTACTTTGAGCTGTGACACCATGGCACTCTACCCAGGGCGACAGCTTAAGGCTCTGTCTCAAAAAAAGAATACTCCATGAGCTTTGATATATTCAACAACAGGCCTGGCCTGTGGGTTTCAGTGGGTCCCTGTGGGAAGAGGGTGTAATAGGAATGAACTTGCTTGAACTTCTGTGTACCACCACCATCTGTGCTGAGTGCTTTACCAGCAGCTAATCAGCTTGCTCTCACAACTCTGTGAACTGGGGGCTAACATTATTCCTTTTTGCAAATGAGAACAGGGAGGGTCTAAGAGAGAAAACAGCTTGCTTGAGATAGCCACAGCCTCATCTGCCTCCTCAAGTCAAGGTCTCTCTCCTCCCCCACATTACCTGAGGCTCAGCTTGATGTCAGTCATCTTTTTTTTTTTTTTTTGCAGTTTTTGGCTCGGGCTGGGTTTGAACCCGCCACCTCTGGCATATAGGGCCAGCACCCTACTCCTTTGAGCCACAGGCACCTTATGTCAGTCATTGCACATTAACATTTAGTCACTATCGTTTGGGAGAGATACATTGGTGAATACAACGAATACACAGGCCTCATGATTATTTGCTTAATCTAAATAATCCCACAATAAATAAGCCCATATCAAGGGGATTTAAATGGCCTGAGAATATTTCTCTATGGAAATATAGAATAATATTTAGAGATCTGAAGAGGGAATAGGCATTAACTAGACAAGAAAGGAGGGAAGATCATGCTAAGCAGAGCGTAGAACATGTGCTGAAGTTCCGTGGTAGGAGGAAACAGAACACCTCCAAAGAACCAAAAGAAGTCTGAGTCCCTCCTCCCACTCCTCATCCTGTTTTAGGATGCCCCTGCACAAGAGAGTATAGCTGCCTTCCAGCAGACAAGATTGTGTGGGACAGAGGAAAGGGGAGGGAGCATCTCTAAACAGCCTCTACCCTAAGAGTCTCCCTTTCCCTAGAAGCAAAGAACTGAACAGTGCCAGGCCCATTATAAGTGCTTTGAACTCTGAGGAATAGGCCCCTATCCATTCTTATGCTGGCCTCAAATCTCCCAGCAGAGAACCCCTCACCCAGGGGACGTTGCCAAGGCAGCAATAAGCAAGGACTCTCTGCCTGCCCAGGTCTGGCCTCTTTGGGCTCACAATTAACACAGGCAGGGCCTGGGAATGGATATTTAGACTGAAGGGTCCTGTGAGCTTGACCTGGAGATAGATCCCAGAGACTCAGCTACTAGGATCCTCCCTGCCTTATAGAGAGATTCAACTACCATTCCTAGAGCCACTTAAGAGAAAAAAAACAGGGCTCGGTGTCCATAGCACAGTGGTTATAACGCCAGCCACATACACTGGGGCTGGTGGGTTCGAACAAGGCCCAGCACCTGCTAAACAATGACAATAACAACAAAAAAACAGCCAGGCATTGTGGCGGGAGCTTGTAGTCCCAGCTACTTGGGAGACTGAGGCAAGAGGATCTCTTGAGCCTAAGAGTTTCAGGTTGCTGTGAGATATGACGCCACAACACTCTACCAAGGGCATCTTAGTTAGACTCTGTCTCAAAAAAAAAAAAGTAAAAGAAAAAAATCTTCCACCAGGGAAACTGAAGCAGGAGGATCACTTGAACTCAGGAGTTTGAGAATGGTGACCAGTAATTAGACCATTAAAGACAAGGTAAGACTGGTCTTTTGCCTTTCCAGCTGCTTAGCAGGTAGACAACCAGCTTCATGAGGATGGGAGTAAAGGGTGGACCTTTACTCTATGCACAGGGCATAGTGGCTCACGTCTATAATTCTAGCATTCTAGGAGGCCAAGGCCAGAGGATCCCTTGAGAGCTCAGGATTTCCTGACCTGCCTAAGCAAGAGCAAGACCCCATCTCTATTTAGAAAATAGAAAAAAAAAA
>NW_003852507.1:1372265-1377801 GCF_000181295.1 Otolemur garnettii
TGCAGGAGGATCATTTGAGCCCAAAGATTGCTATGAGCTAGGCTGATGTGATAGCACTCTACCCAGGAAACAGAGTGACTCTCAAAAAGAAAAAAAGGTTGGACCTTAGGCTTAACAAGGTCCATGGCAGGGTTCATCAAAGAGTACATGAAAAAGGGCCTAGTAGGGAGAAAGGCCATTTACCCTTGTTCCATGGAATCTAGCAGAGAAGGGGTTAAGGGGCAGGGCCTATAGAACCAAGATGCCCCACCCAGGGGAGGGGCTGGTGGGTTAAAAGGCAAGCAACTTGAAGCAGCCTGAGTGAAGAAGCCAGAGCCTCCCTACATCCAAAGGCCTTCCAGCCTGCAAGTCCGGCTCCAGGTAAGTGTTCCTTCTTTGGGATTGGCAGAGGGAAACTTCTGTTTCATTATGTTTTCTCTGGTTTAACACTGAGTTCCTAAGAGATCTCAGCAGAAACTAGTCTGCAGGGCTAACCCTAACCCTTTTGCACTGTGCCTAAACACAGAATCAAAGAGGTACTGACTGGGAGGGAGCTATACAAAAGGGAGGGGGCTGTGTGTCTACTGATAATGTCCTGCTCTGCCCCCAGCCCCTGGATCTCTCTACCTACAGTGCTTTCCAAACCACACTTCCTGTGACCCATACAGGGCCCTGGCTGGGATATCATCATATACTGTAAGTTTGCTATGAGACACTACAGTATAGATGATGTACTAGTCCGGGTACCCCCAGCTCTGGAGCCTGATAAGGAGGGGAGGAGAGATGTTACAAGCTCAAGAGGCTCACCGCTCAGCCTATCACAGCCTGCTGACTGCCAGGGCATGTGGGAATGGCAAGGAAACCGTTACCATTACTGAGTTTAGTAATGGTAACGGTTCTCTTGCTGCACCCAAAACACATGCCAGGAAAAGAGCTCAGGACCCTACAGGAGACTACAAGTTCAAACAAGGGGGTGGAAGTAAGAGAATAGGAATCTTTCCTTGGCTGGGTGTGGTGGCTCATGCCTGTAATGCTAGCACTCAGGGAGGAACACTTGAGGTCAGGAGTTTAACACCAGCCTGAACAAAGCACCACCTTCCTTCCCCATTCTCTATGAGAAACAGAAAAATTAGGCTGGGCACAGCGGCTCAAGCCTGTAATCCTAGCACTTTGGGAGGCTAAGGCAGGTGGACTGCCTGAGCTAAAGAGTTGGAGACTAGCCTGAGCAAGAGCTAGACCTCGTCTCTAAAAATAGCTGGGTGGTGTGGCAGGTGCCTGTAGTCCCAGCTACTTGGGAGGCTGAGGCAAGAGGATCTCTTGTGCCCAACAGTTTGAGGTTGCTGTGAGCTATGGTGCCACAATACTCTACCCAGGGTGGCAGCATGAGACTGTTTCAAAATAAAATTTAGCTGGGTGTGGTGGCGCATCCCTATACAGAGGCTGAGGCAGGAGGATCACTTGAACCCAAGAGTTTCAGGTTGCTGTGACTTAAACTCTGTCTCAAGAAAAAAAAGAGGCTCGGCGCCTGTGGCTCAAGCAGCTAGGGCGCCAGCCACATACACCTAAGGTGGTGGGTTCAAATCCCCAGCCCGGGCCCGCCAGACAACAATGATGGCTGCAACCAAAGAAATGGCCGGGTGTTGTGGCAGGCGCCTGTAGTCCCAGCTACTTGGGAGGCTGAGGCAGCAGACTCGCTTGAGCCTGGGAGTTGGAGGTTGCTGTGAGCTGTGATGCCATAGCACTCTACCCAGGGGGATAGCATGAGGCTCCGTCTCAAAAAGAAAAAAAAGAAAGAAATCTTTTCTCTGTCCTGTTCTAAAAAAATAAAGATGAGAACCTGAATGCCTGTCTTGTAACTTTATTATGATCCAAGACTGGGGAGAGGGATGGGGTGAGAGGCACTGTGTCATTCAGGAAACACAGGTCCTTACACAGCTTCAAGTTGGAAGAACTGGGGGAAGAAGAGAAAGATCTCTTCCTCCTTGCTAATGATGGCAACTTAGTGAGAAAGTCTAATCCACTGTCAGCTGGAGGTCAGGTGGCACAGTTTCCATCAAGGGGCCAACTTTTGACCTACATAGCTACTTCCCAGTAGTAGAGGAACTGCCTGGGAACTGAGCTATAGCAGGTTTCTTCCTTTCAGCAGGACACACAGCTGTGCAACCTCAGCAGGGCAAGGCCAGCTGACAGCCAGTCAGTGTCCATTCCCTTCACCTGTCCCTGCAAGCCTCTGAGCCGGGGGCAGTTCTGGTTAGTTCCTGCCAGTGGCTTGTGGTGGCATGCTTTGGGAGGGGCAGCAGACAGTGATCACTTGATGAGCTTCACAGAGAGACGGATCTTAACATCACAGAGGAAGATGTCCATGAGGTCACAGCCCACCTCCTGTGCAATCTGGGAGATCAGGTGGCCTTTTGGACCAATCAGGAGCTTCTGAGGGTATGCAAAAGAGAACAACATGGAAGCCAGGAACACACCTGCAGTTCCAGCTACTTAGGAGGCTAAGGCAGAAGGATCATTTGAGCCCAGGAGTTCTATAACAGCCTCTTACCACATGAGATTCTTTGGGTACCAGAAGCTTCTGTTCAATCACCAGCTCCCCACTTGGTCCCTCTTCCCATAACACTGTCTTCTGTGCAGGAAGATATCAAAATTAATCAGATCCTGGCCTTCCTGGGACCCAGCTGTAATGCCCTTGGGGGTGTGATATAGATCCCCCAGATCCCTTCACTCTATCTGCACCTGCTGCACATTGTAGGGCACCTCCTGCGGCAGATATTCTAGGAGCTTCGCTCGGATGATGTTGGCACAGATCTCTTCAGGTGTCTGGCTTGTGAGGACTCCACTGTGGAACTCCCAGGGCCCCGGCTTTGCCTGTGCCAGGAGGTAATTCTGTGGGCACAGAGGGAGAAGGTGGGCATTTCAATCCCAACCAGAACTTTCCTACTCACTTTGGCTTTTAGGAGGAAATGTGAGGCCTGTCTTCACATGGTTGAAACCAAGGGTCAGGCAATGGCTGAAGCTAACTGACCTTTAGTATTTTCACATCCTCCTGGCTTAGGGCTGACAACATGAAGATCTCCTGGAAGTGGGGCCAGCCAATTCTCTGAGGGCTTTCCACAGACTGTGTGTTTTGGCCCTTAGCTGTGGGGCTCGGGTCATCTGTACCAGGGTTTGAGTGGAAGGCTTGCTTTATCTTTAGCTTTTTGCCATTGACCACTCCTTCAGTGAGGGCTGCTGTAAGCTCCAGGAGAAGTGACTTTTTCTTCAGGCAATCTACCTGGACATGGTGGATAGGCAAAAGGTATGTGGTCAGCAAGACGGGGGTCTTAAAGTAGCCTCTTTCCTCAGATGGCTGGTGCTCACCTTATTCATGACAAGGATGCTAGGGACCTGGGAGAACTGAGTCAAACACTGGAGCACCTGGGGGTTGAGCTGGTTCCGAGTCCACTTGTCTGAGATATCCACAAGAACAATAACTGCAAGATAGCAAAGCAGGAAAAGGACAAGGATGTGATCTCTCTTCTTCCTGCCCCCCACAAAAACTTCCCTGGTATGGGGTTTGGCCAGCTCCCATTCCCTAAACTACCAGGAATGAAACTCTGGTAACCTAAAAACTGGGTTTCAGATTCCCATTCTGAGCCTAACCGAGATCAGCAGATTCCATGCTCTTCCATGGATCTTCCAACAAAGAGAGCTCCAGGTGGTGCCTGAGGGGCAGAAATATATCAGGTCAGAAAGGGTCTCATGACTTAGGCAATCCTGATGAGGGATGGAGTGTGGTAAGGGAGTTTTTCAAGCCCAATGATGGAATCTCCCCCCACCTTTCAGTACTTTTTGATTGACCACATAGTCCCACCTATTTCCAAAGCCATTACCTCTTCCGTTTAACAGGATTGATAATGCCAGGTGTGTCCAATAGAATCTAAAATCAGGAAAGAGATATTCACATCCCAGGAGGAATGATTAGTACTGAGAAGTGAGAGACCACCCCTTTCTTTTTTTTTTTTTTCTGTGACAGAGTCTCACTATGTCACCCTCTGTAGAGTGCAGTGGTGTCACAGCTCATAGCAACCTCCAACTCCTGGGCTTAAGTGATTCTTTTGCCTCAGTCTCTCAAGTAGCTGGGACCACAGGCTCCCGCCACAATACCCAGCTATTGTTTTGTTGCAGTTGTCATTGTTGTTCAGCTGGCCCCGGGCCAGGTTCAAACATACTACCCTCAGTGCCATGTGGCCAGCACCATAACCACTGTGCAATGGGCACTGAGCCGAGAGACCATTCTTGTCAAGAGCCTGCCCTCTCTTCTTGACCATGCTGTTATTGACTTTAAATTTTTTTTTTATAGAGACAGAGTTTCATTTTGTTGCCCTCGGTAGAGTGCTGTGGCATCACATAGCTCACAGCAACTTCCAACTCCTGGACTTAAGCAATTCTCTTGCCTCAGCTACCCCTGAGTAGCTAGGACCACAGGCACCTGCCACAACGCCTGGCTATTTTTTGGTTGCAGTTCAGCTGGGGCCGGGTTTGAACCCACCACCCTCAGTATATGCGGCCAGCGTCCTACTCACTGAGCCACAGGCACCGCCCACTGACTTTAAATTTTTTACCTTTCAGCTTTGTTTTAGTTTTAGATGGGATCCAGGAGGAAGATGATAGTTGTTAATACGTGGAAGATTAGGAAGCAGTAAAGAGAAAATGAGACCTTTCTAAATAGATGCCATAGGAAAGGAGATAGAGGCAGAACTACACCAGGCCTGAAGGAGGAGGAAACCCTCTTCCTGCAGATAAGTGAACCTAAGCATCATATACCTACTCCCTTTGTAGGTACCCACCACTTGTGCTTCCTTCTCTGTGATGACACCCAGAGCTTGACAACGAGTGGTATGCACCTTCTTGGAGACAGGAAACACCTGCCAGAAACAAAAAATTCCAAATTCCTCAAGAACCATCCATAAAGGCACAACAAGAAGTGAGAGATGAAAAGGGTAGAAGCAAGGGTGAAGCATACCTTTCGGCCCAGTAGTTGATTGGAGAGTGTTGACTTCCCTGCATTTGGAGCTCCCAGGAGGACCACTCGTAGGACCCGGGGATTCTCAGGCATGTCAGGGCAATGAACCAAGAGGAGTTCCTGCTCATCTGTGTGTAGGTGGAGAGAGGAGTTAGATGGGACATGGTGGAATCTGGATTCCCTACCATGTGCTTACTCCTGCCCACCCACAAAGGGAATAGGGCAACAGGTTCAAGTCACTTAGACCTGACTTTGAGACCTAATCTGGTCCTAAATTTACATAAGTTTATCAAATTCTCCAACCTCTCAAAGCCTCTTATTTTGCATCATTATAAAATGAAGACGTTGGGCGGTGCCTGTTGCTCAGTGAGTAGGGCGCCAGCCCCATATACTGAGAGTGGTGGGTTTGAACCCGTCCCGGGCCAAACTGCAACAAAAAAATAGCCAGGCGTTATGGCAGGCACCTGTAGTCCCAGCTACTTGGGAGGCAGAGGCAGGAGAATCGCTTGAGCCCAGGAGTTGGAGGTTGCTGTGAGCTGTGATGCCACC
>NW_003852507.1:1378675-1382026 GCF_000181295.1 Otolemur garnettii
ATGCCCGGCTATTTTTTGGTTGCAGCCGTCATTGTTGTTTGGCGGCCCAGGGCTGGATTCAAACCTGCCACCTTAGGTGTATGTGGCTGCGCCTTAAGCCACTTGAGCACAGGTGCCAAGCCAGTTTTTCTATTTTTAAAAAAGACAGAGTCTCACTTTTGCTCAAGCTAGTTTCGAACTCGTGAACTCAAGCAATCTACCTGCCTTGGCCTCCCAGAGTACTGGGATTACAGGTGAGCCACCTCCCTCAGCTGAAAGGTAGAAATTTCCCCAGCTAGCATTATCTCACTCTAAGAGTGCTGTGAAGACTCTGCAAGTTTTCTCAGTCTTTCTGTATTAGCTCCCTATGACAACGAATTACTCAAATTACCAGTTTGTGGCTACAGCCTCCCTACCAGACTTGAAGGTACTTGAAGAATAAAGTGTGCTATTTTCCAAGCATAACTGTATCCTGACAAGTAGATGATGCTCTACATGTATTTATTGGTTCAAGTTTGCTTTCCATGTGGCGGCAAAGAGCTACTCATAGTTCAGTTTGTCTATGGCCCTTCAATCTCGTGCTCTTTCATGAGCATATTTGGTTGTGACCAGATCAGATCCATCGCACCCCCAAAGTCTTATAACATTAATATCGCTCTCCTGTAAGACTCTTCACTTCTCCCATCCCTTGGGGGGTGGTGGTGGTTTAAAATGGTTTCCTCTACCGCCAAAGACTATATCCTCAGAGACTGAAGGGTTTCAGTGCAAGAAATGTGACAGTTTGGGGGCAAACCTATTAGGGCCCTTTACCTCCGTGTATGGACACCGCGGGGACGCAAGGAGTCAGCGAACTGTCGGGCTGAGGGAATCCAAGAAAACGGTCCAGGGCTGAGCCCTGGCCATACTGGCGAGAAGCCGAGGCCAAGCGGGGACCACATATAGTGGCAGCCGAGACACAAGACACGCACCTCCGTTGACAGTATGATATGGAGGGGAGCGGGGTTACCCGCTCCCCTGGGACGTGGGGACCCAGCTGCAAGACCCTTAACAGCGATCGAACAAGCCCAACCCCGGGCCTTCTGGGGGCAGCCATTACAGCCGCAATGCACTCCGGGAACCGACAAAGAGCACACGTACGATTGGACAGATCGGCCAACAAACCAGCAAGTAGAAAAGAGGTAGATTGGCCCAAACAGAGAGCGGCGACTTCTGGGATTTGGGAGGACCGTGAGGTGGGGACGACAAATTATGGATGTAATGGAGGCTAAGAAAGGGCGAAGTGTGCATTTAGAGTTTGTTTGAGCATGAGGATCGTTTTGGACTCAACACAAGTCGTGCTTTCTTATGCCAAAGTTTTGAAAAAGGCCCTTTTACCCTGTCTCCTGAAAAACTGTATTTCCAGGCAAGCAGCAGGAATCATCCTCCTCTGGCCTAACTTCACCCAGCAGGGAAAAAACCTGTGCACATAGGGAGACAAGGTCGCTGGCGTGGGAGCGGGCACCATTCCGCCTGTGCCCGTAAGGGTCGTGATGTTTTGTTTTTGCTTTTGTTTGGTTCCTTTTCAGCCTCAGGAATGCGGGATCCTCCAGTCCCACTTTGACTTGGCATGAGGGTATACCGGAGGGCTCCAGGCTGTTTGCATCTTTGCTTTATGCTAGCCTCTTGTAAGAAGCAGTCCCTGGGTTGGTGTTCTGGATGGCCAGATATGAATTTCCCTCCTGTAAACCTCTGGGACTATCTCCTCTCTGAAGCCGTTCCTTTCTGTAGAGAGACCAGACAGTCTACAAATGGAAAGGAAACTGCTCAGCTCCCCCTGGTATCTCAGATTGCTCTAGTAGCCTGAGGAACTCAATTTAGCTTGGCCTGTTTGTGTCTCTGAGCCCTTTTCATCCTTTGAAGCCTCTCAATCAAACTCTTGAACTGAGAGCTAAATCTTGATGGTATTGAGGGGGAAAAGATTTATTTAGTTATTTATTTTAGACAGAGTCTCACTTTATCACCCTCGTAGAGTGCTGTGGGTGCCATGGCGTCACAGCTCACAGCAACCTCCAACTTCTGGGCTTAGGCAAGTCTCTTGCCTCAGCCTCCTGAGTAGCTGGGACTACAGGCGCCTGCCACGATGGCCATTTATTTTTTTGTTGCAGTTTGGCCAGGGCCAGGTTCAAACCCACCACCCTCGGTATATGGGGCCAGTGCCCTACCCACTGAGTCACAGGCACTGCCCAGAATTAATTTAATTTTTTTTTTTTTTTGCTGTTTTTGGCCAGGGCCAAGTTTGAACCTGCCACCTCCTGTATATGAGGCCAGTGCCTCGCTCCTTGAGCCACAGGCGCCGCCCTATTTATATATCTTTTTTGAGAGAGAGTCTCACTCTGTAACCCTCACTAGAGTACTGTGGCATCACAGCTCACAGCAACCTCCAGCTTCTGGGCTTAGGCAATTCTCTGGCCTCAATCCCCTGAGTAGCTGGGACTGCAGGTGCCTACCACAACGCCCGGCTATTTTTTTTTTTTTGCATTTTGGCCGGAGCCGGGTTCAAACCAGCCACCCTCAGTATATGGGACCAGTGCCCTACTCACTAAACTGGAGATACATCAGTGAGCAAAGCAGACAAATTTCCATCATGGAACTTGCATCCTGTGGTCCTGAGGCCTGCCAGCACAGCACGCTTGTGTCTATGTCAGACATTAGTGACATGACAGGAAATTTCAGTACAGTGGTTAGGGTGAGAGTCTAAGTGGAGTTGGTTACAGAGAATGACAGAAAGGAAGGAAGTGGTGGATACCCAGAATATACAACCCTCCCTCAGAAACCACAGGAGATTAGATCCAGGGACACCATAGTTCTTACCCTCTGGATGTCAAAATAGTGGATTTTCACATATACTTTATTTTTATGTGTAAGACAGTCTCATTCTGTCACCCTGGCTAGAGTGCAATGGCTTCATCAGACTCACAACAACCTCAAATTTGGGGGCTCAAGTGATCCTCTTGCCTCAGACTCCGAAGTAGTTGGGACAACAGGCACTTGCCCCAATGCCAAGCTACTTTTTCTACTTTATACTAGAGATAGGGGTCTCAGTCTTGCTCAGACTGGTCTGGAACTGGTGAGCTCAAGCAATCCACCTGCCTCAGCCTGCTAGAGTGCTAGGATTATAGGTGTGAAGCACCGCACCCAGTACAATATACACATTTTGATTTGCTTTGTAGGCAATTGATATAGAGTTAAGAACCTGAGTAAGAATAACAATTATGATAGCAAATAAAGTTCTTTGGACATCATGATTACTCTCTCTTTTTTTTTTTTTTTCCCTGAGACAGAGCCTCAAGCCGTCCCCCTGGGCAGAGTGCCGTGGCACCACAGCTCACAGCA
>NW_003852507.1:1385321-1386696 GCF_000181295.1 Otolemur garnettii
GAGACAGAGTCTTACCTTGTCATCCTCAGTAGAGGTAGAGTACAGTGGCATTATAGCTCACAACAACCTCCAACTCTTGGGCTCAAGCAATCCTCTTGCCTCAGCCTCCTGAGTAGCTGTGACTACAGGTGCCTGCCACCACACCCATCTATTTTCAGAGATGGGGTTTTGCTCTTGCTCAGGCTGGTTTCGAACCTATGAGCTCAGGCAATCCACCTGCCTCGACCTCCCAGAGTGCTAGGATTATAGGCTTGAAACATTTTGATTGTTCATGGTGATGACCCAGTAGATGGGGAAAAAATGATATAGGAAAGAAAGGGGAGGATTGTTGGAGGTAGAGAGAACCAACTAGCCAGGCTGCCATTATAGAAGTGGAGGACTGGTGTTTAGAGATTTTCTGAATGACAGAGGATTGACAGAGCCTGGAAAGCCAACTGTGCTAATAGTTTGCAAATGGCGCCAGGTGTCAGCTTTTAGGCTGCCTGCTCTGTGAATGGATGGAACAGCCCTTTCGGAACACGATATTCTGGATGTTGTTTGGGCATATGTGTGCCCGGAGAACAAGATGTCACTAAATACAAGGGACAGGCAGGAATCCGGAAAATATGAATCTTCTTTGATGGACAATTGGGTGAAACACCATTTCAACTGTAATTAGGATAAAGGGAAAATTCAGCTTAAACAGTAAGTAGATAAAGAGCTTAATTATATAAATATAAAATCACCCTAGGGACACATACTAAATACCACTGTGCTAGCAACAGATAATACTATGGAAGAATCCCAGGTAAGACACAAAACCTGAGTGGAAATGAGTCAAAGTATCTTTTTTTTTTTTTTGCAGTTTTGGCTGGGGCTGGGTTTGAGCCCGTTACCTGTGGTATATGAGCCCAGCACCCTACTCCTTGAGCCACAGGCACCGCCCCAAAGTATTTTATTAAATCTCTTCTTTTTTTTTTTTTTTAGTCTCAAGCTGTTGCCTCCGCCTCCCAAGTAGCTGGGACCACAGGCGCCCGCCACGATGCCCGGCTATTTTTCGGTTGCAGCCGTCATTGTTTGGCAGCCCCGGGCTGGATTCGAACCCACCACCTTAGGTGTATGTGGCTGGCGCTTTAGCCACTTGAGCCACAGGCGCTGAGCTGCCTGCTATTTTTGGTGGTTGTTGTCATTGTTGTTGGGCAGGCCCTGGTTGGGGTTCGAACTCACTAGCCCAGGGGCATGTGGTTGGTGCTCTAGCCACTGAGCTACAGGTGCCAAGCCTTTTTTTGGGACAAGAGTCTCACTATGTTGCCCTCGATAGAGTGCTGTGGCATCACAGCTCACAGCAACCTCCAACTCCTGGGCTCAAGCGAGTCTCCTGCCTCAGCCTCCCAAG
>NW_003852507.1:1391495-1392610 GCF_000181295.1 Otolemur garnettii
AAAAAAAAAAAAAAAAGAAAAAGAAAAAGAAAAAAACTGAAGCGGGTTTGAACCCGCCACTCTCAGTATATGGGGCCATCGCCCTACTCACTGAGTCACAGGTGTCATACACTATTTTGCTCTTGGTAAGAAATTTAAGCAGGGAAGTGGCTCAAGAGACCCAGAAGAGTTCAAATATAGGAATACATGCTGTTGTCAGACTCCAGCAGGCTTTCCTGGGGGCCTACATGTCATGGTGGAGTTAGGAAGGTATAGTTCCTAGAAACATTGGAGTTAGCTATGACCTTCATCTTAGTCATCTGTTCATCACAATATAGTGTCAATATTAATTCTTCCTACCCAGACTGCAGAAATTATTCCAAAACATTGAGAAAAAAGGACTCTTTCGGGTGGCGTCTGTGGCTCAAAAGGGTAGGGCACTGGCCCCAAATGCCGGATGTGGTGGGTTCAAACCCAGCCCCAGCCAAAAAAATAAAAAGGACTCTTTCCCCAACACGTTCTACCAAGCAAACATCATCCCGATGCCAAAAACAGAAAAAGACCCAACTAAAAAGGAGAAGTTCAGGTCAATTTCACTAATGAATATAAATGCAAAAATTCTTTTTTTTTGAGACAGAGTCTCACTTTGTTGCCCTTGGTAGAGTGCCATGGCATCATAGCTCACAGCAACCTCAAACTTGGGCTCAGGCGATTTTCTTGGGCTTAAGACATTCTCTTGCCTCAGCCTCCCAAATAGCTAGGACTAGAGGTGCCCGTCACAACACCTGGCTATTTTTAGAGAGAGGTCTTGCTCTGGCTCAGGCTGGTCTCAAACCTGTGAGCTCAAGGAATCCACCTGCCTTGGCCTCCCAAGTGCTGGGATTACAGGTTTGAGCCACGGTGCCCAGCCCCCGAAATTCTCAATAAAATCCTAGCCAATAGATTACAGCTACACATTAAAAAAATTATACATCTTGATCAAGTAGGTTTCATCCCATGGGTGCAAAGCTGGTTTAACATAACCAAGTCTCTAAATTTAATTCACCGTATCAACAGAAGCAAAAACAAAGACCATATGATCTTCTCAATAGATGCAGAAAAAACATTCGATAAAATTGAGCTTTTTTTTTTTTTTT
>NW_003852507.1:1394135-1395948 GCF_000181295.1 Otolemur garnettii
AAAAAAAAAGGGTAGTGCTTGTTGCTCAGTGGGTAGGGTACTGGCCCCATATACCGAGGGTGGCGGTTCAAACCCGGCCCCGGCCAAACTGCTACAAAATAGCTGGGTCTTGTGGCAGGCACCTGTAGTCCCAGCTACTCCGGCGGCTGAGGCAAGAGAATTGCCTAAGCCCAGGTTTTGGAAGTTGCTGTGAGCTGTGAAGCCACAGCACTCTACCGAGGGCAATAAAGTGAGACTCTGTCTCTACAAAAATGAAAAAAAAAACCATACTGTTGGAAGTTGTAGCAAATACAATCAGGCAAGAGAAGGAAATAAAGGGCATCCAAAGGGGAGCAGATGAGGTCAAACTCTTGCTCTTTGCTGATGATATGATCTTATACCTAGAGAATCTCAAAGACTCAACCACAAGACTCCTGGAAGTGATCAATAATACAGTAATGTCTCAGGATCTAAAAATCAATGTCCCCAAATCAGTACCCTATGTATATGCCAATAATAGCCAAGTTGAGAAGCTAATCAAAGACACAATTCCCTTTACAGTACGTTTACAAAAAAATGAAATACCTAGGAATATACCTAACAAAAAGAAGTGAAGGAACTCTACAAATAAAATTATAAAACCCTAAGAAAAGAAATGGCAGAAGATATTAACACATGGAAGAACATACCATGCTTATGGCTGGGAAGAATCAGATTGAATGCAATCCCCATTAAAAATACCAACATCAGGGCTCGGCACTTGTGGCTCAAGTGGCTAAAGCGCCAGCCACATACACCTGAGCTGGCAGTTTCGAACCCAGCCTGAGCCACCAAACAACAAGGATGGCTGCAACCAAAAAATAGCCAGGTGTTGTAGCAGGCACCTGTAGTCACAGCTACTTGAGAGGTGGAGGCAGGAGACTTGCTTGAGCCCAGGAGTTGGAGGTTGCTGTGGGCTATGATGCCATGGCACTCTACCCATGGCAACAGCTTGAGGTTCTGTCTCAAAAAAAAAAAAAACAAAAAAAACACCAACATCAGCAGGGTGGTGGCTCATACCTGTAATCCCAGTACTGTGGGAGGCTGAGGTGAGAGAAATGCTTGACTCAGGAGTTTTAGACCTGCCTGAGTGAGAGTGAGATCCCCCACTCACAAAATAATGAAAAACCCAGCTGGGCACCCTGACTAGTACCTGTAATCCCAGTGGCTTCTGGAGGCTGAGGCAGCGGGATGCCCACGACCCAAGTTTGAGATTGCAGTGAGCTAGGATGTCATTGCACTCTGCTCAGGGCATAGGGTGGGACTCTGTCTCAACAATAACAACAACAAAAAGCAAAGAAATAAAAACAAAATACCAATATCATACTTTCAAAATTTGGAAAAAATAATTCTCACATGGTACCAGAAAAATAATTCTTTTTTTTTTTTTTTTTTGCAGTTTTGGCCAGGGCTGGGCTCAAACCCTCCACCCTGGTATATGGGGCCAGCGCCCTACTCCTTGAGCCACAGACGCTGCCCCAGAAAAATAATTCTTTGTATCGAAACAGGAAAAAATCCTATACAGCAAGGTAATTCTTAGTAACAGAAACAAAACTAGGGTCATCACCCTACCACACTTTAAGCTATACTACAAGGCCATAGTGATCAAATAGCATAGTATTGGCACAAAAATAGAGATATAGATATTTGGAAACAAATAGAAAATTATGAGATAAAACTAACATTTTACAGCCACCCAATCTGTGATAAACCAAATAAGAACATACACTGGGGAAAAGAATCCCTATTCAGGCTCGGCGCCTATAGCTCAACCGGCTAAGGCGCCAGCCATGTA
>NW_003852507.1:1396592-1404730 GCF_000181295.1 Otolemur garnettii
TAAAAGATTTACTTATTTATTTATTTTTTGAGACAGAGTCTCACTTTGTTGCCCTCAGTAGAGCGTTGTGGCATCACAGCTCACAGCAACCTCCAACTCCGGGGCTTAGGTGATTCTCTTTCCTCAGTCTTCCGAGTAGCTGGGACTACAGGCACCTGCCACAATGCCCAGCTAACTGAGGAAAGATTTTTATGAAGAAGACTTCTGTAGCAATTGCAAAAACAACAGAAATAAATAAATGGGACTTAAACCGAAAAGATTCTGTACAGATAAGGAGACAACAACCAAAACAAATAGACAACCTTCAGAATGAGAAAAGATATTTGCATATTATGAATCGGACAAAGGCTTGATAACTAGGATCTACAGAGAACTCAAATTAATCAACAAAAAGAGAGCCAACTAACTCATATATCACTGGGCAAGAGACATGAATAGAACCTACTCTAAGGAAGACAGACAAATGGCTAACAAGCATATGAAGAAATGCTCATCCTCCCTAATCATCATAGAAATGCAAATCAAAACCAGCCTGAGATATCACCTAACCCCGGTTAAGATTAGCCCACATCACAAAGTCCCAAACTGTAGATGCTGGCATCGATGTGGAGAGAAGGAAACACTTTTTTACTATTTCTGGGGCTGCAAACTCTTACAGCCTCCATGGAAAGAAATATGGAGAATCCTCAAAGACTTCAAATTAGATATCCCATTTGACATCAAAATCTCCCTACAAGATGTCTACATAGGAGAAAATAAATCATTTTACCATAAGAACATTTGGTGTAGTCTTGCTGCCTGTGGCTCAAGCAGCTAAGGAGCCAGCCACAGACACTTGAGCTTGTGGGTTCGAATCCAGCCTGGGCCTGCCAAACAACAATGATGGCTGCAACCAAAAAATAGCCAGGCGTTGTGGTAGTAGTCCCAGCTACTTGGGGGGTAGAGGCAAGAGAATCACTTGAGCCCAGGTGTTGGTGGTTGCTGTGAGCTGTGATGCCATAGCACTCTACCCAGGATGACAGCTTGAGGCTCTGTCTCAAAAAAAACCAAACAAACAAGCAAAAAAACACCATTTGGTCTACATTATTGCAGCTCAATTTACAATTGGCAGAATGTGGAAACAACTTAAATGCCCATCAACTCAGCAGGAATCAATTAACAAATTATGATTCATGTACACCATGGAATACTATCCAACCATAAAAAAGATGGTGACTTTACATCTTTTCTAATATCCTAGATGGAGCTGAAACACATTCTTAGTAAAGTATCACAAGAACGTAAAAGCAAATATCCAACGTACTTAATACTAATATTGCCAGTAGATGATCCGATGCATGCTCAATTAGGGGAAAAACTCATTTCAATTCAAGTTAGTGGGAGGGGTAATGAGGGAAGGGGAGGGGCTTGGGGTGTTCTCACTGAATGGGCACAGGGTAGGGTATGGGGGTTGGTACCCCTTTTGTGTGTGGGACATAACCACAAGGAGAACTCTACCTAACTAAATCAAATATTTTGACCTGGTTGCTTGCTTGTACCCCTAGCTTGAAATACATTTACTTTAAAAATAAAAAAGAAGAAAGAAAAAATATTAATTCTTCTTCCTTCCTGGCTCTGCAGTTCCCCTGCTGTGCTAAGTGTTCTCTCTTTCCAAAGGATAATACTTTCCCAAAGAATGCCAAGCCTTCTAAGCCAGGAACTAGCTACTGTGTTTGAACCCAGGCCCCACCAGTAGATGTCCTGCTTATTGTCCAGCTGCTATGTCAGCTGTCACCTTTTACTCTAATATATGTCAAGATGATTCTGCTTAGGAGGGAGTCAACACATACATGAGCTGTACTTTTGTGTAGATTTGCTTTTTCTAGGACTGAATTAGATGCCAATTTATACACCATTTCTCTACAGCAGCATAGAACTATGTACTTAAAAGTCTCAAGCATGGGGTGGTGCCTGTGGCTCAGTGGGTAGGGTACTGGCCCCATATACTGAGGGTGGTGGGTTCAAACCTGGCCCCAGCCAAACTGCAACAAAAACATAGATGGGCATTGTGGTGGGCGCTTGTAGTTCCAGCTACTCGGGAAGCTGAGGCAAGAGAATCCTTTAAGCCCAGGAGTTGGAGATTGTTGTTAGCTGTGACACTACAGCACTCTACTGAGGGCGATAAAGTGAGACTATCTCTACCAAAAAAAAAAAAGTCTCAAGCATTTGATGTACTTTTTTTTTTTTTGGAGATAGAGCCTCAAGCTATCCCCCTGGGTAGAGTGCTGTGCCATCACAGCTCACAGCAACCTCCAACTCCTGGGCTCAAGCGAGTCTCCTGCCTCTGCCTCCCAAGTAGCTGGGACTACAGGCGCCTGCCACAACGTCCAGCTATTTTTTGGTTGCAGCCGTCGTTGTTTGGCGGGTCTGGGGCTGGATTCGAACCCGCCACCTTAGGTGTATGTGGCTGGCACCTTAGCCGATTGAGCCACAGGTGCCGAGCCTGATGTACTTCTTTGAGAAAAAGACAGCAGAGAGTAACCCTTAGTTTCTTAGTGACCTGAGAATCCTATCATATGCAGTTGTATGTATCTTCCCATCTCCTTTTGTGGAAAAATAAAAATGGTGACAAGCTGGCTCTATTGCCTCTGGAACCTCTGTGACATTCCATTTTTAACATTCTCAACTTTTTTTTTTTTTTTTTTGAGACAGAGCCTCAAGCTGTCCCTGTGGGCAGCGTGCTGTGGCATCACGGCTCACAGCAACCTCCAATCTGGGCTCAAGCGAGTCTCCTGCCTCCATTTCCCAAGTAGCTGGGACCACAGGCGCCCACCACAATGCCTGGCTATTTTTTGGTTGCCGCCATCATTGTTGTATGAGGCTGGCGCCTTAGCCACTTGAGCCACAGGCGCCGAGCCAACATTCTCAACTTTTACCCCTGCACCTATTCTTGCTCCTTTCAACAGGAGGAAGATTTTCCTTAATCTTAAGGGTTCAAAAATTGAAGTGGCGCCTCTTGCTCAGTGGGTAGAGTGCCGGCCGCATATACCAAGGGTGGTGGGTTCAAACCTGGCCCTGGCCAAACTGCAAGAACAAAAAAAATAGCTGGTGTTGTGGCAGGCGCCTGTAGTCCCAGCTACTCTGGAGGCTGAAGCAAGAGAATCACCTAAGCCCAAGAGCTGGAGGTTGCCATGAGCTGCAACGCCACATCACTCTACCGAGGGTGACAAAGTGAGACTGTCTCTTAAAACAAAAAACTGGAAGTGCAGAGAATTTCATATCCTTCACAGAAAGAATGAAACTTCTTCACAGTTGTCTTTCTTTCTTTTTCTTTCTTCCTTCCCTCCCTTTCTTTTTTGAAACAAAGTCCCTGGGTAGAGTGATCTCGCATCATAGCTCACAGTAATCCAAACTCTTGGGCTCAAGTGATTGTCTTGGCTTAGCCTCCCAAGTAGCTGGAACTATAGGCACCTGGCTAGTTTTATTTTATTTTATTATTATTTTTTCAAACAAAACATGTCACATTTATTACTGCACCAGCTTATTAGTGAAGAGCATATAAACAAAGGGAAAACTTATTTTCCCAATGAAACATATGTCCAACTCATGTCATTTTCATCTTGATATGGTAAGGACTATAGTGACCATGATACAGCATAAGTATGTGCAATCTCATGTGCAATTCCTTATAGACCCAGCTCAGTTCTTCTCCAGTGTCTCTTTTTTTTTTTTTTTTGAGACAGAGCCTGAAGCTGTCGCCCTGGGTACAGTGCTATGGCATCACAGCTTACACAGCAACCTCCAACTCCTGGGCTCAAGCAAGTCTCCTATCTCCGCCTCCCAAGTAGCTGGAACCATAGGCGCCGCCATCAATGCCCGGCTATTTTTTGGTTGCAGCCATAATTGTTGTTTGGCAGCCCAGGCTGGATTCGAACCTGCCACCTTAGGTGTATGTGGCTGGCGCCTTAGCCACTTGAGCCACAGGCACCAAGCCACCAGTGTCTCTTCTTTTGAGTTTTACCTGATTTTATTACCAGTTTTCATTCGAATCCACTGGGGAATGGGACTATTTTGTTTTTGTTTCTTTGCCAGAAAGTGCTTGATTCTGAAAGTCTTGTGAGAGGACATGGCGACAATTGAGACTAATCACATGCACCACAGTGGAGTAGAGAGAGAGAGAGAGGCACCTGGCTATTTTTAGAGATGAGGTCTTGCTCTGGCTCAGGCTGGTCTGGAACTGGTGAGCTCAGGCAATCCACCTGCCTCGGCCTTCCAAGTGCTAGGATTATAGGCATGAGCCACTGCGCCTGACCTTTCTTTCTTTCTTTTTTTTTTTTTTAAGAGACAGAGTCTCACTTTGTCACTCTCGGTCTTGGTCTCTATCTGTCCAAACTTTGTAGAGAAGAGACCAGGGCTGGAGGTGAAATGGAAAAAAAAGTCATGGGGGTTAGGAGTTCAGTATCTACTTTCTCTTCCCTTTGGATGTTGTGCACTGCCTGCATTTAAGGCTGTTTTGTTGAATTCCCAGGACTCAAATGAATTTAGTCTTTTGTTGATCTTTCCCAAAGCAGCATAGTAGTCTAGGGGCTGATAGTTAGGCGTCAGTAGGTTAAAGGTCTAGTTTTTGTTGACCAGTTGTAAAAGTGCCAAGTTCCACAGTGAGAGCTGGAAAGCAGGGGGATATTCACCTGCAAATTCCTTGATGGCACACATGAAAGTGGTTAGAACTTTTTTGTCCAATAAACAGCACGTGCTTGATAAACATACTTAGCCGTGTCTCAATGGTGAAGTCCAGGACTTCACAGCATCTCAAGGCTAGCAGGGTATTCTGGGGTGTGAGAGTTGCCTCTTATTTATTTATTTATTTATTTGAGACAGAGCCTCAAGCTATCCCCCTAGGCATAGTGCATGACATCACAGCTCACAGCAACCTCCAACTCCTGGGCTCAAGCGAGTCTTCTGCCTCAGCCTCCCAAGTAGCTGGGACCACAGGCGCCCACCACAACGCCTGGCTATTTTTTAGTTGCAGCCATCACTGTTGTTTGGCGGGCCCGGGCTGGATTCGAACCGCCACCTTAGGTGTATGTGGCTGGCGCCTTAGCCACCTGAGCCACAGGCGCCAAGCGGAGAGTTGCCTCTTATATAATTACCATCAGTGCATTTTAGACGTGATTATCTTCTTGAAAGAAATCCAAATTTACTATCAGTTGTCACCTCAGAGCCCCTGAATTCAGACCTTTAAATGCAAGCAGGATCCAGAATCCTAGCAGTGTCAAGTCTATGGTCCCTTAGGGGAACCGCAGCCCAAGGGTTTAGTAACCTAGGCAAGGTACTCCAGAGGCTTCAAAACCAGGGGCAGCCGCCAAATTCTCTAACCCTACCAGGTCCTGAAGGCCAGCGCCCATGTCCACCTGTGACCCCGGCATCCTGGCCGTCAGGCACTGAGGAAGACGCCCCCCGGGAGGAGCTGCGCAGGCGCGTACGGTCCGAAAGGGCCCCAGCGCTCCAGGCTGCGCAGGCGCAGGAGTGGCTCCGGCGAGTCCCGACGGCTGCGGAGGTGACTGAGGGGCCGGGGCGTGGAGCAGTGGTGGCGGCAGGCAGCAACGGAGCAGCCATGAGGTCCGGGCCCAGTCACCGACAGTGAGTGGTGGTGGAAGGGGAGTGGGCAGCAGGGGAGGAAGGAAGGAGGGTACTGGCGGAGGGATAACATGACTTTTTTCGGGGGGCGCTTTGCATGTCTGAGGTGGAGGGGCGTGGGGGGGGTAGTTTGTGGTGCTGATGGGAGAATTTGGGGAAGCGGTGGCCAAATTGTCTGCTTCAGAGCTGGACAGCTTGGTAGAGTGAAAGGATTGCGCGCTGTGGAATGAAAGATCCCACGGCAGGTCCAGTCCCGCGCTCCCCCATTTGTCATCATCCCTTCCCCCAAGAGCTTTTGGTCGTCTCTCCTTTTCCGCTTCTTTCTGAGAATGATTGCGGGGGGAGGGTAGTGGAGGATGAAAGCCCTGCTGGAGCTGAAGGAGTCAACTCTGAACCAGGCAGGGAGGGTCGGTCATCCGGAGTAATAGGCTGCTGTGGGTAGAGGATAGGAGTCGAGAGCTCTCTGTTTAAATCTGAGAGGGGTCTACGGAGAAGAACTGGGGGCTTAGAGTCAGGCTCAAAACCAAGTCAACCACTGATAAAGCTGATAAGTAACCTTGGGGAGGTCCTACTTAACCTTTCTGAACCTCAGGAAGATGTGCTTCAGACTGACTATTGGAAACGTCATGTATGTGATTGAGATTGCTTATGAAATTTGTAAATTGTAGGTACTATGTCAATGTAAATATATTGCCATCAATATTACTCGATTTAGGACTCTACTGTTATTAATGGAATGACTGATTTCTCCGTCAAGGCAAAGCATATTGCTTATAAAACCCCAAAAGACACATATGTGCTTTCTACGTAGCACAGCAGATCATGTGCAGAAATAGCTGTTTGTTCTGTAATGTGACAAATTAGCCATTAGATTTGTTTAGGAAAAATATCATACTCTACGGTGTTTTTACAAATGGTGTGCAGCTCCTCGCCCAAGAGCAAGGGAATGGAGAATGGAGGGCCGATCTGTTAGATGCTTTCTGAATATAGATCATTAAGGTTCCTTTGTAACATAGTCGTCACTAAGGTACTTTATTAAAAGTTGAGAAAACTAGTTAGAGGCATGCTGAGAGGGCTGCCCAGTGAGAAGTGTGCAGATATATATTTGTTATTTTTATTTATTTGTGTATTTAATATATGGGGCAAGAAGCTTCTCTGGCATCCCCAGGAGGAGCCATCTTCTAGGAACTCCCAAGTGTTCAACTCTCTGGAAGCTCCAATTTGTTATTTATTTATTTATTTATTTTTGAGACAGAGCCCCAGTTTGTTGCTCTTGGTAGAGTATCATGGCGTCATAGCTCACAGCAACCTCAAACTCTTGGACTGAAGTGATCCTCTTGCCTCAGTCTCCCAAGTAGCTGGGACTACAGGCACCTGCCACAATGCCCAGGGTCTCACTTTGGCTTAGGCTGGTCTCAAACCTGTAAGCTCAGACAATCCACCCGCCTCGGCCTCCCAGAGTGCTGGGATTACAGGTGTGATCCACTGCCTCCGACATCAGCTATCCTTTTTTTTTTTGAGATAAAGCCTCACTTTGTCACCCTTGGTAAAGTGTGGTAGAGTCATAGCTCACGGCAACCTCAAACTCTTGGGCTCAGGCAATTCTCTTGTCTCAGCCTCCCAAGTAGCTGGGACTACAGGTGCCTGCCACAATGCCCGGCTATTTTTTTTTAGAGATAGGGTCTCGCTCTGGTTCAGGTTGGTCTTGAACCTGTGAGCTCGGACAATCCACCTGCTTTGGCTTCCCAAGTGCTGGGATTACAGGCTTGAGCCACTGCACCTGGCTGGCCCAGCCATCTTATTTTTAATAATTGGACATTTATTTTTAGTGTTGGTAATCATTTTTTTCCTCTATTGGAAATTTCCATTAGTTCAGCCATGTTCATAATTGCCACCTGTGTTAAGTTAAAATAATAGCGGTTTGTTCAGCTGTGATGAGAATTTCCTGTCATTCTCTCTTATTCTCTTTCTTATATGTGGTTGCTTTTATGTATTAGATGACAGTTACCAAATGAGGACTTCCCCTGGGAGAAAGAAAGGGATTGGCCAGCATTTTGATTGTCTTTTGTGTGAGAAGACTTTCTTATGTGGGAGATGAACTTTAAGGATGTAAGGACTTCCCCTGAATCCCTGACATAGCAGGGACTAAAAAAAAAAGCAAGAGGAATAAGGTTGATAAGCTCATTTTTATTCTGATTAAATGAATCATTTTTTCCTAAGCATGTCATGCCTTAGAATATCTTTTTAAATGTTCTATTTAAAAACTAAATTATTGTGTTTTTATCCCTCTCTTTTATACTGAGAATACTTGCTTGGAAACAATATTTGTTTCTTTTGTCTTTTTTTTTTTTTTTTTTTTTTTTTAACAGAGTCTCTCTATGTTGTCCTCAGTACAGTGCTGTTGCGTCACAGCTCACAGCAATCTCACTTAAACCTCTGGGCTCAAGGGATCCTTCTTCCTCAGCCTACTGAATAGCTGAGACTACATGCCCACCACAATGCCCAACTAATTTTTCTATTTT
>NW_003852507.1:1405048-1407395 GCF_000181295.1 Otolemur garnettii
CATCATTGTTGTTTGGCGGGCCCGGGCTGGGGATTCGAACCCGCCACCTTAGGTGTATGTGGCTGGTGCCTTAGCCGCTTGAGCCACAGGCGCCGAGCCGAGACAGTCTCACTCTTACGGCCCTGAGAGTGCAGTGGTGTCATAGCTCATAGCAACCTCAACCTTTGAGGGTTGAGCAGTCCTTTTGCCTCAGCCTTCTAAGTAGTTGGGACTATAGGCAGAATTTTTCCTCTTTTTTTTTGAGACAGAGTCTCAAGCTGTTGCCCTGGGTAGAGTGCTGTGGCATCATAGCTCATAGCAACCTCCAACTCCTGGGCTTAAGTGATTCTCTTGCCTCAGCCTCCCAAGTAGCTGAGACTACAGGCACCTGCCACAACCCCCCGCTATTTTTTGGTTGTACTTGTCATTGTTGTTTGGCAGGCCTAGGCTGGATTTGAACCCGCCAACTCTGGTGTATGTGGCTGGTGCCCTAGCCACTGAGCTACAGGTGCTGAACCTTAAAGAGCACTTTTGATCTTGCTACCCATTCCCTAAGTGAAATCTCTTTTGTAATATTTTCACAGCATCTATTTAATACTAAATAGATATAAGTTAGTCCTACAGTAATTGTTAGAACTGTAATTGTAGGTTAGTCTTGATGTTTGGAAGGTAAATAATTTAAGAATACCCATGGTTCGGAGTATCCTCCCTACGACTGAACAGGGTTTGCTTACTAGTGTTTAGTTCAGTAGTTAGCCTAGAGTCATTCCTCATTAAATTTGTTGTTTGTTAGTTTTTGTTTTTGAGACAGAGTCTCATTCTTATGCCCCATTCTAGAGTGCCAGGGTGTCCCCCTAGCTCACCATAACCTGAGTTAAGGCGATCCTCCTGCCTTAGCCTTCCGAGTAGCTGGGACTACAAACACCTGCCCCCAAGCCCAGCTATTTTTAATAGAGATGGCGTTTTTGCTCTTGTACTCCTGAGCTTGAGGGATACTCCTGCCTTGGCCTCCTAGAGTGCTAGGATTACAGGCATGAGCTACCCAGCCTGGCCACATGAAGTGTTTGCTAAATGGAAAAATGATAAATAATCATGAATCATAATCAGCAAACATGGGTTTAAATTTTCTTTAGCATTACTGTATGTCTTTGAACAAGCTTATCTAGTGTCTGTGCGTCAGTTTCCTCATCTCTAAAATGAAGAAAATAATTATACTTCATGGGGTTGTTGTGAGGGTTAAAAGTATTAATACACAGAGCCGGGAGAGATGGCTCACACCTGTAATCCCAGCATTCTGGGAGACCAAGGTAGGTGGATTGCTTGAGCTCACAGGTTCAAGACCAGCGTGAGCCAGAGTGAGACCTTGTCTCTAAAAATAGCTGGCCGTTGTGGCAGGTGCTTGTAGTCCTAGCTACTTGAGAGGCTGAGGCAAGAGAATCGCTTGAGCTCTAGAGTTTGAGGTTGCTGTGAGCTATGACCCCATGGCACTCCCCTGATGGCAACAAAGTGAGACTCTGTCTAAAAAAAAAGGTATTAATATACATAATGTGTTTAGATAGTACCTGGTACTTGGTATATTTTAATTATTAATACTAGTTGTTATTCAATGTCCACTCTTTTTGTGCCCAAATCGGTTTTTTGTTTGTTTGTTTTGAGACAATGCCTAGCTATTTTTAGGTGCAGGGGGTCTCACTCTTGCTCTTGTTCAGGTTGGTCTCGAACCTGTGAGCTTAGGCAATCCACCTGCCTCGGCCTCCCAGAGTGCTAGGATTACAGGTGTGAGCCTTTTTGTGTTTTTGTTTTGTATTTTTGAGACAGAGTCTTATTCTTTTTCCCTGGGTAGAGTGCTGTGTGCCATCATCATTCATCATAGCTTAGAATGGTGGTTCTCAACCTTCCTAATGCCTGGAGCCTTTAATATAGTTCCTGTGGATCAAGACTCACAGGTTGAGAACCATTGGCTTAGAGCAACCTGAAACTCTTAGGCTTGAGCAATCCTCTTGCCTCAGCCTCCCAATTAGCTAGGACTTCAGGCACCTGCCACCAGCCACCATTCCCAGCTAGTTTTTTTATTTTTAGTAGAGACAAGGTCTGGCTCTTGCTCAGACTGATCTTTCCTGAGCTCTAGGGATTCACCTGCCTTTGGTTCCCAGAGTGCTACAATTACAGTCATGAGCTACTGTGCCTAGCCCTGTTTTTGTTTTGTTTTGAACGAGGGTCTTTGTTGTCTGGGCTAGAGGGCGATGGTGTCATCATAGCTTACTGCACCCTCAGACTTCTGGACTTTCCTGCCTCAACCTCAAGGCTCCATAGTTGCTGGGACTACAGGCCAGTGTCACTTTGTCCAGCTAATTTTTCTATATATATA
>NW_003852507.1:1407919-1410801 GCF_000181295.1 Otolemur garnettii
CCGGGCTGGGGATTCGAACCCGCCACCCTAGGTGTACGTGGCTGGTGCCTTAGCCGGTTGAGCTATAGGCGCCGAGCCAGGCCTGGCTGTTTTTTTGTTGTTGCAGTTGTAATTGTTGTTTGAAACCACCAACCTGGGCCGGCACCCTACTCACTGAGCTGTGGGCGTGCCCTCTATTATTTTTTTCTTTAGATTTAGGTCTTTCTCTTGCTCAGGCTGATCTCAAACTCCTGGCCTTGGCCTCCCAGGGTACTGGGATTGTAGGCATGAACCATTTTGTCCAGCCCAGAATTACTTTATGTACCAGTAAGGAAGAAGAAATGCTAATCAGACTGGCATTTCATCAGTTGTAGGGTGTATTCTGTTTTCAGAGATGTTAAAATATGAAAAAAAAAGTATCTTAGAATTAAGTAGAGTAAGAGATCTATTAGAGGGGAGGTATAACTTATTATGAGATTTGATAGAGGGTTAGATGAAGGTATCATTAGTAAAGGGATCTACATTGGGAGGAGGAACATAGGGCATTCAAAGCACAAAGTAAAGTCTGAAAATGGGAAGGGAGTGGGCATTATTTTTTGTGTTTCATTTTCCTTTTTTTCTTTAGAGACAGAGTCTTACTTTGTTGCCCGCAGTTGAGTGCTGTGGCGTCACAGCTTACAGCAACCTCCAGCTCTTGGGCTTAGGTGATTCTCTTGCCTCAGCCTCCCAAGTAGCTGGGACTACAGGCGCCTGTCACAACGCTTGGCTATTTTTTGTTGTTGTTGTTGTAGTTTGGCTTGGGATGGGTTTAAACCCACCACCCTCAGTATATGGGGCTGGAGTCCTACTTACTGAGCCACAGGCACCGCCTGTGTTTCTTTTTCTTTTTCTTTTCACCCTTGGGTAGAATTCCATTGCACAGCTCATAGCAACTTCAAACTCTTGGGCTCAAGCCATCTTCCTCACCCTCCCCAGCAGCTGGGACTTTAGGCAAAATGTGGCCATTATTGATGTGTACCACCTTAACTGGACAATAAGAGGCAGAAAATAAACTGATATATTGGCAGAGTAACATTGTATAATGCATCAGAGCAGGATGGGAAGCTTGGAATGTTTTCAGAAGAGACACGAGGCTAATACTTTGATTTGAATTCCTAAATTTTTTTTTCTTTTTTTTTTTTTTAAGTTTTTGGCCAGGGCTGGTTTGAACCCGCCACCTCTGGCCTCTGGTGTATGGGGTCGGCGCCCTAGTTCTTTGAGCCACAGGCGCTGCCCTGAACTCCTAAATTTTATATTGACTTTAATGCTTCTAATATAGTGAATTGGGAAGTGAGAGTGAGTATAAGAAACAAAGTGGCCAGCGGGCTGATTCTTCACAGCTGACTGTTGAGGGGTAAATGTGAAGTCACTGTACTCTTGGTGAGAGGTGAATGCTTTCTTATGTGTTTAATAGTGTATCTATGTCTGGCTTTTCACTCCCTCTCAGGGTCATGAATTATGTCCCTGTCAGAGCTCTGTGACTTGGAGTGGAAAGGAATACAACGTAATAGGAAAAATACTAATTTTTTTTGTGTGTGTAAGGGGCAGAGTTTCATTTTGTCGCCCTTGGTAGAGTGCCCTGGCATCACAGCTCACAGAAACCTCAAACTCTCAGGCTTAAGTGATTCTTTTACCTCAGCCTCCCAAGTAGGTGGGACTATAGGCGCCCAACTATTTTTTGTTGCAGTTTGGCTGGGGCTGGGTTCGAATCCCCCATCGTCGGTATATGGGGCCAGTGCCCTACTCACTGAGCCACAGGTGCCACCTATGCCTGGCTACTTTTTTAGAGATGGAGGTCTTGCTGTTGGCTCAGGCTGGTCTTGAACTCTTGAGCTCAAGCAATCTACCTGTCTTGGACTCTTAGAGTGCTGGGATTAAAGGTGTGAGCCACTATCCCCAGCACTAAAATTTCTTAATTCCTTGTAATACAAGATGGGGTGGCTCAGGGCTGTAATCCCAGCACTCAGGGAGGCCGAGGAGGGAGGATCACTTGAGCTCAGGAGTTTGAGACCAGCCTGAACAAAAAGAGGTATCATCTTTACTAAAATTAGAAAGACTAGCTGGGCATTGTGGTGGATGCCAATAGTCTGAGCTACTGGGGAGGCTGAGGTAGGAAGATGGCTTGAATCCAAGAGTTTGAGGTTACTGTGAGCTAGGCTGATGCCCTGACACTCTAGGCTGGGGCAACAGAATGAGACTGTTTTAAAAAAAATGAGAGAAATAAGTAATCAGATTTTGAACTCAGTTATAAAATGTTGGTTTGGTATAGCACTGGATCATACTATTTCAAGGGAAAATATAGGTCATTTGAGAAATGATTGAAATACTTGACTACTGATTTTTCTGGGAACTAACCTTGAAGCTAGTATTGAAAAATATGAAAAATTAGAAATAATATAGTATGAATTTGTGTAGTATCTTTTCTTTTCCCTACCAGTAAGCCATAGCAAGGCTTGAATATTTTTTTTTTTCAGGTGGGGAAGCATAATCTTGCTCCTAGCAACCTCAAACTCCTGGGCTCAAACAGTCCTCCTGCCTCAGCCTTTGGAGTAACTGGGACTCCATGGGACCATGGGTGGCTAACTTTTCTATTTTTAATACAGATAGGGTTTTGTGCTTGTTCAGGCTAGTCTTGAACTCCTGAGCTTGGGGGATCCTCCCGCCTCAGCTTCCCAGAGTGCTAGGATTACAGGCGTGAGCCACCTGGCCCAGCCTACACATCAATTTTTTAAGCTTTTTGAATGTTGTGGCCTTATTGAAAAATGTCAGAGTTGGCTCGGGCACCTGTGGCTCAAGCGGCTAAGGCACCAACCACATACACCTGAGCTGGCGGGTTTGAATTCAGCCCTGGCCCACCAAACAAC
>NW_003852507.1:1412931-1414107 GCF_000181295.1 Otolemur garnettii
GCACTGTGGCGGGCGCCTGTGGTCCCAGCTACTTGGGAGGCGGAGGCAGGAGACTCTCTTGAGCCCAGGAGTTGGAGGTTTGCCGTGAGCTGTGATGTGACAGCACTCTACCCAGGGGGACAGCTTGAGGCTCTGTCTCCAAATAAATAAATAAATAAATAAAAAGTGGACATGGGGCAGTGCCTGTGGCTCAGAGAGTAGTGCCCCGGCCCCATAACCAAGGGTGGTGGGTTCGATCCTGGCCCCGGCCAAACTGCAACAAAAAAAATAAGGTATTGTGGTGGGTACAGTTACAATCCCAGCTACTTGGGAGACTTAGGCACCAGAATCGCCTAAGCCCAAGAGCTGGAGGTTGCTGTGAGCTGTGATGCCATGGCACTCTACGGAGGGCAACAATGTGAGACTCTGTCTCTAAAAAAAAAACAAATAAATAAAAAATAAGAATGGACATGGCTGTAGGGAGACTAGTTGGTTGTAAGACTGGTGTGGTTATCACTTCAGAGATATTGAAAATCTCAGAGTGGTAATGGTGGAGTTGTAGACAGATTGAAGAGCTTTTGTGAGGCTAACTAGGAGGATCTCATTGATTTTATGGTGGGGCTGAGTAAAGGAATAGGAATTTTTTTTTTCTTTTGTTGCTCTGGTAGAGTGCCATGGCATTATATCTCACAGCAACCTCAAACTTTTGGGCTCAAGTGATCCACTTGCCTCAGCCTCCCAAGTAGCTGGGACTATAGGCGCTTGCCACAATGCCCGGCTAGATTTTAGAGATGGGTCTCTTGCTCAGGGTGGTCCTGAACTCGTGAGCTTAAGCGATCCACCCAGCCTCCCAGAGTGCTGGGATTACAGGCATGAGCCACTGTGCCTGGCTTATTGGAATTGTTAAAAATGGATTTGAAATTGCTAGCTTGGGCGACTAAGTGGATGATGATGTCATTAACCAAGGTAGGGAATATTAGAGTGAAAGAGGGTGTTACATATGAGGGAAAATGAGTTTGCTTTTGATATATTACATCTGAGGTATCTGGGAAATTCAGGAACAAGTGTCAAATGGTCTTCTGGATATGTCTTGTGTCTTCAGTTCAGTAGAAAGGTTTATTTATTTATTTATTTTTTTTGAGACGGAGCCTCAAGCTATCCCCCTGGGTAGAGTGCCATGTCATCACGCTCACAGCA
>NW_003852507.1:1415215-1422028 GCF_000181295.1 Otolemur garnettii
GGCCGATGCCCTACTCCTTTGAGCCACAGGCACCTCCTTATTATTATTTTTGAGACAGAGTCTCACTTTGTCGCCCTTGGTATTGTGCCGTGGCGTCATAGCTCACAGCAACCTCCACCTCTTGGGCTTAAGTGATTGTTTTGCCTCAGCCTCCTGAGTAGCTGGACTACAGGTGCCTGCCACAGTGCCCGACTATTTTTATTTATTTATTTATTTAGAGACAGAGTCTCACTTTATTGCCCTCAGTAGAGTGCTGTAGCGTCACACAGCACACAGCAACCCCCAACTCCTGGGCTTAGACGATTCTCTTGCCTCAGCCTCCTGAGTAGCTGGGACCACAGGCGCCAACCACAATGTCTGGCTATTTTTTTGTTACAGTTTGGCTGAGGCCAGGTTTGAACCCCGTACCCTCGGTATATGGGGCTGGTGCCCAACCCGCTGCGCCACAGGCGCCGCCCAGCTACTAAAGAAACATTACTAGCCTGTAGTTTTTCTACCCTCTTTTTCCTTTTCTTTTGACTTTTTAATCCTATTTTATTATTTATTTATTTATTTATTTTTGCAGTTTTTGGCTAGGGCTGGGTTTGAACTCAACACCTCTGGTATATGTGGCCTATGCCCTACTCCTTTGAGCTACAGGCGCCCTGAGTATTTTTTAGAGATGGAGTTTTGCCCTTGTTATTTTTATTTATTTATTTTTAGAGAGAGAGTCTTATTTTGTCACCCTCAGTAGAGTGCTGTGGTGTCACAGCTCACAGCAACCTCCAGCTCTTGGGCTTAGGCGATTCTCTTGCCTTAGCCTCCCGAGTAGCTGGGACTACAGGTGCCTGCCACAATGCCTGGCTATTTTTTTGTTGCAGTTTGGCTGGGGCTGGGTTCAAACCCGCCACCCTTGGTATATGGGGCCAGTGCCCTACTCACTGACCCACAGGCACTGCCTTATTTTTATTTTTTTGAGCCTATTGCCTAGGCTAGAGTGCCCTGGTGTTAGCCTAGCTTACCACAACCTCATACTCCTGGGGTCACTTGATCTTCCTCCCTCAGCCTCCCAAGTAACTGGGACTTAAGGCACACTCAATGCCTGCTAATTTTTTATTTTTTAAGTAGAGATAGCATCTCACTCTTGCTCAGGCTGGTCTTGAACTCCTGAGCTTGAGGGCTTCTCTTGCCTCTGCCTCTCAGAGTGCTAGCCACACTCAGCCGGCATGTCTATCTATCACACTGCCTTACGAGTGATCTTCCAAGTTATATGACTACTTATGCCCTTTCCCTTTAAAACTTTTATTATGCACAGTGCTTGATGTATAGCAGATGCTTGATTCTATCTTACTTCCTCTTTTCCTTATTATGTTTTTACTCAAGCTGTCTTCTTTCCCTCCAAGGACATTGCCTCCAAAACAGACAAATATAACCAATAATCTGGTGAATCTCCTAATTAATCTTTAGGATATAGCTCATAGCTCATTTCATCTGTGAAGTCTTCCTGGTTCCCAAGGCAGAATTAATCACTCTTGTTGCTGAGCTACTCTTTTATTACCCTGTTAACATTATATTTAATATTTAAATGCTGTACCGTTTCCTTATCTGTATTGTGAGCTTTTTATTGGTAAGAGTTACGCCTTTTTCACCTTTTTTTTTTTGAGACAGAGTCTCACTATGTTGCCCTTGGTAACCTCAAACTCTTGGTCTTAAGTGATTCTCTTGTCCCAGCCTCCCAAGTCTCTGGGGCTACAGGCACCTGCCATGCCTGGCTATTTTTTGGTTGTAGTTGTCATTGTTGTTTAGCAGACTCAAACCCACCAGCTTTCATGTACTCACTGAGCTATGGGTGCTAAGCCCCTTTTTCACCTTTTTAACTTTAGCACCTAATAACTAAGACTGACAAATTTATTGAGTTTCTAGTATGTATTGGGCAGTAGCAGTAAACAGGTAAACAAGATAGTCAAAGTCCCTGTTCTTTTTTTTTTTTTTTTTTTTGAGACAGAGCCTCAAGCTGTCCCCCTTGGGTAGTGTGCTGTGGCATCACAGCTCACAGCAACCTCCAACTCCTGGGCTCAAGCGAGTCTCCTGCCTCTGCCTCCCAAGTAGCTGGGACCACAGGCGCCCACCACAACGCCTGGCTATTTTTTTTGGTTGCAGCCGTCGTTGTTTGGCGGGTCCGGGCTGGATTCGAACCTGCCACCTTTGGTGTATGTGGCTGGCGCCCTAGCTGGTTCAGCCACAGGCGCCGAGCCAAAGTCCCTGTTCTTATGGAGCATATATATATACACACACACACACATACATACATATATATCTGTGTATATATATGCATATATATATCTTTTTTTTTTGAGATGGAGTCTCACTTTGTTGCCCAGGTTCGAGTGCCATCATATCAACCTAGCTTATAGCAACCTCAAACTCCTGAGCTGAGTCAATACTCCTGCCCCACCTTCCCCAGTAAGTGGAACTATAGGAGTGTACCACAAAAGCCAGCTAATTTTTCTGTTTTTAGTACAGACTGGGTCTTACTTTTGTTGATCAGTTAGACTGATCTCTAACTCCTAAGCTCTAGCAATCCACCTGCCTCAGCTTCTCAAATGCTAGAATCACAAGCAAGTGCCACAGTGCCTGGCCTGGAGCTTATTATCTATCTGTCTAGATTGATAGGTCTTACTCTATCATTCAGGCACGTGCATTGGCAGGATCATAGCTCACTGTAGCCTTGAACTCCTGGTTGAGCTTATATTGTTTTTTTGGAGACAAAAGTCTCACTTTGTTGCCTTGGTAGAGTGCTGCTGAGTCACAGCTCACAGCAGCTCAAACTCTTGGGCTCAAGTGATCCTCTTGCCTCAGCCTCCAGAGTAGATGGGACTACAGGCATCAGCTACAACCCCCGGCTATTTTTAGAGATGAGGTCTCGCTCTGGCTCAGTCTGGTCTGGAACTCATCAGCTCAGGCAATCCACCTACCTCAGCCTCCCAGAGTACTAGGATTATAGGCATGAGCCACCATGTCCTTGTGCTGAATGTTCTTTAGTGGTCACAGAATAGAGAAGTACCTACAGGATTTGACAATTTACAGATTGTGGTGACTTTGACTAGAAGCATTCATTGGCGTGTTGGAAATAGAATCTGATTGTAGTGGATTAATGGGAAAAATAACATGTAGAAGCACTTGATTTTTCTTTTTTTTTTGTTTGTTTGTTTGATAACAGGTTTTGAAAGCTAGTTTTTTTGTTTGTTTGTTTTGAGATAGAATCTCAAGCCGTGGTCATAGCAGCCTTCACCTCTTGGGCTAAAGCAATCTTCCTGCCTCAGTTTTTCTATTTTTAGTAGAGACAGTGTCTCACTTTTGCTTAGGCTGGTCTCAAACTTGTGAGCTCAAGCTATCCATCCACCTCAGCCTCCCAGAGTGCTAGGATTACAGGTGTAAGCTCCTATGCCTGGCCTGGAAACCAGTTTTTTGAAAACCTCCTATGTCATTGTTACTAAATCCTTACCTATTTGAATTCTAAATTGGTTGTGTTTGAAGTATTACATTGCTTTAAAGTTTTTGTATTGTTATTTTAGGTGGACTGCTGTTTTCTAAAAAACTGCTCTGGCTTGGTGTGTATAGCTCAAGTGGCTAAGGTGTCAGTCATACACACCAGAGCTGGTGGGTTCAAATCCAGCTTGGGCCTGTCAAACAACAATGACAACTACAACCAAAAAATAGCTGGGGTTGTGGTGGGTACCTGTAGTCCCAGCTACTTGGAAGGCTGAGGCAAGTGAATAGCTTAAGCCCAAGAGTTAGAGGTTGCTGTGAGTGGTGATGCAACGGCACTCTACCAGGGCAACAGCTTGAGGCTCTGTTTAAGAAAAGAGTAAAATAAAGTAAAAAATAAAAAAACTGCTTTAATGAGTGTTAGGAGCAATACAGGTTACTGTTGAGTGAATGAGATTTGTTATGAGGTTAGTTCCCTGGTCTTGGATAAACAGAATGATTTGACCTTGGCCTCAGGATACATCAGTTTTCTGAGTTGTAAAGTGAGGATAACAGGACCAGTTTGGCTCAGTGGGTGGTTGTGAGACATTATTGCTAATGAGAAATAATTGTAAAACACTTTTGTAAGTTCAAGTGTGATATAAATACTAAATATGGGGGTGGTGCCTGTGGCTCAAGGAGTAGGGCGCTGGCTCCATATACCAGGGGTGGTAAGTTCAAGCTAGCACTGGCCAAAACTACAAAAAGAAAAATACTAAATAATAGTTCTTTTTTTTTTTTTTTTGAGACAGTGTCTCACTTTGTCGCCCTCAGTAGAATGCTATGGCGTCACAGCTCACAGCTACCTCCAGCTCCTGGGCTTAGGTGATTCTCTTGCCTCAGCCTCCTGAGTAGCTGGTACTACAGGTGACTACTAGAACGCCTGGCTATTTTTTGTTGCAGTTTGGCTGGGACTGGGTTCTAACCCATCACCCTCGGTATATGGTGCTGGTGCCCTACCCACTGAGCCACAGGTGCTGTCCTAAATAGTAGTTCTTTATTGGTATATCATGACAATTAGCAACATGCTATTAGAGGCCTTAAGTTTCTTTTGAAAATGGTATTTTTCTTTTTTTTTAATTTTGAGACAGAGTCTTACTTTTGTGTCCTGGCCATGGCGTCATAGTTCACAGCAACCTCAAACCTTGGGCTCAAGAGATATTTTTGTCTCAGCCTCTCAAGTAGCTGGGACTACAGGTCCCTGCCACAACGCCCAGCTATGTTTTAGAGATTCTGGGCTATGTTTTAGGTCTCTTGCTCAGTCTGGTCTCAAACTACCTACCTCACCCTCCCAAAGTGCTAGGATTACAGAAAAAGGTGATTTTTTTTTTTTTTTTTGAGACAGAGCCTCAAGCTATCCCCCTGGGTAGAGGGGTAGAGTACTGTGGCATCACAGCTCACAGCAACCTCCAACTCCTGGGCTCAAGTGAGTCTCCTGCCTCAGCCTCCCAAGTAGCTGGGACCACAGGCACCTGCCACAACGTCCGGCTATTTTTTGGTTATAGTTGTCATTGTTGTTTGGCGAGCCTGGGCTGGATTCCAGCTCTGGTGTATGTGGCTGGCACCTTAGCTGCTTGAGGTATAGGTGCCAAGCCCATATTATAAGAGTTTTGCCATCTTGGCTTCTGGTTTAAATGAGAATATGAATACCATCCTATGGCAATTACAATGCTGAATGTGTAAAGAACTAGTGGGGGGTTCGGCACCTGTTGCTCAGTGGCTAGGGTGCCGGGCACATACACTGGGGCTGGCGGGTTGGAACCCAGTCTGGGCCTTCCGAACTACAATTGTAACAACAACAACAACAACAACAACAACAACAACAAAATAGCCAGGCATTGTGGCAGGTGCCTGTAGTCCCAGCTACTTGGGAGGAGGCAAGAGAATTGCTTAAGTCCAAGAGTTTGAAGTTGCTGTGAGCTATGATGCCATGGCACTGTACTGAGGGTGACATAGTGAGACTCTGTCTCAAAACAAACAACAACAAAAAAAATTAGCGAGGAAGCTCACACCTGTAGTCATAGCGACTCAGGAGGCAGAAGCAGGAGGATTGCTTGAGCCCAGGAGTTCCAGTCTAGCCTAGGCAACATGGCAAGAACCTGTCTCTTAATAAATATTAACCAGGTGTGGTGGCTCATGCTTCATTCTCAGTTCTTTGGGTAGTCCAGGTGAGAGGATTGGTAGAGTCCAGGAGTTTGAGTTTGCAGTAAGCTGTGGTTGTTCCACAGTGCTGCAACCCAGGTAACAGAGCGACACCCTGTCTCCACAAGAAAATTTTAATAATTAACCAGCTGTGGCATTTTGCACTTGTAGTGTCAACTACTTGGGAGGCTGAGGCGGGAGGATTGCTTGAGCCCAGGACTTCTAAGCTATATTGAGCTGTGATTGCCACACTCTCCTCTGGGCAAGAGAGACCCTGTCTCTTAAAAATAAATAAAGGGCTGGTGGGGGTGATTTATTGTCTACATTTTAAACATCACAGCCAATCAATATAACCACTTACAAAAAAAACAGTGAAAAGGCATTTTAATTTATTGTGGGCAACACCGTAGAGATGCTTTAAATGCAGGGTTAGATGATGGTTGCAGTGAAGCTTTGATGATGGACATGGTGCCATTTCAGGGAAAACTAGCACTCCTTGTTCCATACCTGAGTCTAAATATAGAATCAGTGGCATCATTACCTATAATGCACTTAGAAAATGCTTGAAATTTCAATCTGTTGAACTGAATTTTTCTCAGCCTTTAAAGTGGCATTAACAATAGAGGAAAATTGGGACATGGTCTAAAATGGAAAAGGGAAAACTGAAATGATTAAGTGATAGTCTGCTGATGTGCTTAGAACTTCACCTTGCTGACATCTTGTTTACAAAAAATATTTTTTAAGGCTGTGTTTTCAGTATAGGGACCTGTGCATTGGTAATTTTAGAAGAAAGTAACATGAACTTTTTAGCTTTTTATGTAGGTTGGAATTCAATCTTTTTTCTGAAATTTGAGTTTTTTACCTCTTTGTATCAAGGGTAAGTAAAAGTCTTAGATTTCTTTTCTTCATTGATGGGAATACCATACTTGGTTTTCCTGTACCCAGGCATTATTTGCTTTCCTTTTGCATTTAGTGACTGCTAAAGGGGTTCCTGAATGGCCAGCTTCCACAGCAAAGACAGTTGACTAAGCTTACTATTTTAGAGATGTTTTATTTCTGTGGTTCTATTTAGACTGTGTATTATATGCTTCTGTCATCTGTCTTCATTATAGCCGTTTATATTCATAGGTAAAGTTTTGTCTTCTATTCTTTTTTTTTTTTTTT
>NW_003852507.1:1423431-1426198 GCF_000181295.1 Otolemur garnettii
GGTGCCTGTAGTCCCAGCTACTAGGGAGGCTGAGGCAAGAGAATCACCTAAGCCCCAGAGCTGGAAGTTGCTATGAGCTGTGACGCCGCAGCATTCTACTGAGGGCAACAAAGTGAGACTCTGTCTCTAAAAAAAAAGGGTATAAGGGTATTTTTCACCACTACCTGACAATATGGAATATATGTAATTTTTGACCTTGTATATTTCTTCTGTGATTTGCTATTTCATGCTGTTTGAATATTTTCTTCTTTGGTTATTTGTATTTTTCTTCACAGATTGTGACCATCAACTCTTTTTTTGTATGTAGTACAAATATTTTTTAAGGCTATGAACATGGAATAAGAAGGCAGGCCATTGTATCAAATGCTAATCTAAGATGGTGTTTGGTTAAATTGCTTAATTGTTTGCCTTGATTATTTGAGCAATGGTAAGCTTCTTTTGTCACTCCCCTTCCAAAGATGCATAGAAAAGCTCCTTCTGTCTGAAGTAAAGTGTTGGCTCTGTGTTGGTTGTAATTTGCTTTTTCTGGCTTGCACAGCCTTCTTTTTGTTTTCTGTCTTCTGACAGATTATAGGATTGTGGGGAAACAGCGTCCAGGGCTTTTTCAGGAACTGTGCCATTTTATCTACAGGAGAAGCCATTGGCTTTGGCACTAGACAAGAATTGGCTCTGCATTTAAAGATGCCAAATCATGCTTGATTCACAAGTTTGCTGTCTCATTTTGTCTGTGTGTGAAACTTTTTTAGGATTTTGGCTTTTTACTTTTTCTACCATGTGCTACTCTATTGGTATGAGAAGTGAACATTTTATTCCTTCTCTTCAACTCTCCACTCCCCTGCCCACAATCCAAACATCCCAGATCAGAGCAAAAGATGTAACATTCATTTTGAAGATTAGGGGGAATATATTAATATCACAGAAATGTTTCCCTTTGGTGCCTTTATGGTAACTTTGAGCTTTAATTCTGCTTTATCAATTAACATCTTCCCGGTAAAGCAGTGGTTTTCAACCTTCCTAATGCTGCAACCCTGTAATACAGTTCCTGTGGGTTGAGAACTGCTGCTGTAGAATCTTGAGTTACTTAGATGTGGAAATGATTTACCTACCCACCAAGATGTCTTTCTACAGAGGTTTTCAAAGGCAACAATGAAAGCTAATTATCAGAGTATTTTATTTTTTAACTTGGGAAACTTAATTTGTATAAAACAGAGCACATTTAGGATATTTCCACTTACTCATCTACCCTGATACACTCTTTTCAGTGGGATTTAGAGTAATTTATCCTGATTTCAAGTAAGAATTTTTATCATATAAGCAGTCTTAACTCCCAATTGTGCCTGCTGCCTTCATGCTTTCTATAATTGATCTTGAAACCTAGCCAGCTACTTTTTTTAGTAAATCTTCAACTCCAGATACTGCTTCTATTTTTTATAGATAACAGTTTAAAGATACCATCCTAGGTATAGGTTACTTCCATTTATGTTAAGGCCATAAAGTTTTTTTGTTTTTGTTTTTGTTTTTAGAGACAGAGTCTCACTTTATTGCCCTCAGTAGGGTGCTATGTTGTCACAGCTCACAGCAACCTCCAGCTCTTGGGCTTACGTGATTGTCTTGCCTCAGCCTCCCAAATTGCTGGAACTACAGGTGCCCGCCACAATGGCCGGCTGTTTTTTGTTGCAGTGTGGCTGGGGCTGGGTTCGAACCTCCCACCCTTGGTATATGGGGCCGGCGCCCTACTCACCGAGCCACAGGTGTCACCCAGGCCCTTTTTTTTTTTTGTAGTTTTTGGCTGGGGCTGGGCTCAAACCCGCCACTCCTGGTATATGGGACCAGTGCCCTACTCTGTGAGCCATAGGTGCCGCTCTCCAGAAAGATTGTTAATAGATAAATAAGGCAGATTGGGTAGGCTGGTTTTTCTCATGTGAATTATGATATAGACAGGTAAATGTTTTCCTTCCTCTCCCAGGAATACTTTTCCTTCAGTCCCGCCCCAAACTTATAGTTCCTCAAAGGCTGGGGATTGTGTATTCTCTGTTGTAGTTTGCCTTTATTTTATTTATTTATTTTTGAGACAGAGTCTCACTTTGTCATCCTTGGTAGAGTGCCATAGCGTCACAGCTCACAACAACCTCAAACTCTTGAGCTCAAGTGATTTTCTTGCTTCAGCCTCCTGAGTAGCTGGGACTACAGGCGCCTAGCACAATGCCAAGCAGTTTTTAGAGATGAGGTCTGGCTCTGGCTCAGACTGGTCTCGAACCTGTGAGCTCAGGCAGTCCCACCCACTTCGGCCTCTGAAGTGCTAGGATTACAGGTGTGAACCACCTCACCCAGCCTAGTTTGCCTTTATTTTTATTATTATTATTATTTTTAGCTAGTCTTCCCTGTTTAACTAAGTACCTTCAATTTAACTAAGTACCTTCAAGCCAAAGATTACATTTGACTCATCTTTTTGTCCCAAGGCTTAATAGCCCTTCTGGTATATAGGAACACAATAAATACTTTGTGATGGGAGTGAACGAATAAATAAAATGAATTCCCAAAGATACAGTCAGTGGATTTTACATCTCCCTGTAGTGTTTGAAAGAGAAAGTACAACCAATTAAAAAAAGAAAACACTCTGGGGCAGCTCCTGTGGCTCAGTGAGTAGAGTGCTGACCACATATACCAAGGGTGGTGGGTTCAAACCCAGTCCTGGGGAAACTGCAACAAAAATAGCTAGGCGTTGTGGCGGGTGCCTATAGTCCCAGCTACAGGGGAGGCTGAGGCA
>NW_003852507.1:1427480-1433419 GCF_000181295.1 Otolemur garnettii
ACAGGCGCCCGCCACAACGCCCGGCTATTTTTTGGTTGCAGCCGTCATTGTTGTTTGGCGGGTCTGGGCTGGGGATTCGAACCCACTACCTTAGGTGTACGTGGCTGGCGCCTTAGCTGGTTGAGCCACAGGCGCCGAGCCAGTGTTCACCTTCTTTAGGTGAGATCATTGTTATTGTTTTATGTTATTCAATTCTACCCAAAATTGTATATTAATTTTGATTGGAGTAAATTAAACATCAAAATTACTTTTTTTGTGGCCTGTTATAAATGCCACTTGGGAAATTTACAAAATAGAGTACCAACGAGTAACAATACACAAATTGTTCAGACTAGGTGAAAGTTACCAGAACTAGTTTTTAGTCTAACCTATTGATCTTTTCATCTATTTCTGACGGATACCTTTGTTTTGTTTTAATATCTTCTTTTGTGGCTCGGCGCCTGTGGCTCAAGTAGCTAAGGTGCCAGCCACGTACACCCAAGGTGGCAGGTTCAAATCTGGCCCGGGCCCGCCAAACAATAATGACGGCTGCAACCAAAAAGAAAAATAGCTGGGCGTTGTGGCGGGCGCCTGTGGTCCCAGCTACTTGGGAGGCTGAGGCAGGAGACTCGCTAGAGCCCAGGAGTGGGAGGTTGCTGTGAGCTGAGATGCCACAGCACTCTACCCAGGCATGGGTAGACAGCTTGAGGCTCCTGCGTCAAAAAAAAAAAAAAAAAAAAATCTTCTTTTGTTTGTTTTTGAAACAGTCTCACTTTGTTGCCCTGGGTAGAGTGCAGTAGTGTTCTAGCTCATAGCAACTTCAAACTCTTGGGTTAAAGTGATGCTCTTGTCTCAGCCTCCCAAGTAGCTGTGACTACAGCCCCCCCTACCCCGCCCATGCCTATTTATTTTTAGAGACAGGTCTTGCTCAAACTTCTGAGCTCAAGCAAATCATCCACCTTGGCCTCCTAGAGTATTAGATCACAGGCATGAGCCACCAAACTCCTTCATAAATTTGTTTAACTTTTTTTTTTTTTTTTTATAGACAGAGTCTCACTTTATTGTTCTCCGTAGAGTGCTGTGATGTTATAGCTCACAGCAACCTCCAGCTCTTGGGCTTAGACAGTTCTCTTGCCTCAGCCTTCCGAATACCTGGGACTACAGGTCCTTCATAAATTTGTTTGAGGGCGGACAAGGTGGCTCATGCCTATAATCTTAGTACTCTGGGAGGCTGAGGCTGGAGGATCTTGAGTTTGAGGTTGCAGTGAGCTATGATAACACCACTGCACTCTAGCCTGGGTGACAGAGCAAGACTCTGTGTCAAAAAATAATTAAGGAGGGCAGTGCCTGTGGCTCAGTGAGTAGGTCACTGGCCCCATATACCAAGGGTGGTGGGTTCAAACCCGGCCCCGGCCAAACTGCAATGAAAAAATAGCTGGGCGTTGTGGTGGGTGCCTATAGTCCTCGCTACTTGGGAGGCTGAGGCAAGAGAATCACCTAAGCCCAAGAGCTGGAGGTTGCTGTGAGCAGTGATGCCATGGCATTCTACCAAGGGCAAAACAGTGAGACTGTCTCTAAAAAAAAAAAAAAAATTAAGTAAATAAATGGGTGGCGCCTGTGGCTCAAGGAGTAGGGTACCAGCCCCATATGCTGGAGGTGGTGGGTTTAAACCCAGCCCAGCCAAAAACTGCCAAAAAAAAATTAAGTAAATAAATAATTTTTAAAAATTCTGCTTAAACCAGAGGTTTGTTTTCGTTTTTTTTTTTTTGAGACAAAGTCTCAAGCTGTCACCCTAGGTAGGTTCTGTGGCATCATAGCTCGCAGCAACCTCAAACTCTTGGGTTTAATCGATTCTTTTGCCTCAGCCTTCCAAGTAATTGGGACTATAGGCACCCACCACAATGCCCAGCTATTTTTTCGTATAGGCACCCACCACAATGCCCAGCTATTTTTTCGTTGTAGTTGTCATTGTTGTTTGGCAGGCTGGGGCTGGATTCCAACCTGACAGCTCCCGTGTATGTGGCTGGCGCCCTATGCGTGGAGCTACAGGCTCTGGGTCTAAATCAGAGTTTGTTTTTGTTGTTGTTGTTGTTATTGTTGCAGTTTTTGGCTTAGGCCTGGTTTGAACCCCCCACCTCCAGTATATGGGGCCTGCGCCCTACTCCTTGAGGCACAAGCACCACCCCCCTAAACCAGAGTTTTAAATTTCAGATTAGAAAAATGAACTGGCTTTAAAACTGGCATGTTGCAGCAGGGAGAGGCGATGGGTAAATTCACACCTACTGGGTACAATCTACACTATCTGGGGTTGGACACAGGTATAACCTTTACTCAGACTGTACCTAAGTAATGCATGTAACCAAGATGTTTGTACTCTCATAACATTCCAAAACAAATAAACCAGGCATGTCATAAAGCTCCTTTTTCTTTATCTTCCAGGAAGACTGAGGTGGTTATATGAAATGCTTTGAGTTCTACATAATAGGAGGCTAAAGTTTTGTTTTGTTTTAAATTATAATAATGCTGGGCAGCGCCTGTGGCTCAAAGGAGTAGGGTGCTGACCCTATATGGCGGAGGTGGCGGGTTCAAACCCAGGCCCCGCCAAAAACTGCAAAAAAAAAAAAAAAATTATAATAATGCTTGGAGAATTAAGAAGTTGTAGAGGGTGAGGTAGATACTTAGTATCTTGCAAGAACTCTGAATAATAATGGCAACCTAGGCAATAGCTTGCCTTCCCCAAACCCTATTTTATTTTTCTTAAATAAACCCTATGTTCTGCTCTACCACTACGTTTTAGAAAACATACTACAGTCTTTAGCATATTCTATCCCACCAGCTTTATACTCCTACATTGGCAGTAGTGATTGAAGTGTTGATGCAGCAGCCTGGCTGTTGCTGAGAGATTTTTTTCTAATATTAGGTACGTGGGTTGAATAAGACTTAGGTGTTTGCTTCCTGATTGTACAGAAACCTGCTAAGAGAGTGGTCATCTTTGGATTAACTAGATGTAGATGTCTTGTATTTGAAACAGGTTGAAGCCAACTGTGTTGTATGTGTGCGTGTTTGCCGAGGATTTGATATATTCCCTTCTCCTCCATCCCATTAACTACCTGACACATGCTTTCCCACTATGCCTGTCCCTGCCTCCCCCACCCCCAATACATACTTTCCCACTACACCTGTCCTTGTCTGCTTCCCCCCCGACGCCCCGTAATTTCTGCATCTGGGGAAGCAGGAGTTTGCCACTGGGAAGATTGGCGTGTGCGTCAGGTCTAGTTTGCAAACCTAAATTCGTCCAGTTATAGGAGGAAGTGCAATTGATTAATCTGAGAAAAGGAGGGCAAGGCAGAGAGGCCTGAGGACCGTCTTTTTACCATCCGGTGTCTCTTGGTGGGAATTGCTGTTGAAGTATGAAAATGGGGGAGCGGGAGAAGGGACAGAAGGGAAGGGGCATCACCTGGCCCAGCTAGGGGCTCCTTGCCTCCAGCTTTGGGGTGAGGGCCACAAGAGATGGGGGCAGCGCTAACAAAGAGGAGCCGCACGGGGGCCGGGGCCATAGGTAGCTAGCCTATCCCGGGCGGCTGACTTCCCAGTGGGCCTCCCCAGTTGGCTGCTTGGTGAGTCGCTCTGCCGGATCCCTGGCTTGCCATTGGCTGTGGGGACAGGCAGGGGCTCGAAGAGAGCTAGGAAAGAGGTGAGGGGGCGGGGCTGGCTTCCGGCGGCGAAGGGGAGCTAACAGCAGCCCGCTGGGGGAGGGGGTGTCGGCGCACCGTAGAGTGCTGCGCTCGGTGAGCCTGGCACCCGGAGCAGCCGCCTCCCCCTCCCCCTGCCAAGATCGCTAGAAGCCCCTTCTCATCCATCTTCCCTGGAGGGGCGAGCTAGGCTGAGCTGCCCCTGGCGGGCGGGGCGGAGCCCAGAACCCTACCGTGTGCTGCGGAGAACCTCATCTCAGTTCCAGGGCACAAGGTGTGTGTGTGCTTTTTCTAACGAAACCGGGACTTCTGCAGACTTAACCTTGTAAGAAAAGGAGAAATGGAATGGGAAGTAAGATCTCTACATCCCTTCAGTTTATTTTGATTTTCTAATTTTACCCTTCTTTTCTTCTCACCTCTGCAGCTGGGTAAGGAGATTCAGAACTCTTGTCTCTTTTTTACTAATGTGTCGATGTTGGGCGCATAGTAAAATGCTGAGAGGAGAAAAGATGAGCCCTTTTTTGTGTGGCATCTGATGCAGTAAACCGCAAAAAAAAAAAAAAAAAAAAGGAGTGAGGAGTGGGTTTTTAGAACTGTATTGCATCTGTGTCCATTAAGGCATCTTCACCATTTTCCTCTTTGGGACTGCCTTAATCAGCAATAACAATCTCAAAGGAGAGGAGGTGCTAGTGTAAAGAGAGCAACCCCCATCAAATGGTGGTTAAAGGAGATCTTGATAGTTAGCTTTTAACTCTGCTCAAGTCTCTTCCTTGAGTATATCGTCACTGGCTTTTTGTGTAGTAGCTCAGCTCTGTTGGAGAAACCTGGCTAGAGCCAGCAAACTTATCTTCCTGTTAATGAAACTTAATTGTCCAAACCATTGAGATATATATGTGGAGATACATATGTATATATATTCCATTTTAGTGGATATATATATTTTTTAATTTAATTTTTTTTTGAGACAGAGTCTCACTCTGTTGTCCTAGGTAGAGTGCTATGGTATAGCTCACAGAACCTCAAACTCTTGAGCTTGAGCAATTCTCTTGCCTCAGCCTCCCGAGTAGCTGGGACTATAGGTGCCTGCCACGACACTCAGCTTTTTTTTTTTCGGAGACAAAGTCTCAGGCTGTCACCCTGGATAGAGTGCCTTGGCGTCACAGCTCACAGCAACCTCAAACTCTTGAACTTAAGCAGTTCTCTTGCCTCAGCGTCCCAAGTAGCTGGGACTACAGGTGCTTGCTACAACGCCCGGTTATTTTTTGGTTGTAGTTGTCATTGTTGTTTGGCAGGCCCCAGGCTGGATTCGAACCCACCAGCTCTGGTGTATGTGGCTAGAACCCTACCCGCTGAGCTACAGGCACTGAGCCCAACACCCACCTATTTTTAATACTTTTAGTAGATGTTGTCTCACTCTTGCTCAGGCTAGTTTCTAACTCCTTTATATTTTTAGTAGAGGCAGTCTCACTCTTTTTTTTTTTTGCAGTTTTTGTCTGGGTTTGAACCTGTCACCTCTGGCATATGGGGCCAGTGCCGTACTCCTTTGAGCCACAGGTGCCGCCCCAGAGTCTCACTCTTGCTCAGGCTGGTCTCTAACTCAGCCTCCTAGACTGCTAGGATTGCAGGCGTGAACCACCAGCCCCTAGCCCATCTCTTTGATAATCTTTCTTTCTTTTTTTTTTTTTTTTGAGTTAGAGTCTTACTTGGTCACTCCTGATAGAGTGCTGTTGTGTCTTAACTCACAGCAACCTCAAACTCTTGGGTTCAAGTGATCCTCTTGCCTCAGTCTCCCAAGTAACTGGGACTACAGGTGCCCGCCACAGTAGTTGACTATTTTTTGGTTGCAGTTGTCATTGTTGCTTAGCAGACCTGGGCCGGGTTCAAACCTGCCACCCTAGGTTTATGTGTCTGGCACCCTGCTGACTGAGCCACAGGTGTTCCTTATAGGTTTTAAAGTGAAAAGAAAGTTATCAATTGAAAATAGAAAACCCAAAATTTATGTTAGAAACAAAGGGTGTGGGTGTCTGTTTATATATGTGTGTGTGTTGAGTGCCAGTGTTCATGGTACCCTTGCTTTCACTCAGCATTTCAACTAAAGATGTTTGAACCAGGTTTATTTTAATATTGGTTAGCAAAGAACCAGAAGGGATGAATATCATTTTTTGACCAATAATTTGATAAATATTAATTAAAATGTTTCAGAGTTTATTCCTGTAATCCAGATTCAATTTCCAAAAGTGTTCTAACTGGAGTTGATTTTTTTTTTTT
>NW_003852507.1:1434792-1438893 GCF_000181295.1 Otolemur garnettii
GCTTGAGCCCAGGAGTTGGAGGTTGCTGTGAGCTGGGATTTCATAGCACTCTACCCAGGGGGACAGCTTGAGGCTCTGTCTCAAAAAAGATAATAGAAAAGGAAACCATATTAGTTGTGGAAACTAATAGGGATCAAGAAACTTAATATACTTTTTTTTTAGAGATGGAGTCTCACTACGTTGCCTTTGGTAGAGTGCCATGGCATCACAGTTCATAGCATCTTCAAACTCCTGGGCTTAAATAATTCTCTTGCTTCAGCCTCCCAAGTAGCTGGGACTACTGGTGCCTGCCACAACACCCAGCTAATTATACTTTTTTTTTTTTAAGCCAGAATCTTACTGTTGCCTTGGGTGACGTACCTTGGCATCATAGCTCACAGCAATCTCAAAAACTCTTGGGCTTGAGTGATCTTCTTGCTTCAGCCTCCTGAGTAGCTGATACTATAGGCATGTGCTTAGTTTTCCTATTTTTAGTAGAGACAGGGGTCTCATTCTTGCTCAGGCTGTCCTTGAACTCCTGAACTCAAGCATTTGCCTCCTTACAGTGCTAGGATTACAGCCTCCTTTCTTTTTTTTTAGACAGAGCCTCAAATTGTCGCCCTGGGTAGAGTGCCATAGCATCACAGCTCACAGCAACCTCCAACTCTTGGGCTTAAGTGATTTTCTTGCCTCAGCCTCCCAAGTAGCTTGGACAACAGGCGTCCACCACAATGCCTGGCTATTTTTTTGGTTGTAGTTGTCATTGTTGTTTGGCAGGCCTGGGCTCGATTTGAACTCACCAACTCTGGTGTATGTGGTTGGCACCTTAGCCACTTGAGCTACAGGCGCTGAGCCCTACATTTTTTTTTTTTTTTAAATCTCCAGTAGCCTATGTATAGGCTACTCAACCTGTGTGTTGCAACCCACAGGAACTGTATTAAATGGCTGCAGCATTAGGAAAGTTGAGAGCCACTGGTATAGAAGTAGATGCACAGTAATTACCTTCTAGGTTTTGGGTTTTTAGTTTGTTACACATTTGTCTCTTAAGCCTCTGTGAATTACGTTTAAATTGGAAAGGAGTTTGAGTGAGGTGGCTCACAAGTGTAATCCCAGGCTCAGTACCTATACCACAGTGGTTACATCGCCAGCCACATACACTGATGGTGGTGGGTTTGAACCTGTACCGAGGCAGCTAACACGATGACAACTCTAACAAAAAATAGCCAGGTGTTGTGGCATGTGCCTGCAGTCCTAGCTACTTGGGAGGCTGAAGCAAGAGAATCGCTTGAGCCCAAGAATTTGAGGTTGCTGTGAGCTGTGATGCCATGGCACTCTACCAAGGGCAACATAGTAAGACTGTCTCAAAACAAAACAAAACAAAAACACGAGTATAATCCTAGTACTTTGGGAGGCCAAAGCCGGAGGATCATTATTAGTTTTGAGACTGATCTAGAGTATCTATTGAGACAGTGTCTTCTAAAGAAATATAAGATATTTGCCTGGTGTGGTGGTGAGGCCTGTGGTCCGAGGTAATTACAAGGGTGAGGCAGGAGGATGGCTTGAGCCTAGGAGTTCCAGGCTGCCATGAGCTATGATGGTACTATTACACTCTAGCCTGGGTGGCAGAGGGAAACCCTGTCTCTCACTAAATGAATGAGGAAGAAAAGAGGATCTCCCAGATGTTGTCTTTTTTTTTTTTTTTTTTTTGAGACAGCGTTTCCCTATGTTGCCCTTGGTAGAGTGCCATGATGTCACAGCTCATAGCAATCTCAAACTCTTGGGCTTAAGCAATTCTCTTGTCCCAGCCTCCCAAGTAGGTGGAACTATAGGTGCCTGCCACAATGCCTGGCCTTTTTTTTTGCTGCAGTTGTTGTTGGTTAGCTGGCCCAGGCTGGGTTTGAACCTGCTAGCCTCAGTGTATGTGGCCAGTGCAGTAACCACTGTGCTACAGGTGCTGCCATCCCAGATGTTGTCTTACCACACTTATTACTAAGAGTGAACTGTTAAAAATCACTGATTAAAGCCTTGACAAACCTATTGTACTTTGATATCTAAGAAACAACAACCTGGGGAAGGGATTAAAAAAAAAATCACTCGAGTCCATGCCACTTTAACTTGTTTCTGCCAATAAACAAGTAGCACCCCTATTTAGTATCTTTTTTTTTTTGAGACAGACTGTCACCATGTCACCCTTGGTAGAGTGCTGTGGCTTCACAGTTTACAGCAACCTCAAACTCTTGGGCTTAAGCCATTCTTTTGCCTCAGCCTCCCAAGTAGCTGGGACTACAGGCATCTACCACACACCTGGCTATTTTTTTGGGGGGGGGACAGTCTCACTTTGTCACCCTTGGTAGAGTGCTGTGGCATCATAGCTCACAGCTCACAGCAACCTCCAGCTCTTGGGATTAAGTGATTCTCTTGCCTCAGCCTCCCCAGTAGCTGGGACTACAGGTGCCTGCCACAACACCTGGCTATTTTTTTTTCTGTTGCACTTTGGCTAGGGCCAGGTTTGAACCCACCACCCTTGGTATATGGGGCCCGCGCCATACTCATTGAGCCACAGGCGCCGCCCACACCTGGCTATTTTTATTGCAGGTGTCATTGTTGTTTAGCTGGCCCGGGCTGGGTTCAGACTTGCCAACCTTGGTGTATGTGGCTGGCACCGTAACCACTGTGCTATGGGCACCACGCCATCCCTATTTGGTATCTTACGTGATTTTTTTGTTCTCTGCCCATGGATGAGAAATTAATTCAGCTTTATAAAGCTATATCCTATTTTGAACACTTTATTTTTTTATGTTTCTTTTTTTTTTTTTTTGAGACAGAGTCTTACTTTGTTATCCTCAGTAGAGTACCGTGGCATCAGGTCATAGCAACTCAAACTCTTGGGCTCAAATAATTCTCTTGCCTCAGCCTCCTGAGTAGATGGGACTATAGGTGCCTGCCACAACACCCGGCTATTTTTAGAGATGAGGTCTCACTCTGGCTCAGGTTGGTCTCTAACCTTTAAGCTCAAGCAGTCCACTCACCTCAGCCTCCCAAGTGCTAGGATTACAGGCGTGAGCCACCTATTTCTTTATATTTTCTTGACTGATTTGTGTAATGAGTATTTTGCATGGTATAGTGTTTGGGGTTCCCCAAAGAGTTTTTCCCGGGAGACAATAGGCTATGTATAGAACTAATCAGGAGTATATGTATCCATAGTGATCTTCTAATATCATTTAAGGGGCATGGAAATCCTCAAATCTGCTCTTCTGCAAGGAAACAATTATACACAGCCATGACTTTTCATAATCTCTTAGATTGAGAGGAACATACTGCTGCTAAGGTTAAAGTAACTGATTTAATTTTCTTTAGCAGTCTGTTTTTATCCATTCTTCTTATTTCTGACTCACAGCTTAGAATGCTAAGGAAAAGGGCCCTATGTTCTTTCTAAAGGGAGACTCAAGTTTAATCCCCCATTCACATCAGTAGTAATAAAGTGATCCCCTTGAGAAGGTAAAGGAAAGTATTGGACCCTTGGTGTTGCTTGATTCTCATAATAATCAGCTTGAGAGTTGTAAGGTTTGGAATTGGGAAAAGCTTACTAAAGTTGAGAAAATATTAGAGGCAAAAAAGACTTGTGTGCAGCTCTGGAAGTGAGAGACTTATTTAGAAACAATGAATACATTTATATGGAGATGAGTTGATGATAGTTTTTAGCTTTTCAGCTTTGTTAGTCTGATGTCAGAGACAATACTTTGTGTGGTTAGGTATTAGCCCATTCCCCAAGGTTTGACTCTTGGAAGCTGAATGTTTTTAGGAAGTTCTCTGTGGGTCTGAGTCCTAAGGGTAGAGGAATTTGTAGAGTCTGTTATCTGTTTACCACTCAGATAAGGATATGGAATTGAGTGCTGGTGAGTTACTGAATTCTTCTTTGAAGGGTGGTTGCTAGGCTAATTGCATCTCTATCAGTTTAATACTCGATGGTTTACTACTAGTCTGTTTTTAGGGCCAGAGCTGCCTTTCTTTCCTTTCCTTTCCTTTTTTTTTTTGAGACAGACTCTCACTTTGTTGGCACTGGTAGAGTGCTGTGGCGTCATAGCTCATAGGAACCTCAAACTCTTTTTTTTTTTTTTTTGA
>NW_003852507.1:1439056-1440315 GCF_000181295.1 Otolemur garnettii
CTGCCACAACGCCTGGCTATTTTTTGGTTGCAGCCGTCGTTGTTTGGCGGGCCCGGGCTAGATTCGAACCCGCCACCTTGGGTGTACTTGGCTGGCGCCTTAGCCACTTGAGCCACTAGGCGCCGAGCCGAACCTCAAACTCTTGAGCTCAAACTATTCTCTTGCCTAAGCCTCCTGAGTAGCTGGGACTACAGGTGCCCACCCCAACTCCTGGCTGTTTTTAGTAGTGGGGTCTCACTCTTGCTCAGGCTGTTTTCAAACCTGTGACCTCAAGCAATCCATCTGCTTTAGCACCCCAGAGTGCTGGGATTGCAGTTGTGAGCCACTGCGCCTAGGCTGAGAGCTGCCTTTTTAATGATACTGGCCTTTATGAATTCTTGTTGGATGTATATAAATATGTTGGCTCAGCGGCTCAAAATAAAGAACTAGAATGATGTGTGGTTCTTACTTCATCCAAGGTAACTTAGCTTTGGTAACCTGGCCAGGCATTGTTATTAACTTCTCTCCTGTATTAAATGGTAGGGCGGATTGTTCTCCAGTATTAAAATACTACAGTGATTGATTATTTCCAGTTTTGTAACTAGTAGGGGAATGAGGTAATACTCATTTTGGAAACAGGCCAGTGATAATGCTGCCCTTGGGCCTACATGGATGGAAAAGTAGGACAGAGTAAACAATTGAGGACATAAATAATGAATCTTGCAACTGAGCCCTGGGAGAGTAAGGGAGATTATCCTCCGGTCTGTTCAATCTGTCAGTGAAAAGGGAAGAGTCCACTGAATTAATTACCCAGACTGAATTTGATACTACATACATTATGGGATTGTTAGAGCCATTCAAAACAAAGTTACCTTTCTGATATAAACCTTTAACCCATCTTTTTGTTTGTTTTAAACCAGATACTTAAATTATTTATTTACCTTTTAGAATCTAGGCCATTGCTTCCTCTTCACTTTGTTCTATGTGTTAGCATTCTGTGAACACTGGACAGACCTTTTGTTGGGCCAGATCTTAGAATTTTGCTTGGAGATTTCATTATCTGTAAATGTATAAGATAAAAGGAAAAGTCTGGCCTGGCTTAAAGTAATTCTTTTGTACCTTGAGCACACATTATGCTTTGAAATTAAATATGATGTTGTAGGGTATAATTATATAACAACTCATAAAAGGTTTAGAAAAGAGTTTCTTCAGCTCAAGAATCATTTCTAGTATTAAGAAATATTTTTGGCTTGGCGCCTATAGCTCAAGTGGCTAAGGTG
>NW_003852507.1:1440504-1445468 GCF_000181295.1 Otolemur garnettii
TTTTTTTTTTTTAAAGAAATATTTTTTACTTTTGGCTCGGTGCCTGTAACTCAGTGGCTAGAGTGCTAGCCACCACATACACCAGAGCTGGTGAGTTCAAATCCAGCCGGGGCCCTGCCAAACAACAATGACAGCTACAACCAAAAAGAAAAAAAAAATAGCTGGGCATTGTGGCCGGCACCTGTAGTCCCAGCTACTTGGGAAGCTGAGGCAAGAGAATTGCTTAAGCCCAGGAGTTCTAGGTTTCTGTGAGCTATGACACCAAGGCACTTTAGCCAGAGCTTGAGGCTCTTTCTGAAAAAAAAAAAAGAAAGAAATATTTTTACTTTTGGATGATTTAATTTTCATCTAATGAATTAAATATACATGCTCTCATTGGTCTCAGCATTTTTCTGAGGTAGGGAAAACTAATGCCCTGTCAATGTCTAAATAACAGAGCCAGGGTCTCTGAATTCTTCTTATCTCTGAATTGGTTTTCTTTTTCTTTTTTCCTTTTCTTTTGTGAGACAGTCTCATTATGTCACACTGGTAGGATGCCATGGCATCATAATAGCTCACAGCAACCTCAAACTTTTGGGCTCAAGCGATCCTCCTTCTTTAACCTCCCAAGCAGCTGGACCTCAGGTAGCCAACTAGTTTTTCTCTTTTAGTAGAGATGAAGTCTCTTCTTGGTCAGCTAGTCTCGAACTCCCAAGCTGAAGCAATCCACCCATCTCGGCCTCCCAGAGTGCTGGGATTATATGCATGAGCCACCTTTCTGGCTCTTATCTTCAAACTTTCAGGAGTCCTGTTTAAAGTGATGTAAAATAGGACTGTCTCCATGCCAAGAGGCTGACTTTATTTCTCAGTTTGTGAAGGGAATCCAAAGACCACGATGCTATTATCAATTAAAAGAAGGTTCAGGATGAGGTGTTAGAGGAATAAAAGAGAAATGTAAAAGAAAGACTTGAAAATTTTCTGTTTTGTTTTTTTTTTCTTTTGAGACGGAGTCTCAAGCTGTTGCCCTTGATAGAGTGCTGTTGCATCATAGCTCACAGCAACTTCTAACTTCGGCTTAAGCAATACTTGGTTTTCTATTTTTAGTAGAGACAGGGTCTTACTTTTGCTCAGGGTGATCTTGAACTCATGAGCTCAAGCCATCCACCTCCCTCAGCCTCCCAGAGTGCTAGGATTATAGGCATGAGCTGCTGCATCTGGCCTATCCATTCCCTCTTTTTTTTTTTTTTTTTTTTTTTTTTGAGACAGAGCCTCAAGCTGTCCCCCTGGGTAGAGTGCCGTGGCATTACAGCTCACAGCAACCTCCAACTCCTGGGCTCAAGCGAGTCTCCTGCCTCCGCCTCCCAAGTAGCTGGGACCACAGGCACCCGCCACAACGCCCGGCTATTTTTTGGTTGCAGCCAGCATTGTTGTTTGGCGGGTCCAGGCTCGGGATTCGAACCCGCCACCTTAGGTGTACGAGGCTGGCGCCTTAGCCGGTTGAGCTATAGACGCCGAGCCCATTCCCTCTTTAAAATAAAAAAAGTTGGCTTGGTGCCTGTGGCTCAAGCAACTAAGGTGCAAGCCACATACACCTGAGCTGCAAATCCAGGTGAGTTCAGGTGATCAACTCACCTACCTTGATCTCCCAGAGTGCTAGGATTATAGGCGTGAGCCACCATACCCTGCCCTGAAATTTGTCTTTATTATCATCTACAGTATGTTTCGGGGGAGATTGTTCCTTAGTGCCTGTAGAAGTAAGAGACTGGTGCCACTTGAACCTCCATACCAATTTCATAGCTCTCTAAAATTTTGTTTCTGCCAACTCCCTCTACCCCTTTCCAATATTCATCTATCCGTTCCTCATAATTAAAGAAATAGCAGAGTGGTGGCTCAAGTATGTAATCCTAGCACTTTGGGAGGTTGAGTTGGGAGGATTAGTTGAGGGAGGAGTGTGAGACCAGCCTGAGTAAAAGTGAGATCCTGTCTTTACCAAAAAAAAAACAGAGAATGAAAGAAAAAGAAAAGAAGAAAAGTTAGCCAGGCATGGTATAGTGTTGCATATCTTTAATCCTAGCTATTTGAGAGGCTGAGGCAAGAGGATCATTTAAGCCCAGGAGTTTGAAGTTGCAGTGAACTGTGATCATGTCACTGCACACTAGACTGGGTGACAGAGTAAGACTCTCTCTCAAAAAAAAAAAAAAAAAAAAAAGACATGCTACCCTACTCAACATTCCTATCTCTTCACATTGCTTTATTTATTTTTTCATAGCATTTATTATCTCCTAAGAGTTTTACATAACTTACCTATATTTGTTTGACCCTCCTGTCTCACCTTACCCCATACCATGTAAAAATAGAAGCACCATGAAGACAGTTTCTGTCTGATTTGTTCATTGCTGAGTCCTGAGCTTCTGGACCAGTGCCTGTTAAGTAGTATGGGCTCAAAATTGGTGTGATTGGAGGAGTACTTTCTTATCTGGGAGTTAGAATTGGTGTGTATGGGAAGGGATTATTGTCTTCCTGGTGCTAGTACTAAATTAGTGACCAAGTTTATTTACTAGCTTAAGAGAAAAAAATCTTTATGTCAAAAAAAACTCAAGAATTTGCGATTAATTGGCCTAGGTAAGAGAAATGACAGACTTTTTATAGCATGCAAATAGGAAGGACCATTATATAAAGATAGATGACTGGCTGTTACTCACTTTGAAGAGGACAAAGGAATAGGCTGAAAGTTCCTGAACAAGGAATGTAAGACATGCAGATCTTGATTTTTGAGAATGAATATTGTAACAGCCGACCACAGAGAGGGATAGATTCTAAGAATGGATTGTCTCTTCTCCTTTCCCTCCTCCTCCACTCCTATCTTCAGCAGAGTCTCACTTTGTCGCCCTAGGTAAAGTGCCATGGTGTTAGCTCACTGCAACCTTAAATTCTTAGGCTCAGACAATCCTTTTGCCTTAGCCTCCTGAGTAGCTGAGACTATAGGTGTGGGCCACAATGCTTGGCTAACTTTCCTATTTTTAGGATAGAGGGGATCTCACCTTTTTTTTTTTTGAGACAGGGTTTCACTTTGTTGCTCCAGGTAGAGTGCCTTGGTGTCATAGATCACAGCAACCTCAGACTCTTTGGCTCAAGCTTTTCTTTTGCCTCAGCCTCCCCAGTAGCTGGGACTACAGGCACCCACGACAACACCCAGCTAGTGTTTAGTGACAGAGTTTTTGCTCTAACTCAAGCTGGTCTTGAGCTTAGGCAGTCTGCTTGCCTTGGCCTCCCAGAGTGCAGGGATTATAGGTGTGAACCACCATGCTGGGCTGGGGATCTCACTCTTGCTAAGGCTGGTTGGGAACTTTTGAGCTTAAGCAATGCACCTGCCTGGGCCTCCCAGAGTGCTAGAATTATAGATGTGAGCCACTTCAACCAGCCTCACAATGGATTTTCAACTTTGGTACTGTAGTGGAAGCAGTGATGAGAGTGAAAAGAGCACAGATCTTTGGGGTCAGAAAACCTGGTTATAGTCAAGGCACTTAATAATTTTGTGTCCTTAGGTCTTGCTTTGTTGCTCAGGCTGGAGTGCGGTGGTGTATAGTACCTAGTTACTTTGCTTGTGAAAATGGCAGTAATGAAACAATTTCAGAGGGAGTTTGAGAAGACTGAGTAAGAGAATCAGTGTGAAAGCACTTTGAAAATTGTAAAGCTGGGAGGAGCCTGTGGCTCAAGGGAGTAGGGCGCCGGCCCCATATGCTGGAGGTGGTGGGTTCAAGCCCAGCCTCGGCCAAAAACTGCAAAAAAAAAAAAAAAAAGAAAAAGAAAATTGTAAAGCTTCTTATAAATGTAAGGCATTGTTACGACTTTAGAAAACTACCTGTGTAAGTGATTTTGAATCATAGAATCGGAAAGTTGGATTAAGTGACCATCTAGTCCAGATTCTTAGTGGCTGAAAATAAACCCTTTTCCATCATTCCTGATAAGTGGTCATTGCTTTTGCTTCAGAATTTCTCCCATCCAAATACTAACTAGCCTTGATACTGCTTAGCTTTTGAAATCACATGAGACCAGGTGCATTCAGGGTGGTATGGCCTTAGACTTGCTTCATTTATTTCTTTGTTACTGTTGAACCATCTCAGATTGTTCTTTATGTTCCCTTACAATTGCTTTTCTTGCACTCTGGGAGGCTGAGGCAGGTGGTTTGGTTGAGCTCAGGAGTGTCAGACTCTGTCTCTAAAAATATCTAGGCTTGGCTAGGCTGGCATAGTGGCTCACATCTGTATTTAATCCTAGCACGCTGGAAGGCTGAGGCAGGTGGATTGCCAGGCATCCTCAAACTATAGCCCGTGGGCCACATGCAGCCCGCCTAGGATATTTACCCAGCCTGCTGGGTGTTTTTGCCACTGCTGCCTGTCCTGCTTAGCAGCCAACTTGTCCCAGGGCCTGCAATCTGGCCCTCTAATGGTCTAAGGGACAGCGAACTGGCCCCTTGTTTAAAAACAGGCTTAAGCTGATGAGTTAAGACTAGCCTGAGAAAGAGTGAGACACTGTCTCTAAAAATAGCTGGGCTTTGTGGTGGGCACCTGTAGTCCCAGCTACTTGGGAGGCTGATGCAAGAGGATCACTTAAGCCCAAGAATTTGAGGTTGCTGGGAGTTATGACGCCACGGCACTCTAGCCAGGGCGACCCAGTAAGACTGTGTCTCATAAAAAAAAAAAAGGCCAGACTTACTGGCTCATACCTTTAATCCTAGTATACTAGGAGGTCAAGGCAAGTGGACTGCTTGAGCTCATGAGTTTGAGACCAGCCTAAGGGAAAGTAAGACCCTGTCTCCACTGAAAAAAAAAAAAAAAAGGCTTGGAGCCTGTAGCTCAGTGGTTAGGGTGCCGGCTATATACAACGAGGCTGGCAGTTTTTTTTTTTGAGACAGAGCCTCAAGCTGTCCCCCTGGGTAGAGTGCCGTGGCATTACAGCTCACAGCAACCTCCAACTCCTGGGCT
>NW_003852507.1:1447067-1449045 GCF_000181295.1 Otolemur garnettii
TGAGCAGTGAAGCCATGGCACTCTACCCAGGGGGACAGCTTGAGGCTCTGTCTCAAAAAAAAAAAAAAAATTCCTATAGTCATGGTCTTTGTCTCATTACCAGGAGATTTATTTAAAATAGACAGCTGGGCTCGGCGCCTGTGGCTCAAGTGGCTAAGGTGCCAGCCCCAGACACCTAAGGTGGCGGGTTCAAATCCAGTCCAGACCCACCAAAACAACAATGATGGCTGCAACCAAAAAATAGCCGGGCGTTGTGGCAGGCGCCTGTGGTCTCAGCTACTTGGGAGGCTGAGGCAGGAGACTTGCTTGAGCCTAGGAGTTGGAGGTTGCTGTGAGCTGTGATGCCACAGCACTCTACCCAAGGGGATAGCTTGTCTCTAAAAAAAAATTAAAAAAATAAAATAAAATAGACATCTGATTATGTTACTCTACTTAAGGCCCCATAGGTTGCGGGGTAAAGTCTGATGGTAGCTAATTATAGTTACAACTGCCATCATCATTAAGCACAGGCACTGTACCAAGCACTTTGCAAATGTAATCCATTTAATCATCACAAATACTAAGTTCTGTTGGGTCTACTTTCATGCCAATCTAATGATAAGAACACTGACCCCTGATTCCATCTCAGCTGTGGTCTTAATCTGCTGTTCTGTCTTTCTAGTATGAAATATAATTTGGCACATTAGGCTCATCTCCGGGTTTAGCACATATACACGACACTGTTTCTATACCACATGCTCTGTGTTTCCCCAACAAGCCATTTAGGTTTTTTTTTTTTTTTTGAGACAGAGTCTCACTATGTTGCCCTTGGTAAAGTACTGTGGTGTCACAGCTCAGAACAATCTCAAACTCTTAGGCTTGAGCGATTGTCTTGTCTCAGCCTCTGAAGTACCTGGGACTATAGGAGCCCACCACAACACCCATCTATTTTTTGTTGCAGTTGTCATTGTTGGTTAGCTGGCCTAGGCTGGGTTCCAACCCACCACCTTCGGTATATGTGGCTGGCGCTGTAACCACTGTGCTACAGGATGCCAAGCCATTTAGTTTTATAACTGTATGCCTTTCTTTATATTAGCTTTTCCTGCCAATGGTGGCCTTGTAAATCTGGTAAATTCTCACTCTATCTTCATTGACCTTTGTTATTGTTCTCTCTTCTTTATCACTGTCCCACGGAAGTATTTGTTTAATTCTCTGGGGTTTCAAACAGCTTTATTTACATTTTCTCATATTTTATTTGTCATATTTGTATTCTCAGAACATAGTACTACCACAGTGCTTAATGCATAGTAGGTATTCAGTGAACAAATGAATTAATAAATGAATGAATGAATGATATCCGTACTAAATGTTTTCTTTTTCAGGCTAACCTGCTTCTCTTTATATCTATATTAGTTTCTAGATCCCTCACTATAATGATTGCTTTCTTTGCTGTTTTTTTATGCCCTAGCTGAGCTCTTCCAAGGCTCTTACATATTTCACCAGAGTGTGTTGTATTTTAAGAGAAAGTGAACTTTAACCTTGCATCAAAATAACTTGTACCAAACACGTATGTCCAGCTGCTTTTTGGGGAAAGGCTTTTTTATTTTTTGTTTTTGCTTTTTTTGAGACAAAGTCTCAGTATGTCACTATCCTAGCTCAATGCAGCCACAAACTACTGGCTTCAAGTGATCCTCCCACCTAGGCCTCCCAAACCCCTGAAACTATAGATGTGAACTACCTCCCCACCCCCCCGGTCAGGAAAAATTCTGATAGCATTAATTTCTTTTCTTTTTCTTCAGGGAAAGAGTCTCACTTTGTTGCTCTCAGAACAGTGCAGTGTCATCACAGCTCACAGCAACCTCCAACTCCTGGGCTCAGGCCATTCTCTTGCCTCAACCTCCTAAGTAGCTGGGACTACAGGTGCCCACCACACTACCTGGCTATTTTTTTGTTGCAGTTTGGCCGGGGCCGGGTTTGAACTGCCACTCTCAGTATATGG
>NW_003852507.1:1457843-1464505 GCF_000181295.1 Otolemur garnettii
CTGGGCTGGATTCAAACCCGCCACCTTAGGTGTATGTGGCTGGCACCTTAGCCACTTGAGCCACAGGCGCTGAGCTAACATTATAATTTTGCAAGGTTTCCCTCTTCCTCAATTCTTAGAGGAGAATTTTGGAGGATCAGTAGTTCTTTAAATGTTTAGTAGAATTATTCTTGTTTCTTGTTATTCTCATTGTGTTGCTGGGCACAGACCCAGATACTTATGAGCAAAAATCTATCCAGTCTGACAACTATGCTTATAATTATGAATGTGATTAAATGTACAGAGGTCACTCTACCTTTCGAAAGTGATTCAGCTCAAGTTATAGTGATCCAGCCCTGATACGACTTTGGAAACTCAAGCCTATTATATAACATTGATAAATTGCAAGTTCTGAGTCAGCAACCTTCAGTGCAGCAAAAACAGGGAGCTAGGAACATTCATTTTCACCTAATAGGGATTAAAGTACAGAAACCAAATTATACTTTTCAATATAGTGCAGAAGTGTAGTGCTCAGACTTTTTTTTAATAAAAAGTATCCAGTCTTGGGTGGTGCTGGTGGCTCAGTGAGTAGGGTGCCTGTCCCATATACTGAGGGTGTCAGGTTCGAATCTGGCCCTGGCCAAACTGGGCAATAAAAAACAGCCGGGCATTGTGGCAGGCGCCTATAGTCCCAGCTACTTTGGAGGCAAGAGAATCACCTAAGCCCAAGAGCTAGAGGTTGCTGTGAGCTGTGGCCTCAAACTCGTGGGTTTAAGTGATTCTCTTGCCTCAGCCTCCCAAGAAGCTGGGACTACAGGTGCCCACCACAAACACCTGGCAATTTTTTTGGTGTATGTGGCCAGCACTCTACTGATCCACCTAAGTTATTAGAGACATGGTTTTGCTCTGGCCCTGGCTGGTCTGAACTCCTAAGCTCAGGCAATTCACCCACGTCAGCCTCCCAGAATGCTGGGATTACAGGCTTGAGCCACTGTACCCATTCCCCAATTTCACTTTTTAAAGTCCATAAATGTCATTTTTGAACCACAGCATGAATGAGATGCTGGGCTAGCCAGCCTGGGGGTTTTGGAGGGGGTGTGTGTGTGTGTGTGTTTTAATTTAGAAGGTAGAGGCTGAGGCAGGTAAAGGAAAGCAAGAGAAAAGTAATGAAGTAGTACTGAAAGACACTGGATTGTGAGTGGTGAGACTACTAGGACGTTTTGCTCTCTAGAGATCACTCTATCCCCCACCCCCAGGAAGATTTCCTTTGCCAGTACTTTTATCTTCTCTTATTCCTCCTTTTCCTATAAAGAGGAGTCTTCCTCTTCCTGTTTTACCTACCCCTGAGTGTTTTGGGGTTTTTTTTGCAGTTTTTGGCTGGGGTTGGGTTTGAACCCACCACCTCTGGCATATGGGGCCGGCACCTTACCCCTTTGAGCCACAGGCGCTGCCCCCTTGGGTGGTTTTAAACATAAATAGGAACAAGCAGTATAAATAGAGCTGAGGTTTTTCTGCTGACACAGACATACCCTGAGGCAGAGCTGACCAGATGGCCCTTTCTCACTTGTTACCCAGGAAAGCAGAGAGTGTGACATAACTCTAATAAAACTTCTAGTAGTATTCTGATACCTGGCAGCCTGGGGCAGCAGTGGAAAGGGCAGCAGAAAGGAAGGTACTTTGGAAAAGTGTTTGTTCTTTGAGTAGAAGCAGTCTGGGAAATGCTAGCACTTGTGTAGGTACTCTGGGAGAATTTGCAAACCTGAATTTAAGTTCTGTGCTCACTATGATACTTAGTCTCTCACCCTGTAGGCAAGCTGACCTAGCTTACCAGCTGATGGTAGAACCAGGCTGAGAGCCCCCAGAGATGCTCTGCCAGGAAGATCTGTTGTTCTCTGTCAAGTCTGCAACTCACTTGGACTGCTTTAGGTTACTACTCTATTTTATTCAGAAGTTAAGAATTAAATTCTGAGGCACTTTCAGAAAGTAGTGCTACTGTTGAATTCTGGGTCTAATTGTGCTTCTGGAAATATCAGCTGTAATTTTTTTTTTTTTTTTTGAGACAGAGTCTCACTTTGTTGCCCTTGGTAGAGTGCTGTGGTGTCATAGCTCACAGGAACTTCAAACTCTAAGGCTCAAGTGATTCTTTGGCCTCTCAGCCTCCCGAGTAGTTGGAACTATAGACGCCCATCACAATGCCTGGCTATTTTTAGAAGACGAGGTCTTGCTTTGGCTTGGGCTTATCTCAAACTTTTGAGCTCAGGCAATCCACCTACGTTAAGCCTCCCAAGTGCTAGATTCGCAGGTGTGAGCCACCGTGCCTGGCCAGCTGTAAAATTATACTGGAATTTACATTTATTTACTTATCTTTTTATATTTTTGAGACAGAGCCTCAAGCTGTTGCCCTGGGTAGAGTGCTAGGGCATCACAGCTCACAGGAACCTCCAACTCATGGGCTTAAGCTATTCTCTTCCCTCAGCCTCCCAAAAAGCTGGGACTACAGGCACCCCCCACAATGCCCGCTATTTTTATTTTGGTTGTAGTTGTCATTGTTGTTTGGCAGGCCTGGGCTGGATTTGAACCTGCCAGCTCTGGTGTATGTGGCTGGCGCTTTAGCTGCTTGAGCTATAGGCACCGAACCTGGAATTTACATTTAAGGAAAAGCCAGATGGTGGTCAACATGTGCCGGTGGTTTGAACTTTTTTGTTTTGTTTTTTTGAGACAGAGTCTCACTCTGTTGCCGAGGCTGGAGTGCCTTGCATTAGCCTCGCTCACAGCTGGGTTCAAGCAATCTTCCTGCCTCAGCCTCCCAAGTAGCTGGGACTACAGGTGCCTGCCGCAAAACATGGGTAATTTTTCTAGTTTTAGTCTCATTCTTCTTAGTCAGGCTAGACTGGAATTCCTGAACTCATGTAATCCTCCCTCCTTGGTATCCCAGAGTGCTAGGATTACAGGCATGAGCCACTGGCCCTTAGAATTCTTTTAAAGCAAGGGTAGCAACTTAGGGGCTGTACTCTTAGCAGCTCATTTGGTGCCAGTGAGAGCTCAAGACTTCCACACTTAAAAGATGGTTCTTCTTGGGGACATAATCATTGGACATTCATTTTACTGGTAGTAAAAGTTGACTTTTTGGAGTCTTTATGTAATTCACTTTTTGTTTTTACTCCTTTGTTTGCTATTAGTAAGTCCATTAATGTCTCTTTGCCCCAGTTTAGCTGGTTTAATTCTTTTTCTTGTTCTTCCTGTTGAAATCTAAAGGGGTGGTTTGAGGTACAGTGTAGCATAGATCACCTTCTAGGATCCATATACCTCAAACTTGTTTCTCTCTCTCTCAAGTTTTTTTTTTTTTGGAGACAGAGCTGGGACTATAGGAACCCACCACAATGCCTGACTGTTTTTTTGAGACTGGGTCTTGGTCTTGCTTAGCCTAGGAACCTGTGAGCTCAGGCATTCTACCTGCTTAAGCCTCCCAAGTGCTGGGATTACAGGCGTGAGCCACTGCACATGGCCCTCTCTCCTAGGTTTGGTACTATATATATATATTTTTTTTTTTTTTTTTTTGAGACAGAGCCTCAAGCTGTCCCCATGGGTAGAGTACTGTGCCATCACAGCTCACAGCAACCTCTAACTCCTGGGCTCAAGCGAGTCTCCTGCTTCAGCCTCCCAAGTAGCTGGGACCACAGGCACCCGCCACAACGCACGGCTATATTTTTGGTTGCAGCCGTCATTGTTGTTTGGTGGGCCCAGGCTGGATTCGAACCCGCCACCTTAGGTGTATGTGGCTGGCACCTTAGCCACTTGAGCCACAGGCGCCGAGCCAATACAATATATTTTTAAGGGGTCTCACTATGTTACCCTGATTGGTTTTAAACTTCTGGACTCAAGGGATTCTCTTGCCTCAGCCTCCTGAGTAGCTGGGACTACAGGAACATGCCATTGTGCCTGACCTCCCCGGCCTCAGGGATCAGGATTTAATAAACATATCAGAGATTGTGGCAATCATTTACAAACTAATATCTCTAAGACAGCTGGGTATGAGAGTAAATATGTTCATTGTAGCCCCATCATCGTCGGGATACATCATAGATCTGCTATCTATATGTGAACATTTCTATTTCTTTTTTCTTTTTTTTTTGAAATAGAGTCTTACTTTGTACCCTAGGTAGAGAGCTGTGGCATCAGCTCACAGCAACCTCAAACTCTTAGGCTCAGGCAATTCCCTTACCTCAGCCTCTGGAGTATCTGGGACTACAGGCATCCCGCCACAGCACCTAGTTAGATTTCCTATTTTTAGCAGAGAAGGGGTCTCACTTTTCCTCAGACTAGTCTCCAAGTCCTGATCACAGATGATCCACCCACCTTGGCCTCTCAGAGTGCTAGGATTAGAGGTGTGATCCACCCCACCCCACCCAGATGTGAACATTTCTTAAGGTTTGAGATTTTATCAGCTAATTTTTCTCGTATTTTAAAATTATATAGGGAAGTAAGTGCCAAAGTATTCCAAAGTATAAAGAAGAAAAACTGCCCCCATTTAATAGTACCTAATGTTCATGTTTTGTATGTGTAGAGTATTTCCTTCCAGTGTTTATTTAAGTTGATAGTGGAGAGGGGAGAGTGTTGTTACTTTTTACATATGTTATAAAATAGGAAATAGGGCAGTGCCTGTGGCTCAGTGGGTAGGGCGCTGGTCCCACATACCGAGGGTGGCAGTTCAAACCTGGCCTCCGCCAAATTGCAACAAAAAAATGGCCAGGCATTGTGGCTGGGCTCCTGTAGCCCCAGCTACTCAGGAGGCTGAGGCAAGAGAATTGCCTAAGCTCAGGAGTTGGAAGTTGCTGTGAGCTGTGACACTACATCACTGTACCAAGGGTGACAAAGTGAAACTCTATCTCTGCAAAAAAAAATAAAATAAAATAATATACAAAATGTATGGTTTTCTGTTTTGCTTTTTTCACTTCCCTCCTCCCCTTTTTTTGAGACAGATTGTTATGTCGCCCTTGGTAGAGTGCCATGGCATCACAGCAACCTCAAAGTCTTGGGCTTAAGCAATTCTTTTGCTTCAGCCTCCCAAGTAGCTGGGACTATAGGTGCCCACCACGACACCCAGCTATTTTTATTGTTGTTGTTGTTGGAGTTTCGTTGTTGTTTAGCTGGCCCGGGCTGGGTTCAAACCGAACAGCGCTGGTGCATGTAGCCGGCACCACCGTAACCACTGTGCTACAGGCACTGAGCCTTCACTTCAGTTTTTTTTTTTTTTTTTTTCAGAGACAGAGCCTCACTTGATCACCATCTGTAGAGAGCTGTGACATCACAGCTCACAGCAACCTCCAATTCCTGGCTCAAGTGATTCTTCTGCCTCCACCTCCCAAGTAGCTAGGACTACAGGAGCCCACCACAATGCCCAGCTATTTTTTGGTTGCAGCCATCATTGTTTGGTGAGCCTGGGCTGGATTTGAACCCACCAGCTCAGGTGTATGTGGCTGGTGCCTTCGCTGCTTGAGCCATAGGCACTGAGCCTCACTTCACATTTTGAAATAGAAAAATGTGAAACAGTGAAAACAGGACTGTAATCATGCTGAACTTTTCATCTTCAGTTATTTCTATAGAGTTGTATCAGATCTAGTATCATAACAAGGAGTATTCCAGCCAGGCGTGGTGGCTGTTACAGGGAGTTTGCACTATGTGACTGAGGCACACTGCAGAATACAAGAAAGTAATGTCTTATTTGGTGTTCTGACTTTTCTTGTTCTTTTATTAAGTTGTCTCTGTCCTGTCTACTTTTTAATACTTTTTTTCTGCCTTATTTTTTTTTTTTGGAGACAGAGTCTCACTCGCCTGGGCTGGAGTGCTGTGCTGTCAGCCTACCTTACAGCAATCTCTGACTCCTGGGCTCAAGCAATCCTCCTGCCTTAGGCTCCCAAGAGGCTGGGACTACAGGTGCCTGCGACAACGCCTGTGAAATTTTTCTATTTTTAGTAGAGATAGGCGTCTTTCTCTTGTTTAGGCTGGTCTTGATCTCTTGATCTTGTTATCCTTCTGCCTTGGCTTCCCAGAGTACTAGGATTACAAGCATGAGCCAGCACACCTGGCAGGATTTTGTATTTATTGTAAATGAAATGAAAAGTCATTGGAGATACTTGAGCTACTATGACATCCAATTAAAAAAAAAACTAACTCTGGCTGCTATGTGGAGAATAGATTTGAGTGGTAAAAGCAAGGGCGGAACATGAGGGAAATTTATTACCTATTTCCAAAAAAGGTTAGGAGACTCAGTTGGGAAAATATAACTAAAATACTTATAAGGCCATTTAACAATATTAGCCCCCAGTGTTTGTTAATTCCCTTCTTTTCCTTGGAGTTTGCCCTCAGCTATACTAAGATGAGAAGGAGAGATTATTAAATAGGTATCAACATTCATAAAGGAAGGGTACCACGGTCACTTGACCCTTGCAACAGAAGATTTTATTACTTGAGCACTGTATTGGCACACTGTTAATTCTGTTATCCCACCAGAGACCTAAAAAGACTGAAGCTGTAGCTCAAGTGGCTAAGGCGCCAGCCACATACACCTAAGGTGGCGGGTTCAAATCCAGCCCAGACCTGCCAAACAACAATGATGGCTGCAACCAAAAAATAGCCAGGCGTTGTGGCGGGCGCCTATGGTCCCAGCTACTTGGGAGGCTGAG
>NW_003852507.1:1465445-1466588 GCF_000181295.1 Otolemur garnettii
GTTTGGCGGGTCCGGGCTGGGGATTCGAACCCGCCACCTTAGGTGTACGTGGCTGGCGCCTTAGCCGGTTGAGCTATAGGCGCCGAGCCACCAATCTTTAATTCTTAACTGCAGCTGCTATCTTAGACACAGGTTAAGTATCCTTTCTTATAAAGTATCTTTTTAGTAACCTGGTTGCAAGCTGAAGCTCTCTGATATTCATCATGATAGGGTAGTTTCATACACCTGAGAGCCCTCTTAGGGAAATAAAGAGGTTTTTGTGGTATTTGCTTAATAGTTGAGCTTCCCTCCCAGTACTTTTTTGTTGTGATCTAAAACCATCATTTGCCAGCTTTATTTCTGGGTTTTGCAGTATGGGAAAGGAAGTTCATGTATTTTATTACTCCATTCTACTTATTTGAGAGAAGCTCATTCCTGGTGCACAAGGAATTTGCATTGTTGATAGAACTTCTTTTGCTCCGGAAGACCAAATCAATGTCTGCTTGCTTGGGCTGTGTATGTCTTTGTTGGTATATATCACTTATAAAACCCATGGCATCTTGACATCTGGACATAATGTCAGGATTGCCTGTGCAAAGAGGTCTGCTGAATCTGAGTTTGAGGTTGCTGTGACTGATGACGATCCTCTTTTACCTCCTTGCTTTACTCTGGGAGCAATGCATTTTGTTTTTTCTTTTCTGTATCCAACAGGTCTAACTGTATGATAGGCAATAAGAAAAGTTAATCCCCAGAAATTTACAAACAGAATTTGCTGTTTTTTTGTTTTGTTTTGTTTTGTTTTTTAGAGAAAGAGTTTCATTTTGTTACCCTTGGTAGAGTGCTATGGCATCATAGCTTACAGCAACCTCAATCTCTTGGGCTCAAGAGATCCTCTTGCCTTGACCTCCCAAGTAGCTAGGACTACAGGCACCCACCACACCCAGCTATCCTTTTTAGAGGTGGGGTTTCACTCTTGCTTAGGCTGGTTTCCCTCCTGAGCTCAGGCAATCCACCTACCTTGGCTTCCCAGTGTCCTAGGAATACAGGTGTGAGCCACTGCACCTTGCCTACCCTAGAATTTGCTTTTTTTTTTTTTTTTTGAGACGGAGCCTCAAGCTGTTCCCCTGGGTAGAGTGCCGTAGCATCACAGCTCACAGCAACCTC
>NW_003852507.1:1467388-1468941 GCF_000181295.1 Otolemur garnettii
AGTCTCCTGTCTCAGCCTCCCAAGTAGCTGGGACTACAGGCGCCCACCACAACGCCTGGCCATTTTTTGGTTGCAGCCATCATTGTTGTTTGGCGGGCCAGGCTGGGGATTCGAACCTGCCACCTTAGGTGTATGTGGCTGCCGCCTTAGCCACTTGAGCCACAGGCGCCGAGCCAATGATGGGTCTTACTCATGCTCGGGTTGGTTTTAACCTCCTGAGCCCAGTTGAGCCACCATGCCTGGCCCCTTCTTCCTTTTAAAAGTGAGTTCAAAGTACTGGATCATGAGTCAGAATTTGAGTGCCTTTCAGAGTCATATACTGTGCTGCATCTGAATGTATTTGATTAGTTCTCTAGCCAGGGCTGTAAATAGATTGAGCCAGGTTTTGTGAGATCCACATCTTCTTAGGAACACTGTGACCCTGCAAGTATACCCATATTTTCCAGTATTTATTTCTCTCACTCACATCTTTACTGACTAAAATATTGTTTAGCCATAGTAATAGCTAGGAGCAAATTATTGCTATAGATAAAAATAAAAATATATTTTCTTTTCTTTTTTTTTAGAGACAGAGTCTCACTTTGTTGCCCTCAGTAAAGTGCTGTGACATCATAGCTCACAGCAACCTCCAGCTCTTGGGCTTAGATGAGATTCTCTTGCCTCAGCCTCCCAGATAGCTGGGACTACAGGCACAACTCCTGGCTATTTTTTGTTGTTGTTGCGGTTTGGCCAGGGTGGGGTTTGAACCCACCACCCTCGGTATATGGGGCCAGCACCCTACTCACTGAGCATAAGCACTGCCGATAAAAATATATTTTCATCCAACATGCAGCGAATTAAATTGCTTACCTATCTAAACTTGGGCTTCTGCTACTCGTATCCAATATACCTATTATCTTCTTTGAACAAATTACCTTGTGTTCCATGACATTGTTTTTTGGTTTTTGTTCACTACAGTGTGAGCCCCATGTTGTGTTGATGCCAGTCTGCCATGCTAGCCTGTCTACCAGGGCCAGGTGACCTGTCCTTTCAGCTTCTTTCTCACACGCAGATGAACACTGGACTTCAGAAATGTAAGTAGTTGGGATCCCGGGAATGATGTGTGACTCTTTTGTTTTTTCCATATATTTGGGCTATTTCAGAGGCACATCTGGGGTACATTGACCTTGAATTTTGACAGTTTTATGAATAACAAGATTAAATATAACAATTCCTCAGTGTATATTATCCTAATTTTAATTACTGCTGATCCCTTTCTGTTCAGCTACAAAGCTATAAAGAGCTTTATAGGGCTCTGCCCCCATAGCACTGTGGTTGTGGCACTAGCCACATGTACCGAGGGTGGCAAGTTCAAACCTGGCCTGGGCCAGCTGAACAACAATGACAACTCCACCCAAAAAAAAGAGAGAGAGCTTTACAGAATATGTGTACATGTATCACTCTCAAAAAAGATGTTTCGGCTCGGCGCCTATAGCTCAACCGGCTAAGGCGCCAGCCACATACACCTAAGGTGGCGGGTTCATGCAAATCATTAAACTTCTCTGAATCTCATT
>NW_003852507.1:1469399-1471048 GCF_000181295.1 Otolemur garnettii
GGCAAGAGAATCGCTTTAGCCCAAGAGTTTGAGGTTGCTGTGAGCTGTTATGTCATGGCACTCTACTGAAGGCAACAAAGTGAGACTCTGTCAAAAGAAAACCAAAAAGAAAGACCAACCTTGATGTGGTGGTGGGCACCTGTAGTCCAAGCTACTCGGGAGGCTAAGACAGGAGGATCACCTGAGCCCAGGAATTTGAGGTTGCAGTTAGTTAACTATGATCACACCACTGCATTCTAACCTGGGTGATAGAGGAAGACTCTGTCTCTTTTTTTTTTCTCTTTCTCTTTTTTTTTTTTTTTAAGTTTTTTAGTTTGAACTACCATAAGGAATTGAATGAAAACTCATACTCTAGATTACTTACTGTATCTGTAAAATAAACTACGCTGTTCTATTGTTTTGAACTCTCTTGAGTACACTGTACTTGGAAATGGTTCCCTTTGGCTTTGCTTTCTGCCTTCTGAGCCAGAATTACTTTAGTTCATAGAAAACAGAGAAGCTTTTGCCCTCAGAAGGAGTGGTAAGCTGATGTTCTCAGTCTCTCTGGGTATTTTCCTACTGATATACTTCCCACAATATTAAGCCTTTGAAAACTGTCTATCAATGCAGGAATCTAACTGGCTGGAATCAGGCCTTTATACTTCATGTTTTCCCAGGTTGCAACTTTCTGTCCCTATACTACATGACATGCAAGGAAAAGATTCTATTTCTGGTACATTACCATGTATAGCATCTTCAAGTATAAAAACAGCTCTAAATTTGGAATATACCTTGCTTTTGGAGCAAAAGGGGAAATTAATGAGGCAGCTAGGCTTCCTGTCAGTGGAAAGGGTGCTTCAGCACCTTACATGAATTCTTCATTAGAGGAGTTAATAAACCCTTTCTGTAATGGCCAGACAGCAAATAATTTTAGTTTTGTGGACTATATGGTCTCTGTTGCACCTAAGGGTGTCTGTGTTTCAATAAAACATTTTATAGAAACAGCAACTGACTTGGGAAGCTGAGGCAAGAGAATCACTTAAGCCCAAGAGTTAAGGGTTGCTATGGGCTGTGATGCCACAGCACTCTACCGAGGATGATACAGTGAGACTCTATCTCAAAAACAAAACAAACAGCAGCTGGACTGGTGTACAGGCTATAGTTTGCTGGCATCCTGCTCTATGGGATTATCATCAGAAGTTAATAATGCTTTATCCTGGCTCGGTGCCTGTGGCTCAAGTGGCTAAGGTGCCAGCCACATACACCTGAACTGGCAGGTTCGAATCCAGCCTTGGCCCGCCAAACAGCAATGATGGCTGCAACCAAAAAAACAGCCGGGCATTGTGGCAGGTACCTGTAGTCCCAGCTGCTTAAGTAATCCTCATGCCTCAGCTTCCCAAGTACCTGGGACTATAGGCATCTGCCACAATGGCCAGCTAGTTTTTTTATTTCTAGTTGTGACAGAGTCTTTCCTATCAGGCTGATCTTGAACTCCTGAGCTCAAGCAATCCACTGGAGCCACTCCTGTGCCTGGCCAGTAATGTGTTTCTTGTCCTAGATGTGTAATTTGCCATAGGATAGGCTGGATTAGGCTCGGCGCCTATAGCTCAACCGGCTAAGGCGCCAGCCACGTACACCTAAGGTGGCGGGTTCGAATCCCCAGCCCGGAC
>NW_003852507.1:1471823-1476669 GCF_000181295.1 Otolemur garnettii
AAGAAAGAAAGCTATAAGCACCTGTGCCCCACATCACCTGACCAGATACCACACTGTGTTTCCAGCAACTTATAAAACCCTCCTGAGCTGCGCCTGTGGCTCAAAGGAGTAGGAAACCAGCCCCATATGCTGGAGGTGGCGGGTTCAAACCTAGCCCCGGCCAAAAACTGAAAAAAATAAAAATAAAAAAAGGAAAACCCTCCTGAGGATGGGGGACATGGAAAGGCTGCACGTTAAAGTTACAAACTTATTTTTAAGGTCTCTCTAACCAATAGCCCTGGGCTCTGAGCATCTGCTTGGCTGCTGGCTCCCAGTAGAGATAGCTTATGTTCCATCTCACCATAACTGTAAATGTCTGGTCCTAGTAGTTGTAAAAGTCACATGACAGGATTTTTTTTCTAACACATTTTGAGGAAGAAGAAATCAGGCAAATTTAAAAACACCATTAAGCTCTCTTCTATAATGGTTTGGGTGTATTTAAGGACAGCAACAAGAGAGTTGCAGGGGATGAAATATATTGTTCCCTACACAAATATATGAGCCTGAAAGCAGGGAAGAACAATATTGACATTCTCAAATCCAGATTTGAGGCCAGTAGTTGGCAAAGACAATTTGGGGGCTGCTTTGGAGAAAAGGGAGTGGAAGTCTTAAGTCAGCATCAAGATGAAACTTCCAATTTGCCTTTCCTCCAAAATGGCTCTTCCCTTGGTAACATGTCTTTAGGTAAAGCTGTTCAGTGTTAAGGAACCTAAAAAAAAAGTGAGTTTCTCTTTGTCATCTTATTGTATGCCTCTAAGTATACTTCCAGTCTACCTGTGTTCCCAGTAGCCCAAAGATGGTCACAGGACAATTACCACTGCTGACATGGGTGGCCAGAAAGCACACCCAACTTCACCCAACATCATTAATCAAGAGAAAGTGGGATAAGAAAGCTGGGATACCAGAGTTTGCCTATTGTGTTAGGCAGCTATAAAAGGAAGCCTGTCACCTTCTGCTTTATTATACAGCGCTGGATTCTTTGGCCAAATTCCAGACCTAGCCAAGCTGAGTCTTACTCTGCCTCAAAGAAATTAAGTCAAGGGGATAGAGCATTTTTTTTTTTTGAGACAGAGCCTCAAGCTGTCACCCTAGGACCCTAGGTAGAGTGCCGTGGCATCACAGCTCACAGCAACCTCCAACTCCTGGGTTCAAGCAATTTTCCTGTCTCTGCCTCCCAAGCAGCTGTGAGCAGTGATGCCACGGCACTCTACCCAGGGGGACAGCTTGAGGCTCTGTCTCAAAAAAAAAAAGAACATCTTGATCCTGTTGTACTTGGTAGAAGATCATAGTTGGGGGTTAGGTGGATGCCCTTCTGCAGCTTTTCTAGGTTGTATATTCCACAGTGTCACTTGCTTTGAGTGTCTTTGGCCATTTTGAAACTCTGTACTTGTAGATTTTTTTCCCCACTGACCCAGCTTTTCCCAGTGCCCAGAATATGTGATTTTGAAATTTTTTCTTTCTTAACCCTAGACCTCTGTGCCATTACTTCCCCACCTCAGGATCAGATACATAATAGTGTTTGGGTAGGCTCCATCCCTGTAGCTCAGCGGCTAGGGCACCAGCCACATACACTGGAGCTGGCGGGTTCAAACCCAGCCCGGGCCTACCAAACAACAATGACAATTACAACCAAAAAATAGCCAGGCATTGTGGCGGGTGCCTGTAGTCCCAGCTAGTTGAGAGGCTGAGGCAAGAAAATCACTTAAGCTCAAATGTTTGAGGTTGCTGTGAGCTGTGATGCTACGGCAGTCTACTGAGGGCAACATAGTGAGACTCTGTCTCACAAAGGAAAAAAAAAAATGGCTGGGTAAATGTTTACTATACGAATGGTTGAAATGTCAAAGGTTCTTGGTCTTCAAACCGTCTTGTAGAAAAGAACTTCCTTGGCACAGCCTTGGGGGTCCTAGGACAAATGCCAAAATTACCTTCTTTTACAGTTTTCTTAACGTGCTTACCTGCCTCCTGGTAGAGGGGCCCGAATTGGTAGAGGTCAAATGAATTGACCCAATGACTGAATGAACCAACAGAAATGTATGAAATAATAGCTAACATCTGTCGAGTTGCTTACTGTGTGCCAGGCACTATGTTGAGTGTTTTCCCATATGTTCTCATTCATTCCTTAATTATTCCATATGGGACATTCTCTTATCTTTCTTTTTTTAAATCTGTTAAAGGACCAGATATAGAGGATTTGTCACCTTACTTTTCAGCAACTGGGTGAGAATTCACACTCATGTCAGACTATAAAATATGTCTGAAACACCCTTGTGCCTTTCCCCGTACAGATAAAAGTTCCTGCTCATATGCTACCCAACTTTTTTTTTTTTTTTTTGTCGAGACAGAGTTCTGCCCTATACCCTGAGCAGAGTGCAATGGTGTCATAATTCACTGCAGCCTCAGACTCAGGCTGTGGGTATCCTGCTGTCTGCTATATCATCCTCCAAAGCTGCTGGGATTATAGGCGCTCACCTCTGCGCCTTGCTGGGTTTTTCAATTTTTTTCATGAGTCAGGGTCTCACTCTCGCTCAGACAAGCCTCAAACTCCTGAGCTCAAGCGATCCTCCGACCTCAGCCTCCCATAGTGCTAGGATTACAGGTGTGAGCCACCATGCCTGGCAACTACCCAACTTTTTTGATGTTGAAAGTAGAAAGATAAACTGGGAAGTTTGTAGGGAAGAAAAGATTCAAGGAAATTTTATTTTTTTTCTAATCTTTGCAATAAACAACAATATATTTTGGCACATTTAACTTTCAGGCTCAAGGCCCTGCATTTGGATCTTCCTCAGTAAAGGTTACTCTCTGTCTGTGGGCAAACTTAGCCACACCTGCAATCCTTGAATAGTAACCATTGGCAGTCATGGTTCTCTTTGCTTAGCATTTTCCTGCTTATTGAATCTCTGGGTCTTAGTAATTCTGTGAAATAGGAAACCACACTTCATCCTGTTAATAAACAAGGAATGACTGTGGCTTTCAGTAGGCAGATAATGAAGTACTTGAATCCAGATCTCAAACGTTATTCTAACTACAGTTTCCATATTCTCTATACTGCCTGTGTTTTTTTGTTTGTTTGAGACACAGTCTCACTTTGTCACCCCCTCTCAGCCTCCCAAGTAGCTGGGACTACAGGCACCTGCCACAATGCCCAGCTATTTGTAGAGACAGGGTCTTGCTCTGGCTCAGGCTGGTCTTGAACCTGTGATCTCAGGTGATCTGACCCCCTCAGCCCCCCAGAGTGCTGGGATTACAGGCGTGAGCCACCAACTTGCATGGCCTCATGTGTCTCTATTTTAAATGACACCCTTGGTATAAGATATTTAATTAAATTGCTTACAAAGGTGTGGTATTTCTGTTGGCCATATGGGAATATGTTACAGAAGAAAGGTGGCCAGGGTAGAGGCTGTGATGAGAACGTGTTGAGTAGGCTGGGTGCCATGGTGGCTCACGCCTATAATCCAAGATTCTGGGAGGCCGAGGCAGGTAGATTGCCTGAGCTCACGGGTTCTAGACCAGCCTGAGCAAGTTCGAGACCCAATCTCTAAAACATAGCCAGGCATTATGCTGGGCGCCTGTAGTCCCAGCTACTTGAGAATCGCTTGAACCCAAGGGTTTGAGGTTGCTGTGAGCTATGATGCCATGCCACTCTACTGGGAGCAACAACATGAGATTCTATCTCAAAAAAAAAAAAAAAAAAGAAAGAAAAGAAAGCAAGTGTTGGATAAACTTTACTCTGTGTATGTGTGTATTTGTGTAGGGGGCTCGTTTGTTTTGTTTTGTTTTCCCTAAAGGGTTAGGCTTGAGTCTCTGTGTGGTGGGTGATTCTGTATTCAGAGTATGGCCTCTTTTTTGTTCTATACACTATGATTATCTTATTCTTGGGCTTCTTCCTTAACAAAAGTAAAGAAGGTGGGATGGCCACCTCCCTTCCCCCATTTTACTTTAATTCTTTTTTTGTTTTGTTTTGTTTTTTTGAGACAGAGTCTAACTACATCTTCTTCAGTAGGGTGCGGTGGCGTCACAGCTCACAGCAACCTCAAACTCTTGAGTTTAAACAATTCTCTTGCCTCAGCCTCACAAGTAGCTAGGACTACAGGCGCTTGCCACAACACCTGGCTAATTTTTGGTTGCAGTAGTCATTGTTCACTAGGCCTGGCCCAGGTTCAAACTCGCCAACCTTGGTGTATGTGGCTGGTGCCCTACTCACTGAGCTACAGGTGCCGAGCCTTCACTTAAATTCTGATTCCTTTCATTTCCCTTTCCTTTGTCCTTTCCCTCCCTTCCTCTCTTGCCCTGGGTAGTATGCTGTGGTGTCATAGCTCATAGCAAGCTCAAACTCTTGGGCTTAAGCGATTCTCTTGCCTCAGCCTCCTGAGTAGTTGGAATTGTAGGCAACTGCCACCTAAGTAGTTTTTCTGTTTTTAGTAGAGACAGATCTGGCTCTTGCTCAAGCTGCTCTTGAACTCCTGAGCTCAAGCATTCCACCTGCCTCAGCCTCTTGGAGTGCTAGAAATTATAGTCATGAGCCACCGCGCCTGGCCTTTGCTTTAATTCTAATAGCTTTATTTGACTACCCTTTTCACTGTTGTCAGTACTGGTGGAGGCAGGAGAAAGAGAACAAAGTGGGTAAGTATCTTATTCCATAATCCTGAATGAGGCCAGGGTCTCTTTTGCCTGTTAGAAAACAATCAACTTAAGAGTTGGTACAGGCTCGGCGCCTGTGGCTCAACCGGCTAAGGCGCCAGCCACGTACACCTAAGGTGGCGGGTTCAAATCCCCAGCCCGGACCCGCCAAACAACAATGACGGCTGCA
>NW_003852507.1:1476829-1484026 GCF_000181295.1 Otolemur garnettii
AAAAAAAAAAAAAAAAAGAGTTGGTACAGACCTAGAACAAAGGGACTCTTTTATTCAACAAATGACTATATGTACCACTGTTTCTGAATTGAATTTCAAGGAGAGAAGCCCATCAACATGGAGGTAGAGTAGAGGAAACCCCAGAGGCAGAACTTCATTTCCTGCCTGAACTAGAATCCAGCAGCCTCTGACTTCAATTACTCGGTTGAATCCCAGTTATTTAGTCAGGTAGTACCTGTACAAATAGTACTTACCAAATAGTTACTACATGTTTGCTCTGGGTAAAGCGCTGTGCTAGGAGTGTCTCATGATTTTGACCAGTCTGACACCCAAATACAATGGCTGACCAGGGCAGGGTCTATTGAATTATGGTATCTTGAGACTACGGACCATCCTTCAGTGATCTAAGACTTTTTTAAAAATTTGTTTTTTTCCAGATGGGTCAGAAAATAGCTCCACTTTATGGTGACCAAAGCCCATCCAGGGTTAGTGGCTTATAAAAAGAGGCCAAATTTAAAATGCTCTTCAAGCTTGATGCTCATTATAGGTAGTGCCACGTAGTGAATGGTAAATGATTTCTGGTCTCTTTGGCCTCCACTTTCTTCTGACTTAAATTGTCGCCATCACATTCAATTTTTTCTTTTTAAGAGATGGGGGAGGGGTCTCACCATGTTGTTTCAGGTTGGTTTCTAACTCCTAGCCTTGAGCAATCCTGTCTCAGATTCCCTAAGTGCTGGGATTAGGAGTAAGCCACTGTGCCTTGCCACATTTATCCTCTTAAGACCTCTCTCAAACCAATTATATAAAAACATTTAATTTGGGGCGGCACCTGTGGTTCAGTGGATAGGGTGCAGGCCCCATATACCGAGAGTGGCGGGTTCAAACCAGCCCCCACCAAACTGCAACAAAAAAACAGCCGGGCATTGTGGCGGGCACCTGTAGTCTCAGCTACTCGGGAGGCTGAAACAAGAGAATTGCTTAAGCTCAGGAGTCAGAGGTTGTTGTGAGCTGTGATGCCACGGTACTCTACCTAGGACTTCGGCTTGAGGGTCTATCTCAAAAAAAAAAGTTTCTTTTAATTTATATATGAGCATCTATTCTATATTCTGCAAGTGAAGCAGAACTTAAATATGTTGGAATATCCACTAAGTACAAGGCATTGTAAATATTTAAAAGCACAGACGCTTTGATTTCCTTATGTACCTTCAGATCTGCCTTTTTGAGCATGGGACCAAATCTCTGTACACCTCCTGGATTTGAGCTTCCTTTTCCTGCTTCCACTAGCAGTGGTTTCTAAGCAGTTGCTGCTAACTAACCAGCAATGTTACCAAACAGCTCTGCCCATTTTCTTCTAATACTTGCTATCAGCCTGCCTCTGTTCCAGTTGATGGATGCCCAATGATGTGACTTTGAATGGAGTCTCCTTTGGGCCAAGGCCACCTGAGGTTATAGGCCTGCCATTCAGTCTGATTCGTCCTTGGCCTATCCTGGCTGCCTCTGCAAGGGGAGGAGGTAGGGAGGGAGTCTGCTAGCTGAGCTTAGGCCCCCCAGCCAGCCCACTTTCCTTCTGCTTTAGGTAGTCTCGGTACTTACTTGTTCCGCAAGCATTTATTAAGCACCTTTTGTGTATACTCAGGGGAGACTCTCCCTTAGAGAGAGAACAGAGCAGAGCCCCCTTGCCTGGCATCCTTAAAGAGCTCTTGTTCTGGGAACCTTTTCCTTTTCAACTGGAAGCCTGACATCCGCTGAACCCCCTGATGGGAGGCAACCGGAGATGGGAACAAAGAGACTGTTAACATTAATGAGGCACATTGAGTGGGTATTTCCGCAGTCTCCAAAGGAAGGCAGGTTTTTCCTCTTTCTTTTTGGAAAGTGACAGCTGACATGGACAAAATACAGACTATTTTTGGCTCACAGGACTTAAAGATGCTTTCTTCTCAATTCCCTCCTTGCTGCCCTTTCATTATTATCTTCTCTCACAAGCAAATAAATAAAGCCTTTTGATCTTCATCCAGTCAAGCATAGTGTTAACTATAAACAAAAGTGAACTTATAACATTAGGATGGAGGAGAGATGTTGGCAGCTGAAAAAGAAGCATCCTGTCCACTGTGTCAGGGTGCCAACCCAGTGGGCATGGCCCCCAGCTGCCAAGGCACAAGGGAAAGCTGATGCCTCATGGGCCACAGCAGTGTGGACAGTAGTTACTCTGGGTGTTTACCTGAGTGTCATAGGGAAGAAAATGAATGACCACCAAGACCCCTGACAAGCAGCTCTGCTTAGAACCTTAACCCCCAAGCCAGCTTGGGTTGGTGGGAACTTAGAGTTCTAGCCTGTGCATTTCTGTGTAGGTTCTCAACCTTCCTAATGCTGCAGCCCTTTAATATAGTTCCTGTGGGTCGGGACCCACAGGTTGAGAACAGGTGTAGGGGAAGAAGAACTCGTGCTTACCTTTGTGAGAAGAGGCCAAGTTATGGCTGTCCTAGATATGAGGCATTGAAAGATACTTTGTTATTCTTTAGTTACCTTATTTATGAGGATGCACTGAGATAGCCTATCACTTCACACAAGACCTAGGCTACTGTAAGTACTTAGGAAACTTTAGCAGTGCCTGTTACTGTGAGGGCTGAAAGCTTTGAATGACAGGTGAAGGCTTTGAATGACAGCCTGCTTATTCCTCCCCACTGCAGGCCCTCGAAAGGGGAGTCTAGAAGGCTGGTTGGCTTGGCACTGATGAGCTCCCTCTCCCTCTTTGTGCTCTCCTTCCCATTCTCTCTCTCTAGGGGACACTACACAGAAAATGAGAACTGCTCACTATCCTACCCCAGCCGAATTGGATGCGTATGCTAAGAAGGTCGCAAACAACCCACTGACTATAAAAATCTTCCCCAACAGTGTGAAGGTTCCCCAGCGGAAACACGTTCGTCGTACTGTGAACGGCCTCGACACATCAGCCCAGCGCTACAGCCCCTACCCGACGCAGGCTGCCACCAAGGCAGGCCTGCTTGCCATTGTCAAAGTGCCAGCCAAAAGCATACTCAAGGACTTTGACGGCACCCGAGCCCGGTTGCTCCCTGAGGCCATCATGAACCCCCCAGTGGCGCCCTATGCTACTGTGGCACCCAGCACTTTAGCCCACCCCCAGGCCCAGGCTCTGGCCCGCCAGCAGGCCCTGCAGCATGCACAGACCCTGGCCCATGCCCCTCCCCAGACGCTGCAGCACCCTCAGGGTATACCGCCACCCCAGGCACTGTCCCACCCTCAGAGCCTCCAGCAGCCTCAAGGCCTGGGCCACCCTCAGCCCATGGGCCAAACCCAGGGCTTGATCCACCCTCAGGCCCTGGCTCACCAGGGTCTCCAGCACCCCACCAATCCCTTGCTGCATGGAGGCCGGAAGATGCCAGACTCAGATGCCCCCCCGAATGTGACCGTGTCTACCTCAACTATCCCCCTTTCAATGGCGGCTACCCTGCAGCACAGCCAGCCCCCGGACCTGAGCAGCATCGTGCACCAGATCAACCAGTTTTGCCAGACGAGGGCAGGCATCAGCACTACCTCAGTGTGTGAGGGCCAGATCGCCAACCCCAGCCCCATTAGTCGCAGTCTGCTCATCAATGCAAGCACCCGGGTGTCGACCCACAGCGTCCCCACACCAATGCCTTCATGTGTGGTCAATCCCATGGAGCACACCCATGCGGCCACAGCCGCATTACCTGCTACAGGCTCTGTCAACCTGCCTACAGGCATCTCTCGAGCCCCCACTGGCTACCCTAACGACCTCAAGCCAGTTGCCTGGAACCAGCACCAGCTGGCCCACCTACAACAGATGTGCAGCGAGGCTGGTAGAACGCCAGCCCCTGGCCTGACAGGCAAGCATGCAGCAGGACGCGAGTTGGCAGGGCCTGGCTTTGTGGGCAAGGCCCCTGCCTACCCGCAGGAACTCTGCCTGGCACAGTCCTTTCATCTGAAGCCACCCATGGAAAAGCCGACCCCATCCCCACCAGTCAACGGCCTAGCAGCCCCACTGGCCTACCCCAATGGTCACTATTTTCAACCCCTGTGGAACAACATTCTGCCCACTCCCAATAGCGACAGCTCTGGGTCTCAGGACCTTACCATGCCGTTCCACGGTGGGCAGCCCACAGGTGCACCCCTCGACTGTGCGGCAGCTCCTGGGGCCCACTACCGAGCAGGGACCGGGGGCGGTCCAGTGGCAAGCCAGAACAGTTTGATGCAAACAGTGGATTACCTAAGTGGAGATTTCCAACAGGCCTGCTTCCGGGAACAGAGCCTGGCCATGCTGAGCAAGGCCCACCGAGCCCCTGGCAACCGAGCCCCTGATCCCACAGATAGTCGAAGTCTTCATATTCAGCACCCAGGGTATAGATAGGTAGCACTGGTGCCCTCCACATATAATACGTCATACATCACCCTCCTAGGTTTAGTCTTACTTTTAAGTAACTGGATAGTTTCAGAGTTTCACTGCTCCAATGTGATCATTCTTTGATGTCTAAGACAGGGAATTTGGTGGGATGTAATTGGGGACAGGAGGGTTCCTCTCATCTCTCCTCCCGCAGCTTTTGGTTTTAACCCCAATGTAACCCCAGTACCAAGCTTTTCTCTCTGTCTGCCTCTCAGTCTTTCCACCTTGGTCATTTCCAAATAGCTTGAACTCTGCCTTTTTCCCTTAGGACTGAGGTGTTAGACTGAAGGAAGGGCCCTAGTCAGGGTAGCTATAGGTGCCCCAACCCCGAAGCTACCTGCCCCCAAGAAGCCAGACTTCCCAAGTGCTCTGGAAGCTAATTCCTCTTTCACCCAAAGATCTTGAATTAAAGCTGACCCAGTCATTTTCTCTTTCCAGTTGCTTTCTATTCCTCAGTGCTTTATTTTGTGTCTACATTGATCCTAGACCCACTGCACTTGTCCTTGCCATGTTCAACCTCAAAGGCATCCTGCTGGTAATAGGCCATAGGCTCAAGATGTGGGGGGAAACTGTCTGTGTATTGGCATCTTGGTTCCTGACTCCCCCTTTTCTAGACCTAGAGAAACAAGAGTTATCCAGCATACATACCCACTATCCCTTTCTCACTGTTGCCTCTTTGATGACTTAACTTGCTGGCCTCATCCCCTACCTTTCCCCCCTCAAAAAAACACTATCTTGCTTAGGGATTTAGGTAAGTAAAGGATGATCACATTGGAGTTTGAGATTAAAAACACCAAAATTTTAAAAAAGAGTTAAAATACATTTGGTTCTCTACACTGGCTAAGAATATTGCTCTACACTGTAAGTTTTAAATGTCATGTTCCTGAATGAATGTAGTGTGGTTTGAGTAGCATTGTGTATGAATGGGCCCCACAGGTGCATTCACCCTCTAGTAGTACAGCCCCTCAGTTTAATGAAGAAAGAAAGGAAAAAAAGAAACACAAAGCCTTAAGCTCTTTGAATACTTCCTTTACCAAATGAGCATGGTTCTAAAACTGCTGGAGATGGGCCTACATTGGAAACAGCCCCTCCTGCCCCTTGCATCCTTAGAGCATACCCTCATCCATTCCATGCTCAACATTTCTCATTCCCAAGTGACAGTTGGCGAGAAATTCCACGCTTTTCTGTAACTTTAGATTGTGTTTTGTTGTGAATTTTTGTACCCTTCTTTTGTTAAAGATGCACAATTATGCTCTTTGGGTTTTTTTTTTTTTTTTTTCCCCATCAGACCCTTACCTTTTCTCTTGTCTCTGGGGAATGTGAGCTGATGTTCTTATTTAAGATTTTGGATTTTGTTTACTATACTGTCCACTGTTCTTTAGCCAGAAATTCTCTAGTGATCTGAAGCAATGTGACTGAATACCAGTTTTTAAAGTATGTGTTGGCAAGTTGCCTTATATTTAAAAAGACAACAACAACAACAAAAGGAAAAAAATGCCTGACTGTGTTATGCCAAATGATAGCAACATGAAGTCCTAATTTATTGTTCCTGATTGTTTTCCTGCCATCTGAACACTGGTACCTCCCATCCTTGAGCCCTCAGGAGCATCTGCAGCTTCTGGTGCAATACCTTCCCCTAGGGTGTTGGCCACCAACTCACCCAGAGCCCTTTTCCAGTCCTGCTTTTCTGGGTCAGATTTAAAGAGCACCACTGTCTCTCCTTATCTCTTGCTTGATCTCCAAACCAGATATTCTTGCTGTAATTCCCCTCCCCCCCTCCCCCAACGCTTCTCCCTGAAAGGTGAGCTGCCATTTTAGGAAATTGGACCAGGCACCCACTTGGGGGCTATTAAGTCAAAGAACCTCAAATCCATCTCTTCCTGTGTAGGGGTGTAAGTCTCTAAAGCTCTCACTCCCACTCCTAGTCTGCATGGAAAATGTACTGTGATTCCCCCACCCGCTGACTACCCTCTTTGTGTGAGTCAACCTGAGTCCCTCTCCTGCCTCTGCCAGCCAACCCCCAACCAGCAATAAGGGTCCAAGCCAGGGCCTCCTGTCCACACTCCTGGCCTCCATCGCACACTACCCATAGGGAACACCTGGATTCCCCACTCTATCCACATACTGTAGCAGTCATTCTCCATCTCTCTCACCTTCTCACCTGTGGTGGTTTATGGGTGTGATGGGGTTTTTAAGATAATTATAAACCAGTAAAAGAAAAAACAACTCTCTTTCTGACCTTGTCCTATTCATTTAATACTGTGAATGTTTGATGTAATTTTTCTTACAACAGTTTCTAAAATCTGTCACTTGCTAGAAGGGAAATGATTCCTCATTTTTAAGAAGATACCTATGTATTCATCCCACCCAGAAACCCTCCCCGGTCCATTATCCCAGGGCAGATGGTTTATTGATTGTAAGTCATGGGTACATAGCTCCTTCCATCAACCCCTGGGGATTATCTAGCTGGCAGATTCTCTCCCCAAGCAGGGCTGATAGGGACTTATGTGTAATTTGATGGGTAAGTATGGTTTGCTGCCCTTTCCTGGAGGCCCAAAGGGTCCTGGCCACTTTCACTCCAAGGGCCATCAGTCATTGAGAAATAGTGATCTGCTTTGCTAATGAGTCAATCTAAAACTTTAAACCTCCCCTTCTACCTCCAACATTAGAATTCATGTGGGCTGGCTCGGCACCTGTGGCTCAAGCAGCTAAGGCGCCAGCCACATACACCTAAGGTGGTGGGTTCGAATCCAGCCCGGGCCCGCCAAACAACAATG
>NW_003852507.1:1485566-1486847 GCF_000181295.1 Otolemur garnettii
GAGCCCAGCTAGGCCTCCCTCCAGAGTCAGCTGGGCTAAGGGTTAAGTGCTGGATACAGAACCTGGTTTGAGGCTTGGCACCTGTGGCTCAAGTGGCTAATGCACCAGCCACATACACCTAAGGTGGCGGGTTTGAATACAGCCCAGGCCTGCCAAAAAAAAATAGCCGGGCATTGTGGTGGGTGCCTGTGGTCCCAGCTACTTGGGAGGCTGAGGCAGGAGACTGGCTTGAGCCCAGGAGTTGGAGGTTGCTGTGAGCTGTGATGCCATAGCACTCTATCCAGGGGGGACAGTGTGAGGCTCTGTCTCAAAAAAAAACAAAAAAAAAAACCTGGTTTGAGTTCCACAAATTGTGACTGATAGTGGAGTAAGTGCCAGGCCTGCTGGGGGGGGGGCTGAGTCAGGTAGATTTCAAGACCCCATTGTTACACTTGCCTCTAGGAGGCATCATCCCCACTTTGTGAATGTGCCCCTGTGGAATCATGCAATGGCAATGTCCTGGCAGCAGAGGGAGATCAGAACTGATCAGGTGTGTCTGGTGTCTCTTGGGATGCTGGAAGAGTGGTCTGCCTGTTGCCTGGAATTATTTCCTTTGCCCATGGTTTTCCCTATCGGTTTCCAGGCATCACTGTACCAGGATGGTTTATCTGCCAAAGATGTCCATCTCTATTTTCTTTCTTGTTTTGCATGGGGATAGGGATATAGACCTTCCATGCCCTTCCTGGGTGTACTACCTCCAGAAATGTGCATGCATTCCCAGTTTAATTTTTACAGCAAATCTAGGTAAGCAAGCTTCACTTTACCAGTGAGGGTAATGATGCCCCATTAACTAAGTAATTTGCCGTAAGCAAGCACAGCAAGTATCCAAACCCAAATCTATTGCCAAATTAGAGCTACACCACTAGGGATAGAATCCAAGCCTTTCTCTGAAGTAGCTGAAATATCACTGGTAAGTTACTTGACTCTATTCCTATTTCATTGATAAAATGTGGACATGGGTGGCGCCTGTGGCTCAAAGGAGTAGGGCAGCAGCCTCATATGCCAGAGGTGGTGGGTTAAAACCCAGCCCAGCCAAAAACTGCAATAAATAAATAAAATGTGGACAATCATAAGCACTCCCCTGTAAAAAAGTAGTAAGATATGGATGAGAAGGCTCGGCACCTATGGCTCAAGTGGCTAAGGCACCAGCCACATAACACCTAAGGTGGCTGGTTCGAATCCAGCCCAGGCTGCCAAAAACAATAATGGCTGCAACTAAAAAATAGCCGGCGTTGTGGCGGG
>NW_003852507.1:1486868-1502023 GCF_000181295.1 Otolemur garnettii
CCCAGCTACTTGGGAGGCTGAGGTAGGAGACTCGCTTGAGCCCAGGAGTTGGAGGTTGCTGTGAGCTGTGATGCCACAGTACTCTACCCAGGGGGTGCTTGAGGCTCTGTCTCAAAAAAAAAAAGATACGGATGAGAAAGTCCAAGTGCCTAGCACATCCCGAAAGCCCCTTTGCCCAGTTTAAGTCACTGGGTGTGGGCTGGGTTAGGTAACTTTCATTTAGCACTTCTGGGCCAGGAATATACATTGTCTCATTAACTCTTTACTGCCTACTAAGGTAGGTCCTTTTATTATGGTGATAAAAGCTATTTAACCTGTCTTGTTAAGTGAAATAATGCACATAATGTGCATAATAGTGTTAGTAGCAGGCCAGCACACTGGCTCACACCAGTAATCCTAGTACTCTGGGAGGCTGAGGTGAGTGGATTGCCAGAGCTCACAGGTTTGAGACCAGCCTGAGCCAGAGCAAGACCTCCTCTCTAAAAAAAATAGCTGGGCGTTGTGGTTGGGGCCTGTAGTCCCAGCTACTTGGAGGCTGAGGCAGGTCAATCACTTATGCCCAAGGGTTTGAGGTTGCTGTGAGCCGTGACACCACAGCACTCTACCAAGGGCAACAAAGTGAGACTTTGTCTTAAAAAAAAAAAAAAAAAGTTAGTAGCTATTATTATTAGTCCAAGAAAGACCTAGCTAGGGCATAGGCACCGTAGACCACGGACTCTAGCCTTATAACATCTCCAGGCAGGCCACGCACCTCCCCTATCTAATCACCAGAGGGCAGAGTCGGGCAACTGTCATCCACACAAAGCCTGATACAGTTCCCCAGCTGCCCACATGAGGGCAACCCAGCAAGGCAGTTGGACCCCAGGGCCAGAGTGGGCGCAGCCCTTCTCGGACTAATCCTTTGCTTTCCGTTGGATCAGTTTCCCAAGACCCTAACCAACCCAGATGAGTCAGGCTGGAACCAAATTAATAAATACAATTCAGGATTTATTAAAAATCAGGGCTTCCTCGCTGTGCCCTCCTGGCACTAAAGAAATAAATAACCAGAGGAGACACAGCTGGGGAAAGAAACCAGATCTCAAGACATTGTCTCTTAACTACCCCTCCCCCATTCCCAACTCCCCACTCCTATGGCTCTTGAGACATAGCACCTGAGCAGGTACCTCTGTCCAGGTAGGGTGTGGCTGGCACCAAGGCATGTCTGCCCTGCCCAGGAGGGGAGACAGGCACTGGGATCACTTGTTTCTAGCCCTTGACCCTGAGACCTGCTCCCCCCAGGGGCCAGGGCTGAAGCACCAATTGGAGGCACCTGAGGGTGGGTGGTGGGGGCAAGGGAGAATGGGGTATTAGAACCTAGGCAGCAGAAGCAGCTGACAAGAGGGTCCGGCCCCCTCCCCAGGTTCAGCCAGTGCCTGACTGAGGTCATGTCCCATCCTCCTTTCCCCTCAAGCCCAGTTTGCACTCAGCTAAGGATCTTCCGGGGCAGTTCAACAGAGGCTCGGATGAAGACTGCATCATCCCGCACATAGTTTCGCTTTCGGATGTCCTGGTGGGAGATGAACTTGGGATAACCAAAGCCCAGAGAACTCTCATCCAGGGAGCCCCGCCAAGTGCCCGGCTTTTGGAAGTTCTTCCAGTTTGGGTCAGGATGGAAGGTCTCAGTGACGTGCTGTGGTTTAGCTAGGCCCGGGTCGCTCTGATCCAGCAGGGAGAAGGTGACACGCCGGGCAAATGGCCACTCAAGGAGATTGTCAAAGGCACCTGGCAGCACTCGAATGTACAGCGAGAGATGTGTGCCCTCACCACTGCCATTGCCATTGAGGAATGCAGACACCTGCAGCTTGTAACCATACTTATGTGTATAAAAGGCTGGGCTAAAGCACTCCAGGTTTGGCTTGGCCTTGGCCTCCTGTAGCCGCCGCCCATAGCTGCCAATCTTCCAGATGAGCACGCCGTCACTGCCCACAGACAACTCCTCCAACTCTCGACGAAGCTCCTGCAGCTCCTGCCGTTGCCGGCTCACCAGAGCACACATCATGGCCAGATGTGGCTTCACACTCTCCTCCACATGCCGTGCCATTGCCAGCTTAGGGCACTGTTGGCAAAGAGCCGGGCCATGGGGGAAGGGAAAAGAGCTATCAGTAGGAGATAGGATAAGAGTGGATATGGGGTAGCAGATCCCCAGCTCTGAATGAGGAAGACAGGGTACTAGGAGGCAGCTGGAGCTGGCCTGCAGGAGGATGGACTGAGAGCTTCAGAGCAGCATAGCAGGGACCACCAAATCCTACGTGGCATCAGAAAGTCTGATCTGGGCGGCACCTGTGGTTCAGTGAGTAGGGCGCCAGCCCCATATACTGAGGGTGGTAGGCTCAAACCCAGCCCCAGCCAAACTGCAACCAAAAAATAGCTAGGTGTTGTGGTGGGCATCTGTAGTCCCAGCTACTCGGGAGGCTGAGGCAAGAGAATTGCCTAAGCTGGAGGCTGCTGTGAACTGTGATGCCACAGTACTCTACTGAGGGTGACAAAGTGAGACTCTGTCTCAAAAAAAAAAAAAAAAAAAAGTCTAATCTTCATTTAGGACAAAAGGAGGGGCTGATAGGAAGGAGAAAGGGCATCTTACCCTGTGCTTGCAGCCAGAGTCTTTGAATGGGCACAGCACCAGGGCAGTGCTACAGCTATCCTTCAGATGACCCGGCAGGTCCTCCCGAGCCACGGTGCCCACACCACACTGATTGGGGCAGGGAACAGGCAGTCTTGGGCACTGGTACTGATGGCTCTGGGTCCACAGAAGCAGAGACAGCAGTTAACAGGGTGACTCCTTTATACCTATCCTGCAGCCCACAGCTCAATTAGGGCCTTACCTGGATGGTGTCAAAGACAAACTCCTTCGTGCAGTAAGTACAAGGCTGGGTGCGCTTGGGGCACTCAGAGGTGGCATGCTGGGCCAGCAGCCGCCGCATCATGCGAGCACCACACTTGTTCTCACAGTATACACTCTCTTGGGGGCACATACCCTCGTGGCTCTGTGGAAATGCCAAAGGTGCTGAGTTAAAGAATGTGTGGGCTATCAGGTGCCCCACCCCTCCCTCAACCAGGCCCTACCCACCTCATAAGCCTCCCCACTGAAGTCACAGCCACAAAACTCGCACTTGAGGCGCCGTTTGGGGCAGTCGTGCTGCAAGTGTACAGGCAGATCACGGCGGCTCAATTTGGTGGGACAGCGATTGGGGCAAGGGACTACATTGAAGCTGCAAGCATTCAGGTGGCCCTGATGAGAAGAGCTGCAGTTAGTGTCTGCCAGCAAAGGGGTTATCCCAGCCACTTACTTACATCAGATCCTCACCTGTAGATGACGAAGTGGCGCACTCCAGCGGCAACCCTCCTCACTGTGGATGCAGCGGATAGGCAGGCCCAGTACCTGAACTTCCAACTCTGGGTCTGGATAGATCTGAGGGTAGGGACGTGGAGAACTGGCCAAGGTCAGAGCCTGCTGCGGTCCCCAAAACCCACCCCTACCCCTACTTGGGCTGACCCTACCTTAAAGCCAGGAATAGCCTCTCTTAGGCTATTTGCCCCTCTGTGTCCAGTGATGAAGGATACAGCAGCAGGTGGGAACTGCTTTGATGCTGGATCCCAACCTGAATGCCCCATTCTCCCTTTGGAGAAGCAGCTAGTCAGCCTACTCAGTCCTAGGCTGTCCCTCAATGCTGTTTACTTCCTCCTGGCAGAGGGGTACTGGCCCTCAGCCACAGGTCTGGCTTGCCACCGAAAGGGGAGGGAGCACTTCTTGTGGGTACAGAGCTTCTCTGTGTACCCCCACAGGCTGGGCATGGTGCCTGCCCTCCAGGGCAAACACAGGCCTCCGTTCGCAAACTGGCCTGGTGGAAAAGGCTACCTTTGTGGGGGCGCATGATCCCAAGGCGTTGACATTGGCCCTGAGCCCACTGGCTGCCAGCAACCCCAGCCTCCACCAAGGGCAACAGCCTGTGCCTGGGCTTCTTCCTGGCAGTGTGGACTCACCTTGGCATAGTCCAGAGGAAGTTGGTCCTCAGGGCATTTGAAGACTCCTTCACTGAAAAGGGGAAGGGGGCAGGTTCAAGGCTTCCCATTAGGGGAAGGAGTACCATGGGCCCCATGCCCTCAATTAGAGCAGCCTGCCACCCTCACCAGACAGGTTCCCAAAAAGCAAAGGCCAAGCAGAGGCCTGAGGGAACCCACTTCTCTAGGATCCCAGCTCATCCTGGTAACGGGGGTTCTGGGCCTAAGGAAGGCACAGACAGGCGCCTCAGATAGCACTTGGCCAACAGGTGGCAGCTGGCACCCCTCCCTTCCAGAATAGCAGCTGGACTGGGAAAAGAACAAGCTGCCAATCTACCCCTCCCCCCAGGTTAGTTTTCATAGGCTGGGTTGAAAGCTGATGGGGAGGGGAAACACCCATGGGCTAAGATTAAGGTGCCCTCCTAAGAACCAGGGCAAAGGTCAGCTTGGGGCCACCTTATCCTACTCCTCCCCTCCTCCTTTGAAGGTGTGTCCCCCAAAGGAATGAGAAGGACAGGCATGTTCCCTGGACTTGTTTACACTCCCAACAAGCTTCTGAGAAGGGTAGGAATGTCCGCATTTTACAGGTGAGAGAACCGAGGCTGACAGGTGAAGGTGAAGGGGCATCTGGGTATGTGTATCTGCTGATCCCACAGTTAAGACAGGCTCTACTATACCATACAACACACAGAAGAGAGGCTGGGGCAAGAAAGAGTCCAGACACGCATAGGCAAAAAGACTCTGGCCACTGCTTGGTAGGGTTCTGAAGCTTGTTGACCCTGCCCACCATGCCAGCTGCCTTCCTTTTGCACCAATCCCCATATGGCTGATAGCATCCCAGAGGGCTGTGCTGCATGCTTCCTCCTGCCAGTATGCCCTTCCTGACCCCAGCTAGGACCAGTCACACATGCCTGGTATGGCTCAGACAGGGTAAGGGCTCACCTAGCAGGACTGAGGCCCTCAGGCATGGCATTCCTGGCAGATCTGAGTCAGGTAGGTGGGAGGTAGGCAGGGATCAAGGCAGAAGCAGAGGCCACATGACAGCCCTGTTCTAATACCACTTTCCAGGGCCTGGGTAGCACATGCCCCAGGTGCCCAAATGATTTCTAGTACCCACCTCCTCCCCTCTTAGCCCACTGCCACTGGCCACGGCACCAATGTCAAGGACAATACAAGCTTAAGCACTGAGGGGCTGTGCCTGTGCCCACAGGGCAACCAGCTTTCTTAGACCAACCTGAGTAATAGCCCTGGTAAGAGAGTGGAAGGCGGGTTGGACCAAGGGGGTGGGGGTCCACTTGGCTGCTTCAGGAATGTGCTGACTTAGTGGTTTTGGAGACAGGGAGGGGACTGAGACAAGTCCCTAGGCTTCAGGCAGAACTAAGCCTGCAGCTTGGGGCCCAGCCAGGAAAAAGGTTCAGCCAGGGCTATGGACACCCCGGCTTGTAGGGTAGGGGGTGATGGTGAGAAACAGCCTACCCAACCACCTCTTCCCTCTAGAGGCCTCAGCAGCATAGCCCAGGCACAGGAGTAGGGGTAGAGGCTGCTCCCAGCTGTGCAGGGGAGGCCCAGGGAAGAAGACAGTATGGGGGAGGGGGATACGGGAGAGGAAGAGGGGATTTCCGGGAGGGGGAGGGGCCAAAGCCTACCAGAGTGGGCCTAGGGGAGGGGAGGTGTAGGGAAAGGAGCCTGACAGCCCCCTCCCAGCTCCTTCCACCCAGTCAGGGTGGGTCAGCGGTGGGGTAGGGTGGGGGATGGGGGGAGTGGCTCAGCTGGTCTCATCTGGAAACCAGAGGGCCGGGGAAGAGCAGTGGAGGAGACAATGGGACTGTGTGTCTGTAGGGGAGTAAATGTGTACACTGTAGGGAGGAGGGAGGAGGAGGGTGGAGGGTGAGGGAAAGGGAGGAGGGGGCAGCACAGCAGCTTGTGCAGGAGCATATGTGAGGGCAGGAGCCAGCTCAGACTGTGAGGAACAGAAAACAAAGGGCCTGCTGAGATTTCCGCCAGCTTGGGCTGCAGAGGACCGGAGGGAGGGAGGGAGGGAGGGAGGGAAAGAAGGAGAGAGGGAGGGAGGAAGAGGGAGCACTGAAGGCAGAAGCCCCTAGGATGCTCTCCCCGCCTGGTCCTCTTGATCCTCTTCGACAGCCAACAGGCTCCTGACAGTGGCTGAGCCCGTCTTCGCCTGCGCTCCAAGGCACGACCCTCCCAGGAGCGGAGGTTCTCTCATTTTCCTCCCCACACCCGGCCCTGAGTAGTTCCCCGCGTGGGCTGGAGACACAAGGCTGTATAGGGCACCGTGAAACGTGATGGATGCCCAAGAGCCAAAGGGTGATCTAGGGCCTGAGAGAGCAGGGGGCATTCAGTATCAACGAGGGTGTGATCCTCTCCTGAATGAATTTACTGACCACCCGCCTTACTCTAGATCCCGGGGAGAAAGGAGAGACGCCCAAAGGAGTTCGGCTTCAGGAGAGGATTGTACTGTCAGAATCCTCGCTCTATTGTGTGATCACTAACAGCCCGGGCTGAAATCCCAACTAAGCCTTCAAGTAATTGTGTGACCCTGGGCCAGTCGCAGCCTTTCTTTGAATCTCATTTCATCATCTGTGAAATGGGAGAACAATAGCTGCCGCTCTCAGAACGTTCGAAGAACCTGAAGAGGTTAGACAGGTGAAAACTCTGGAGGCTTAAAGTGCCGCACACGAGAGGGTTTTGTCCTCTGAAGGACTCAAAGTTCAAGGATGAGGCCGCTCTCGAGCTCAGGTGAGGGGGAAGGGCCGGCCACGGGTCAGGGAGGGCCTCTTTCCCATCTCTACCCCGCGGGAAGACTTCGCATTCTTCCGACCTGGTACGCGTCAGGTGGGACCGGGGACCCTACGCAGTAGTGCGTGGGGTACTCCCTCCGGCCTGACATCACCCCTCCCCTTGACGTCACGGTGGGCGCCCCTGAGGTCATGGGTCCCGGCGCAGACAAAGGCCCGCCCTGCCTCGGCCTGAGCCCCTCCCCATGCAGTGCCCCCCAACCTCCGCCACCTGCGTTCCCTGCGCCCCTCAACCCGCACCTGAGGAACTCTTGCAGGCAGGTGTCGCAGAAGCGGTGGCCGCAGGTAGAAACCTGCACGGGCTCGCGCATGGGCTTCCCGCACAGCGGGCATAACAGCCGTCGCTTGGGCTTCTCCAGGAACTTGTAGTCGAAGCCGGGCATGGCGGGCCGGCGGGCGAGGGGCGGGCACGGGCGAGCGGGGCCGGGCACGCGGCGGCCCCACAGCCCGCGCCTAGCTCGGGCCGCGCTCCGGCTCCCGGCGAAGCCCACTGGCTGCCGCGGCAGGGCCAGGCTCGCGAGCCCTCTCGCCGGAAGAGGGGGCGGAGCCGCGCCCGCGCGGCCCTAGTGCCCGACAGCGGGACCCGCCCACCCCGCGAGCTCTCGCCTTTGGGGTCCGGATGCGGCCAGACTCTCCCGGGGCCGCGAAAGTGAGTCAGGCTAGTCCGCTCCCGGAAGCAGAGGCTTTTCCCCAAGGGACAGAAATCGTGGCTCCGTTTCTCCCCAGAGATGGGGGTGGGGTCTGGCGCTGGGTGGGACGGAGGACCTCAGGGGAGTGCGGTCAGGCAGGGGGACTAGCCGAGCCAAAAGGTTTGCTTCTCGGGAGTCAACAGCTTGGCCTCAGGAGCCCATGCCGCCCAGGGACCGAGGCCCCAGCTTCCAGGTGCTAGGCAGCCGAAGCCTGGCAACCAGATCCGGGGAGCCTGGCCGGGGCGAGGAGGCTGGGCTGGGCACTGGGCCAAAAGAACTTCGGGCCCAGCCTCGGGCTGCGCCCACATTCCTCCCTCCGCCTCAGCCTTGTAACCGAGGTCGGGCCCAGCCCAGTCCTGGGGTGCCTGGACGCCACCCACACCTCTTAAGAGTCTGCACTCCGAGCAGGCAGCTGATATTTTTATTGGCGTTACTGCCAGTCCTCTGGGAAACTGGTCTGGTCCAACCAGATACATTTCCCCCCAACCTGCTTATAGGGAAAAGCATGGGGTAAGGAGCAACTTTCAGCCCGAGTCCTCTCTGCTGTAGAGACTCAATGGCCCCTGCACTCTTTCAGGAGAAGGAATGCTAAAAAACGTAGTGCAAGTCTCTGCCTTCGGGTAAAGGGGTGGGGCCGTGGCAGAGCTCCCTGGGACCTCCCTGCCTCAGGCTGTACAGAAATTAGGCGGGCTTAATGGCCATTCCAGGCAGGTCCTGGCTTGCCCTGCTCCAAAGCTGGGAGCCATCTCTTGGTGGTGGTCAGACTTATTTCCTAACTGGGCTGGGGGAAAGGGCAGTCTCTAGGTGGAGCCGCGGCTGCTTTCAGCCTTTTTTTAACAAGGCTCTGAAGACCATCCTGTTAGCAAAGGCTAGGTGTAGCTTTCAACTTTAGCCAGGCTGGACCCTGGGGACACTGACTTAAGGGAAGGAGTAGGAAAGGAAAAAGGGTGTTAGTGGAACAGAGTGGGTTGAGGTTTCCATATCCAGAGTCAAAAGCTGAGCAGGGGTTTCACTGGCCCTTATACCCCATTGATGACACAATCCGGGGAGCTGCCTCAGGCACCTGCACTTTTCAGAACATTCAGAGGAGAAGCAATATCAGGGTGGTCCAGAGGTGTATCCAGATGCCTCATGGGGGGACTGGCTCATCTGTGAGCGCTGGAGGGTACCAAAGAGAAACCCCTGCAGCCTCCCAGCGCCTGCAGCAAGTATCACCCACCTCCACCCCCACTGGACTCTGGATTCTAGACCTGCCAGGCCTGAAATAGAGGTTCAAAGTCAAGTAGACAAAGGGAGCAGAAGGAGAAAGAATGCATTCAAGCCTTGGGGAGCAGTGGAGGCAACCCTGCAAGAAGCACCCACTCTTGCTCTCCCCATGCAGGAAGCTCACAGGGTTTTATCCCACAGCTTCTGCTTTCTTTCATCTGGGGGCTAAATATGTTTTTGGTGATTTGGACTGTGAACTCTGGGGAAGGGTGTATGGGAAGGGGCCTCTGGGTTAGCACTTGTGTGGTGAGGTGGGAAAAGTTATAACTCACGGCGAATAGCCAGCAGAGTGTTTCCATGGCAACAGGACACAGAAGTCACTGTGTAAGGATGTGTCTCATCTAGCTGTACTGGCCGGGGGAGTCCAGCATCTTCATCCCTCCTTCCCAGTCGGCCTCGAGCCCCTTTGCCCCAAGAGTACACTTCACCTTCTGCCAAAGAGAATCCCACGGAGGGAAATGGGATAGGGGCACATCTAAGCAAGCAGCTTTACTCTCAGAGTGCCCAAATGGCCCAAATAGGAGGTTGCTGAATCCAGTGGCCTTGAGCACATTTACCTCTACTGCGCCTGGCTCTGTCTGCCCCCACCATGCTCAACCTCACCTGTTCCGATGGCTACAGTGAAGGCATCCCCACAGGCCACCATTGCCATCTTGATACCCTCAAGGCCTTGGACCTGACAGGGTGCCCGGCTGCCCCGGCGAGCATTGGTGCCTAACTGCCCATGCTGATTGCTGCCAAATGTGTAGCAGTCACCAGAGACTGGAGGCCAGAGAAAGAGGAAAGAAAGGAAAGGGGTGCTTCAGTGGAGGTACCAAGGAGGTCAGGTGAGTTCTCCTCTGGCCTCCTGCACACAAGTCCTACTCACCAGTAACAACAGCTGAATGAGCAGTACCCAGGTCCACACTTAGCAGGGCCACGTGGTCCAGGGGTGCAGAGCCTAGTGGTGTGAAGCTCAAGGCCTCCTCCATTTGCTGGTGGTGGGCAGGCTCCTCCCCCAGGGAGAGGTGGTCCAGGCCCAGCTTATTGAACCTGAAGGCACAGTCAGAAGCCAAATCCACTGACATTTTCTATAGATTGCTGGCTCAGCCCCAACCTATCTGGACAGGAAGTGGTGCACCAAGAGGCAGATCCCACCATGGGTTGAGCAGCATTCTCATCCTGCCTCGGTTCAGGTCTTTGGTAGAAGGTGTGCAATGGTGAAGGTGAAACATTAACTATCACAGAGGGCAAGGGGGCAGCTAGTCATCCTGATGCACCTATTCACCTGTTGCTTCCACAGGCCAGGGCTCGGCCAGGCACAGTGAGGATCATGGAGGAGTCAATGCCACATACAACCCGCTGGGCTTCCTGTCCTGGGGGCATGGGCACTTGCTGAGGGCAGCTGTGGGATTCCCTGGTGCCTAGTCCCAGCCTGCCTATAAGAAGAAACCAGGATGAGGTTAGTTTGAGTTTTAGGGGTAGTGATGCCCAGATGAAGACAGCCCACCAAGAATGGGCATAAATGTCCAGGCGCAGTGGCTCACACCTGTAATCCTAGCACTCTGGGAGGCTGAGGCAGGTGGATTGCTTGAACTCAAGACCCCATCCCTACTGAAAATAGAAAACCTGAGGCAAGAGGATCACTTGAGCCTGAGTTGGAGGTTGCTGTGAACTATGACACCATGGCACTCTACTGAGGCTGACAGCTTGAGACTGTCTCAAAAAAAAAAAAAAAAAGAGTGGGCTTGGGCGACGCCTGTGGCTCAGTGAGTAGGGCGCCGGCCCCACATACCGGGGGTGGTGGGTTCAAACCCAGCCCCGGCCAAATTGCAACAAAAAAATAGGCAGGTGTTGTGGTGGGTGCCTGTAGTCCCAGCTACTTGGGAGGCTGAGGCAAAAGAATCACCTAAGCCCAGGAGTTAAGAGGTTGCTGTGAGCTATGTGACACCATGGCACTGTGTGGAGGGCAATAAAGTGAGACTCTGTCTCTACAAAAAAAAAGAGTGGGCTTAAATGAAGACTGTTTTCTCAGCCTGAAATGCCTTTCCTAGGCTCCTCTGCTGCTCAAAATCCTCCTCTTCCCTTAAAGCCCTATTCAGATAGTACCTCTATCTCCTCAGGTGACACTGCTGCTCCCTGAGTTCCCATACCTCCTAAGCTTTGGGTGTAGCCCTGATGTTATCCATCCTCTAGCATGCTGGAGCTGTGTTAACCTCTCCCTGGACTGGACTGTGTTCTCCAGGAGGATAGACACCTACCCATGTCATCTCCACTTTCAGTACCCAGCCTGATGTCTGACCCAGAGAGGGCCTCAATACATATTGGATTAATGAAATCTCCTTTACATCATAAACACCTGAAGGAATCCACATCTTTTTTTTAGAAACAGTCTCACTTTATCACCCTCGGTGCTGTGGTGTCACACAGCTGACAGCAACCTCCAACTCCTGGGCCTAGGCAATTCTCCTGCCTCAGCCCCCACCACTACCCAGTAGCTGGGACTACAGGTGCCCACCACAATGCCTGGCTATTTTTTATTGCAGTTTAGCCGGGGCTGGGTTTGAACCCACCACCCTCAGTACATGGGGCACCCTACTCACTGAGTCACAGGCACCCCCCAGGAATCCACATCTTGTTCATCTCAGCACCCAGGACAGGGTGGACACAAAATAGTTGAGTAGAATTTAAGAGTAAAGAGTGAGGAGAGAATGGGCCATTGGCTGGAACATGAGTGAAAAGGGAAACAAATAATAGCTGAGAATGTGGTAAGATGGGGCTGAAAGGCTGGACCAAAAGGGTAGGGAGCTTACCACCATCTCCACGGCCCCAGGCAAACAGTTCTCGCTCAGTGGACAGGGCCAACACATGAGAGGCCCCACAGGCCACCTGTACCATCTCATAGCCCAGCAGGGCCTCCACAATGGTAGGCTAGGGAGGAGGAGGAAATAAGTCAACAGGACAAGGGGTCTGGAAGTAACTACATGGCCTCAAGGCCCACTAGAGGGACAAAGTTGGAGGCTGCGAGTTCTCATGAGGTAGCTGACTTTAACCCCCAAAAGTTGGGGAAGCCTGGTATTTCTGTAGTTGTTTGATGTGGCTCAGAGCAGGTACAGCCCAGGAGTTAAGAGGAACCTGGAGCTGCGGGGAACTCCCCTGCCTCCAACCTAGAGACAGCTCTCAGATGTGGGCTCTCTGCCATCACTCCTTCATGGGACACCCACCTGGCTGATGTCGGTGAAGCTGCCGTGGCCTAGGCACCCATTGCTGCCACTGCCAAAAGTCATAATGATGCCTCGGTCTCAGGCAGACAGGAGGGCAGTAAAGATAGCAGAGAGAGAAGTTAAACTCTTTTTCCAGATAGACCAGTCCACCCAGGGTTAGAGCAGCAAGACAAAGTTGGTGATCCAGCCTGAGCAAGAGCAAGACCTCATCTCTACTAAAAATAGAATAATTAGACAGGCGTAATGGTAGGTGCCTGTAGTTCCAGCTACTAAGTAGGCTGAGGCAAGAGGACCACTCCAACCCAGGAGTTTGAGGTTGCTGTGAGCTATGACTCCACCGCACTCTACTGAGGGCAAAAGAATGAGACCGTCATATACACAAAAAAACAGATGGGTGCTAGGGCTGGAAGAATGGAGTGACAGCCTCTCTGTGCCTTAGCTTCCCCATCTGTCCAGTGGGGATAATAACTACCTTGCCAGGCCTGTTGAGTAGGGCAAAAAAGATTGCATAAGTATATCTCAAAAGTTAGCAGGCAGAAGCAATAACTAGTAGAAGGAGCATTAATTATGTGAGCAGTTTGCAATGAAGGAAGTTGCTCTGTGGGGCCTTCTCATAGCAGGTTCCCATAGGCTCACCGGTTAGACAGGCAGTGAAGAGGTCCCCGCAGGCCACGTGCTTGATGGTCACGCCGGACTGGCCTTCCAGGAAACGGGAGATGAACTGGGGTTGTGGCAGCTCCACCGCCCCCGGGAGGAGTGAGCCCCCACCGGCACCGAGGGGCGGGGCCTGCAGAGAGGGAGCCAAAGGTGCCTGAGCACCCAACCTTCCTGTGGACCCCTCACCCCTCCTGTCCAGACCCACCCCAGCCTGCTCACCTCCCACAGGATGAGGCGCCCAGAGCGCGTGACACCGGCCTTCTGCGTTCGCCCAGCTGCCACCTGCACCACCTCTGTGTTGAGCATAGGCAGCCGGAGGGGGGCGCCCAACCCGCCACCCCAGGCATACACCGAGGACAGAGGCGGTGGTATGGCAGGCCTCACAAGTCCCCGGGGGACGCCTACGGGAACAGTGCATCAGGCCTATTAAACTGGTGGGAACAGAGTGGCCTCCGCAGGGACCTACTGGCCCTCCCCACTTACCTCTGCAGCGGGCACTGGTGGTCCTGTTGCCTGTGCTGCCAGGGGATATGGGAGGTCCGGTAGCCAGGGACTTCTCCGACCTACAACAGGTCAGATGGGGGGCCTCAGGAAATGGACCCTCCCCAGCATTCCTACTCTTAGGAATAGAGGATTCACCCCAAGTGCCTTCTGCCCCAGGCTTCCTGTGCTGCCACTGGGTGCCCTCACCCTACCACCCACGACTGCCTCCCACTCCCTGCACAGGCCTGCGCATGCGGACACTGCCCACATCAGTGTGGAGGTTGAGGAGGGCCCGGATGCAGAGGGGCTGTGCCATGATGTGGCTCAGCGGTGGCCGCTGTGCAGGCTCTAGGCTGAGTAGACTCAGGACAAGTTGACGTAGCTCAGGGCTGTACCGGTCAGAGATAGGTGCAAAGGTGCCACTCATGATCTTTAGCACCAGCGCTGGCAGGTTCTGCAAAGGTGTCAAATTAGGGGACTGGGGAGGTGAGGGAAGCCCTAGCTCCTGGTCTATTGAGTAAATAACAGCTCTGCTCCACTTGGCACCTGTGGCTCAAGCGGCTAAGGCTCCAGCCACATACACCTAAGGTGGCGGTTCGAATCCAACCCAGGCCCACCAAACGACAATGACGCTACAACCAAAAAAAAAATAGCCGGGCATTTAGTGGGTGCCTATAGTCCCAGCTACTTGGGAGGCAGAGGCAGGAGACTCGCTTGAGCCCAGGAGTTGGAGATTGCTGTGAGCTGTGATGCCACAGCACTCTGCCCAGGGTGACAGCTTGAGGCTCTGTCTCAAAAACAAAAACAATAACAGCTCTGCTCTCAGGTGACTTCGGTCTGATGGGGGGACTCCCAGATAGAAGACAGAAGAGTCAACCCTGCTTTTTTCTTTCCTTTTATAATTAATTAATCTTTTAAAAAATTATACCCTGCTTTCTTTCAGACTCCCTACTCTAATAGGAGAGTTACAGCTGTGTCCTCAGAAAACTAAGGGTGCTGGGAAAACAAGTCTTGCTCCCTAATCTGATGGAAGACTCATAGCTTTCCCCTCAGAAGACCTAAGTCTAATGAAGAAGCCAAGGCCTACCCTCCTCAGAAATCCACAGTCTGACAGAGCCACATCCCTATGCTGGCGTAACCCACCAGTCTGAAGGAGAAACAGGACTCAGCCTTGGAGAAGGAACCCAGAAATTGGAGCGGAGGGTTGCTGGGGAAGGACAGTAGAGATTTATCCCCTTAAAGGTTCCTATACTCACCGCAGCCTCAAAGGCTCTTTTGAGGCTGGCCAGCTCATAGAGGACACAACCCAGGGCCCAGATGTCGCTCTTTTGGTTGTAGGGCTTGCCCTCACACAGCTCAGGGGAGATGTAGCATGGAGTACCCACCACCTGCAGGAGGAGAGCTTGCATCACAGCCCTGGGGGGAGGGAGGACCAGGGGCTCTCCCCACAGGTGCACTTGGGAATAGCTTCTCCTCAAAGGAAGGCAAAGGGATTCCTTCCATAGGACCACCGAGGGGCCAAGTGATATGTAGGAGAGGGAAGAAAGGCGGAATATAGAATAGCCTTGGCCCTCAAGACCTCTAGCACCCTGTAAGTCCCCCTCCATGCCCAGGCACCGTGTAGGCTTTGCTCTTGCTGCTGAGGATCTTGGAAATGCCAAAATCACCGATCTTGACAACCATGCGGTGTTTGTCAAGGAGGATATTCTGGGTCTTGAGATCCCGGTGCAGGATGAGGTGGGTGTGTACATGATGCAGTGCAAGCAGAATCTGCACGAAGAAGTGCAGGATGGTCTCCTCCTCCAGCAGGGAATTACAGCGCTTTTGGATGAACTCAGCCAGGGTGCCACCTGTGGCCAAGGAATTAATCACGATCTGGGCTTTCTCACACCTAGGACAAGCCCTCTCCTATGAAACAGGGCACCCTGAGACTGGTAAGGGCAAAGGGCCAGCCAGGGTTAGTCAGAGAACTGGGTTCAGAACTCTGTACTTCTTTTTTTTTT
>NW_003852507.1:1502461-1504319 GCF_000181295.1 Otolemur garnettii
TAACTGGGAAAATAGGTGCCCACCACAATGCCCAGCTATTTTTTTGTTGTTGTTGCAGTTTGTCTGGGGCTGGGTTCAAACCCACCACCCTTGGTATATGGGGCGGTGCCCTACTCACTGAGCCACAGTGCCTTCTTGTTTGTTTTTGGTTTTGTTTTTTGGAGACAAAGTCTCACTCTGTCACCCTGGGTAGAATGCCATGCTATCATCGCTTATAGCAACCTGAAACTCTTGGGCTTGAGCAACCATCTTGTCTAGGCCTCCCGAGTAGTGAGATTACAGGTGCCTACCACAACGCCCAGCTAGCTTTTCTATTTTTAGTAGAGATGGGGTCCCACTCTTGTTCAGGCTGGTTTGGGGGAGGTTTTTTGAGACAGCATCTTACTCTGTCACTGTAGGTAGAGTACCATGGCACCATTGCTTGCAGCAACCTCAAACTCTTGGGTTTGAGCAATCCTGTTGCCCCAGCCTCCCAAGTAGCTGGGACTACAGGCATGCACTCCCATGTCCAACTAGTTTTTCTGGTTTTATTTTATTTATTTTATTTTTTTGCAGCTTTTGGCTGGGTTTGAATCCACCTCCTCCGGTATATGGGGCCAGCACCCTACTCCTTGAGCCACAGGCACTGCCCCAGTTTTTCTGGTTTTAGTAGAGATGGGTTCTCGCTCTTGCTCAGGCTGGTCTTCAACTCCTGAGCTCAAGCAATCTACCCAGCCTCAGCCTCCCAGAGTGCTAGGATTACAGGCGAGAGCCACCACTTCTGGTCAGAACTCTGTACTTTTTTTTTTTTTTTTTGTCTCACTATGTTGCTCTCAGTAAAGTGCCATGGCATCGCAGCTCATAGCAACCTCAAACTCTTAGGCGTAAGTGATTCTCTTGCCTCAGCCTTCCAAGTAGCTGGGACTACAGGGACCCGCCACAACGCCCAGCAATTTTTTGTTGCAGTTGTCACCGTTGTTTAGCTGGCCCGGGCCAGGTTCAAACTTGCCAACACAGGTGTATGTGACTGGTGCCGTAACCACTGTACTACAGGCAGCAAGCCAGAATTCTGTAATTCTGACCCTTAGCAGAAAGGCTATTCTAAGGAGGAGAAGCTGGCTGACCTGTTTGTCTTAGAAGTGGGAGGCCACCGCAGCCAGGCCACTGCAAGGAGGTTGACCCACCTGGTGCATATTCCATGGCGATCATGAGGGCCTTGTCCTCTAGGAAGTTCTCATAGTACTCAATGACATTGGGGTGGTTGAGCAGCTTGAGTACCTGGCATTCATTCTGGGCTGCCTGCCGTTCTTCCTTGGTCATCTGTTCCACTGGGATCTGCTTGATGATCACCAGCTTTTGGTCAGCCTTGCGCAAGCACAGGTGCACAATCCTGGAGACAGAGAGGATAGGGACAGGTACCAGCTGAGCCTCCAGACACATATCAGGCAGGGCAGACCTGGTGAATGGTTGTTCTTTAGGAGACAAAAATGGGCACTTAGACTAAGAGGTCATCTAATCAAATGCACAGAACACTGAGTTTAAGAAAAGGGAGAACTGGCGGTGCCTGTGGCTCAAGGAGTAGGGTGCTGGCCCCATATACCAGAGGTGGCAGGTTCAAACCTGGCTCTAGCCAAAAATTGCAAAAAGTAAAAATAAAATAAAAAGAAAGAAAGAAAAGGGAGAACTAGTCCTAGACTCTGTGTGAAACTTCAGTTTCAGCACAGGCATGAAGTACAGTAAGTTTTTTTTTTGAGACAGGAGCCTCAAGCTGTCACCCTGGGTGGAGTGCTGTGGCATCACAGCTCACAGCAACCTCCAGCTCCTGGGCTCAAGCGAGTCTCCTGCCTCAGCCTCCTGAGTAGCTGGGACCACAGGCACC
>NW_003852507.1:1509733-1511963 GCF_000181295.1 Otolemur garnettii
TTTTTAGCAGGCCTGGGCCGGCTTCGAACCCACCAGCCCGGGAACATGTAGCCATCGCCCTAACCACTGAGCTACTGGCACCCTCCAACTTCATAACTTTTCTTTTTCCTTACTTATAAGTTTAAGGCATCAACTTCATAACTTTTAACGATGTCTCACTTATTGTCTAATTTTCCTACAGTCTATAAACTCAAGGTAATGACCACGCCCATTAGGTTGTGACCTAGCCCCCAGAGCCCGCGCGCAGTACCAGTTGAACTAATGAATAAGGAATCTGGCAGAACTCCGCTGGCACACAGACTAAAGTCAGGGGCGCGGCCTCCTGAGAGGCGGAGTCTCCCTCCTGAGAGGCGGAGTCTCTCTGCGGGACCGGAAGCTAGGGCGGGGCTTCCCGGAGAGGGGTTGTGAACGTGCCTGCGGAGGGGCCACCCGGGCAGCGATTTCGCGGGCTGAGTAGGGCCCTATTTTTTTTCCCTCTTCCCCAGGACTTCCTCCCCCCCGGGTCCTGGCTCACCCGAAGGCACCTCTCCCCACCACTCGGATCCGCTCGTACTTCTCCATCTTATTTCCGAGTTTCGTTTCTGGAATTTCTCCCCCCCCGTGCGGCGCCTGCGCGGCCCTGCCCACTCTTGAGCCTTGCCCCTTAGGCGGCCAGATACTTGAGGGGCGGAGCAAGCCTAGGTAGGTGTGAGTGTAGCCTCGCGTCTTTGTGGATTTAAATTGTGCTGGCAGCTAGGGCGTCCAATCATTTTCCTCTGAAGACCACGCCAGATACAGCTTTTAAGGAAAAGGGCAAAAAAAAGTACCACGCGCCCACAGTGACGAGCGCAGTTCCGACTCCTTCCCACCCATGGATCCAGCCCTTGCTAGACTCGATAGACGGGAGGGATGCCCGCTCCCGAGAGGAGTTGCTCTCCGTGGGCCGGTGAGGGTGGGAAGTAAGGATCACCCCGCACCCTTGCCCATTGGTGACGCTATTTCAGAAGGAGAAAGCGGATTTTCAATTGGCATGCAAATTATAAACGACCAAAACTGAACCGCTCTCGGTCAGTAGAGTAAGGCGCAGGGTTAGTTTCATGTTTGCCTAGGGAGAGACCGGGGAAACCCCGAGTTGTGCAATTTGATTCACCTGGGGAGGAAATGACACGGTATCCAGGCTGTCCCAACTAGTGAGTACCAGGTTCGTCAGCACTCCCGCCTACCTTAGGGTAATCTAGGGGAGAACTTCCGTGGAGGAAGGTGAGAGGGAAGTGAGCTACTATCCCTAAACTTCAGGGAGAGTATCCCGGCGCCGTGGCTTATTCCTGTAATCCTAGTACTTTGGGGAGCCCAAGACAATGGATCGCTTGAGCTCAGGAGTTGGAGACCAACCTGAGCAGGAGCTAGACCCCATCTCTACTAAAAATAGAAAAATTAGCCAGGCATTGTGGCTGGCGCCTGTAGTCCCAGCTATTCGGGAGGCTGAGGCAAGATTTTAAGCCCAAGAGTTTGCGGTTGCTGTGAGCTATGATGCCGTAGCACTACCCAGGGCGACAGAGTGAGACTGTCTCAAAAAAAGGGAGGGGGGAAGCATCAAGGAGAGAAGGAAAGACCCTGTTTGGCTGAGATGGTCAAGTCTATTGTCCAGAGGCAGGAGGCTGGTTAGTCTTGACTACAAGTGGGTTTAATCCAGGCTTTCCCTGGAGCCTCTTGCTCTGCTAAAAGCACTGTAAAAGCTCAGTATTAAGGAGAAGGAAAATGATCGTTAACTAACGATCCCTATTTCAGAGTATCCCTATTTCAGAGTTGAAAGGGCGCCCAAAGTCTGCCCTGGGGAATGACCACAGGAAGAGCCCCTGGTTGCTGGCTCAGTGTCTGCTGGCAAAGCTGCCCTATGAGCAACCGAGAGGGGGAGGAGGAAGCAGCTAACCAGGAATGCTCTCACCTAGAAACCAATTAGATCTTGGTTGACTTTAGAGCCCCACCCGGATGTTGTGGGACCAAGGAATCCATCTGCCCATCACCCAAGCCTATCAATGGAGCAGATGAGAGATCAATAGTTTCACTTTGGGGGCTGGGCACTGTGGCTCACACCTGTAATCCTAACACTCTGGGAAGTCGAGGAGGGTGGATTACCTGAGCTCACGGGTTGCAGACCAGCCTGAGCTAGAGACCTTTGTCTCTAAAAATAGCCATGCAGAGTCCTGTAGTTACAGCTACTTAGGAGGCTGAGGCAATAGAATCGCATGAG
>NW_003852507.1:1512066-1514709 GCF_000181295.1 Otolemur garnettii
CCCAACAAAAACCAGTTTCACTTTTATTTACTGAAAAGCCAGAGATTTCTGAGAGTAGCCGGGGTATTGCCCCAAAGAACTGCTCTGCCTGCCCCCTCTTTCCCTTTGTTACCTTTTATTCTCACAGTAATAGTAAACATCAGTAATGTTCTTACAAGTTAAACAGATTCCTTCTCATAGGTTACAAAGTTACACAATATCTTCCTATCTTATAGTGGTTATATCTTAAAGCATTTTTATTCTAGACTAAATTTATAGTTAGTCAACACTTCACTGGGTGCACAGAGTGCCCTGGGTCCTTGACCAGTACCATGGAGTCCAGTACCCAACTTATCTATGATAATAGCCTTGGAAGTGAGTAAGCAATCTCCAGATGGCAGCACCGAGGCTCCTCCAGCTTTGGTAGGGCCAGACCAGCAGCGCCCTGCATGAAATGGCAGTTCAGGTTAACAGTGGCTGGTAACAGGGTTTAATATGTAACGTAACAGCCATCCAGGGAAGGCAGAGCAAATCCTCAAATGGTTTGGCCTCTGGGTCCTTGAGCCTAAGGCTTTTTACCTTCCTCTCTCTCACAGCACACTTCCCCTCGCCGCCGTTCTTGCCTCCCCAACCCCCAGGTCCCCACACTGCTTCATTTCCCTCGGGGGCTCTGAGTTGTTGCTTTTGCCTACTATCTACCTAACTTTCCCCCAAATCAGCAGCTTTGCCCATTTGGAGGTAGAAGGGCAACCTGACGCCACAGTGAAGACAGCCTGACACCTAGTGGCTAGGAGACGCAACTGCCCCAGGCCAGGGATCTGGAGAGAGTCGCCCCAGCGGTCTGGGCAAATAGGCACTCTTCCCCGCCCCATCCTCCAGGGAGCGGGGCAGAGAGGGCTGGGACTGTTTGAGGGAGGATTGTGACAGCCGCTCGGCCCCCGGAGCGTAAGGGGTGGCCGTGAAAGAGGAGGTGATGGGTTACCCAGCAGTTCCTAAGCACCCACTCAAGCAGGGTGCGGGACAGGCAGGTAAACGCGTCAGTCTCTGGACGGAAGAAGGTAGTAATCCACTGGGCGAAGAGGTCTGGGCGGAGAATATTGTCGGAGGCGGGGTTCCCCCTCCCCAGGACCAGAGACTAGGGGACGAGGGCGGGGACAGGTAACGTCCAGTTTTGCCCACAGAGTAGAGGGTGGAGAGAAGAGTTCTCGCGGTACCCGCCCAAGTCCAGGGAGCCGGTGGCCGAGGGAAAGAGAGGACGTGGGTTAAGAGGCAAGCGAACGAGGGCTGCTGGGGACTCCGTCGGCAGTCGGGAGGCGCCAGCAAAGGGTGCTTTGGCGGCGGCGCCCCCAGAACAGCTCCTTGTTGCCCGAAGTCCACGGGAGCCAGGCGGGGCCCGGGAGGCCCCGGGGAAATGGGGCTCGAGCCCTTCGCGCTACAGAGGCGCCAGAGGGGCGGGGGCAAGCAGGCGGGGTGGGGGCGGGGACCCCACGGGGCGGAGTCGAGCGGCCTAGAGGGCTTCGCTGATGCTGTGTGCGGCTGGCGGCCGGCACGGACCGGCCGGAAAGGGATCCTGGTTCCCAGAACAGCCCAAGGAGGTGGCCTAGAGGGCGGACAGACAGACAGCAGAGAGGGCCAGCATGCCCCCACTGCTGCACCCCGCCCTGCCGCTGCTCCTGGGCGCCACGCTGACCTTCCGGGCGCTCCGGCGTGCGCTCTGTCGCCTGCCCCTACCCGCCCACGTGCGTGCCGACCCCCTGCGCACCTGGCGTTGGCACAACCTGCTTGTCTCCTTCGCCCACTCTATTGTATCAGGGATCTGGGCGCTGCTGTGGTGAGTTAACGACTAGGGGAATGAGAGGGCGAGGGAACCTGCGCGGCTCGCTGGGGCTGGTTCGCTTATTACTATTCCCATCACTCACCGTCGGGCATAGGGTCATGCTGTCTCACCTGATTCCCTGTTTGGACTCTTATCCAACCAGAAGCTGAAATGGCCTCAGGCGAGGGGGAAGCTTACCTGGGAAACTGGAGGCACCTGGGTTTCGGCCAAGCCCCTCCTTGCTCCCCAGTCAGCCAATATTGCAAGCTCAGGCTCTCCTGAGACCGGGGGTGATGGGGGAGGAGGAAAGTGAAGGTCCCTGGGGATGCCGAAATGAAGAGAGCCTCCTTTCTTCCCTTCCTTCCAGTTTATGGCAGACCCCTGAAATGCTGGTGGAGATTGAGACGGCATGGTCGCTTTCTGGCTATTTGCTCGTTTGCTTCTCCGCAGGTAGGTCTTGCGGGGTAAGTTGGGGGACAAGAAGAAAGCTGCTGTTCAGTCCTCTTCGTCACCTCCTCCCCCATCCATCCGCTAGGGTATTTCATCCACGACACGGTGGACATCGTGGTTAGTCGTCAGGCTCGAGCTTCTTGGGAATACCTCGTCCATCATATCATGGTAAGTGGGGGAAGCAGGTGGTGTGGCTGAGTCTAGTGCTAATATTCGGTCTCAGCTTGTTCTTTCTGGACCGGGTAGAAGGCCATGTTTTTCTAATCCCCTCCCACCTGTGTACTACTGTTTCCCATGCTAGGATGCTGGGGGATGGCACAGTCTGTGTACCCTTGCTCACTGTCTGAGGTCAGCAATTCATGGTCTCATCTAGTACTACTTTTTTTTTTTTTTTTTTT
>NW_003852507.1:1515310-1517406 GCF_000181295.1 Otolemur garnettii
CCTCTGCCACTCAAGCCACTGGAAACTATTATTCCAAAAGGAAGAAATTAGGGATTTTCTTTTTTTTTTTTTTTTGCTGTTTTTTGGCTGTGGCTGGGTTTGAACCTGCCACCCTCAGCATATGGGGCCGGTACCCCACTCACTCCTTGAGCCACACCAGTTCCCAGACTTGGTATCTGGGTTCCCTAACTCATTCTCTCTCCTTCGTCCTCTAGGCCATGGGTGCCTTTTTCTCAGGCATCTTTTGGGGCAGCTTTGTTGGTGGGGGTGTGCTGACACTACTGGTGGAGGTAAGCAACATCTTCCTCACCATCCGCATGATGATGAAGATCAACAACGCCCAGGATCTCCTCCTCTATTGGGTCAACAAGTATGTCAACCTGGTCATGTATTTTCTCTTCCGCCTGGCCCCTCAGGCCTACCTCACCTGGTTTTTCTTGCGTTATGTGGGCCAGGGGACCCAAGGCACCTTCCTGCTGGGTATTCTCCTCCTGTTGGACATTATGATTCTCATCTACTTTTCCCGACTCCTGCGCTCTGATTTCTGCCCTGAGCGTGTCCCCAAAGGGCAGCACAAAGACAAATTCTTGACCGAATGAATGACAAGAGACCGAGACTCAGGGCATGAACTGCAAACGTGGCCAAGAACAAAAACAGCCTCACATGTAAACTGGGACTTAGCCCCAAGTCTGGGCATCCTCTGAGCCTCTCCTCCTGAGCCTGCACTCACACTATTGAAAACACTAATGAAAGCACTCCTCTGAAGTCCTTGTCCTTTCTTGGGCAAGGGGTAAGGGAAGCAGACAGACCGGTTGGACATAAGATGGGTGTGTGAAGACAAGGTGGTAACAGAAAGCCAGCCACACTGCCCTGAAATGGATGCTAATGAACTCTCAGATGATCCTTCCTCACCAGCAGACTGTGGGCATTTGTTTCACCTACAGCCTCTTCCAGGTATAAAGGAGTTCTCGTAAAGGTGCCTGTTCTTTGACTTCTGTGCTAAGGCAAACTATAGTTTTTTTCTGAGTCACAAAGGTCTCTCCTGAGCTCCTGCCGCCAGGGGTTATAACATGTATGGTGGAGTGATAAGGTGAGTGTTACAAGAGGGTAAGTAGAATAAGTCTTGCCCAAGCCCCCTTAACAACCTCAGTATCATAGCTGGCGTTGTGGCGGGCCCCTGTAGTCCCAGCTACACGGGAGGCTGAGGCAAGAGAATCACCTAAGCCTAAGAGCTGGAGGTTGCTGTAAGCTGTGATGCCACAGCACTCTACCATGGGCAATAAAGTAAGACTCTGTCTCTTAAAAGAAAAAAAAAAAAAACCTCAGTATCTGTGTATACCACAGAATGGCCTCCCCCCAACCAGAAACTGACAGAAAGACAAAAGGCATAGATATGGTGAAAAGTTATATATTTAGAATTAGCCAGCTGGACTTGGTTTAGATGATCCCAATCTGAAAAACAAAAGGGAGCTTTGTTACTGGAGGTGAACTGAGAAACTTAAACTGGAACGTCAAGATTAAAAAAGCAAAATGAGGGAACATGAGGCTTATTAGGGATAGGGGTACAGTCAATTATGACTGACTAAACAGCAAATAGATGATGCATAATTAGCACGGGGGGGGGGAGGGGTGGATATCAAGGAGTCTGTAGGAAAGGAAGCTTACTTTGTTGGCAACATCCAAAGCATCATAATCAGGAGCCAGTCGAACATATGCCTTCTTCTCACCATCAGGCCTGGGGTGGAGAAAGAAGCCTCAGTCCCTGCTGCCCTCTTTTAAACAGTCCTTTCATTCCTTTTCAGACAATTACCTAACCCTCATTTGCCCTGAGGGGGCTAGGGAAGCTATGAAGCCACTAAGCCAATTCTCTTTTCTGTGGAACCTCACAGGACCTAGATCCTATAGGCCCAAGGGACTCTGCGCCTATAGTTCAATGGTTAGGGCACATATGTGGGGCTGACAGGTTGGAATCCAGCTGGGTCCTGCTAAATAACAACTACAAAAAAAAAAAAAAAAGAGAAATGGGCATTGTGGCTGGTGCCTGTAGTCCCAGCTATTTGGGAGGCTGAGGCAAGAGAATCACTTAAGCCCAAGAG
>NW_003852507.1:1519139-1525744 GCF_000181295.1 Otolemur garnettii
GTTTGGCGGGTCCGGGCTGGGGATTCGAACCCGCCACCTTAGGTGTACGTGGCTGGCGCCTTAGCCGGTTGAGCTATAGGCGCCGAGCCCGAAAAACTCATTTTTAAGGTATTAAAGAATTAATCTTTATTAAAACCCTTTCATTTGCTAGAATGAGTTCCATGATGGTACTTCACTATGAGACTGTATCAAATTGTTTTTGCTCCTTTTGGTCGCTGAAAACTGGTTCTATGCTTGAGGGCCACCAATTCTTTTTGTTTGTTTGTTTGTAGTTTTTGGCTGGGGCTGGGTTTGAACCCGCCACCCTCAGCATATGGGGCTGGCGCCCTACTCCTTGAGCCACAGGCGCTGCCCAGGGCCACCAATTCTTGAAAGCAACTGATTATTTACAGTTCAGATTAAACTTACAGTGGCTTGAGCACACACACACAATATACCTTTCCACCTGAAATTCAAAGAAATGTGGCTAGGGGCCTGTGGCTCAAGTGGCCAAGGCGCCAGCCACATACACCTAAGGTGGTAGGTTCCAATCCAGCCTGGGGCCCGCCCAAACAACAATGACGGCTACAACCAAAAAATAGTCAGGCGTTGTGGCGGAAGCCTGTGGTCACAGCACTCTACCCAGGGGGCTAGCTTGAGGATCTGTCTCAAAAAAAAAAAAAAAAAATCAGAGAAACTAGGCTCTGTTTATCCACACAATACTTTCCTATTCTGAAGTTAGTTAGGTCAGGACTTAAATCTCTCATCACACTGAATTCTAGGTCGAAATGGGAGGGGAGACAGTCTGTTAACCACTTTCCAACATGGACACAACCTACACAGTCCTCTTTGGAAATAGTGGGAGTAGGGAAAACTCATTGGTACCAACTACTGCCAACAGCTCCTGAAAAGTCAGTGCCAATAGTTTAATATCAAAATAATCAAGTTCCTAAACCTTTTGCTCATCCTCACCCCCACCATTCCTTGAGCACAGTGTGAAAATTTGGGAGAATGAATTAAAAGAAGCTTCCATATACTGCTGTAGGCCATCACTGCCCAGATAACTGAATCTTCACTCTCAAGATACTGCTCCCCACAGCAGTAGGTGCCAAAAGCAAGAAACTAAAGCTGGAACTTGAAGATAAAAAACATCTTGAGGACTTAGTGCCTGTGGCTCAAGCTGCTAAGGCGCCAGCCATATACACCTGAGCTGGCAGGTTTGAATCCAGTCTGGGCCCACCAAACAATGATGGCCGCAACCAAAAAATAGCCAGGCATTATGGCAGGCACCTGTAGTCCCAGCTACTTGGGAGACAGAGGCAGGAAAATCGCTTGAGCCCAGGAGTTGAAGGTTGCTGTGAGCTGTGATGCCCTGGCACTCTACCTGGGAGGACAGCAGCTTGTGGCTGTCACAAAAAAAAAAAAAAAAGCATCTCAGCGAGGTGAAGTGGCCTAGGCTTGTAATCCCAGCACTTGGGAGGCAGAGGTGATGGATTGCCTGAGCTCACAGGTTTGAGATCAGCCTGAATCAGAACTAGATCTAATCTCCAAAAATAGCCGGGCGTTGTTGCCGAAGCCTGTAGTCCCAACTACTTGGGAATCACTTCAGCCCAAGAGTTTGAGGTTGCTGTGAGCTGTGATCCCATGGCATTCTACCAAGGGCATCAAAGTGAGACGCTGTCTCAACCCCTGCCCCCAGTCTTGTTCTTAAATTGATACAGAAACAAGTTGGGTGTGGTGGCCCATGCCTTTAATCCTAGCACTTTAGGGGGCTGAGGCGAGTGGACTGTTTGAGCTTTGGAGTTCTACACCAGCCTGATCAAAACCGAAACCCTGTCTCTACTAAAAACAGAAAAACTGAGACAAGAGGATCGCTTGAGCCCACAAGTTTGAGGTTGCTGTGAACTATGACCCCATAGCACTCTACTACCAAGGGCAATACAGGTAGTCTCAAACAAAAAAAAAAAAAAAAAAAGAGAGAGAGAGAGGGAGAAACAATTTCACACTCCCCTTAGAGAAGCACGTTAGATACCAATGCGTGTTTCAGAAGGTTAGGTCGATTTCCAAATTACCAAGGACATCCAAACTTCTTTTCACAGGTAAGGGGGTAGTACTGACTTGTTTCTCCTGGGGGCGCTCTTCCGAGGATATTTGGGCTGCCTCCGGAGCCTCAGAGTCTTTGGCCGCCGGAAGGTGGGTGATGTACGGATCTTCTTTTTTTTGTGGCTGTGGATGCCTTTTAGCACTGCCTTCTTGGCCTTCAATGCCTTTGCCTTGGCTTCTGCTTTGGGAGGGGCAGGAGCTGGGAGAGAAGGAAAGAAAATGAGGTCAGAAAATCTGTCACTTCCAGCCTCATGATTTGACATAGATGTCCACGGCCACACGTGCATCAGCGGTTCCTTTGCAGACATCACAAATCTCAGGAAATTAAGATTTTTCCATCATATGCACGATAGTTGGGGCGAAGGTGATCAATTTGGAGTAACTCTAGGGATACGACGAAACAAAACAAAGTGCTGAGGGAACCCTTGATACTTGCCAAGACGTGTGCTAGGAGTTTCATACATACCATCGCAAACCACGGGGGAGGGTAGGTATACAGTCCCGTTTAAAATGAAACCGAAGAAAGTGAGTAAAACAAATGACACCAATTCTTTACATGCCCGAAAACATGGATCGCCAGCCTATATATTCAAGCAGCTCCTGAGGGCAACTATATGGCTCTCCCTGGACGCCGACACCGGCCAGGTGGCTTCCCCAATCCCCAGGACTGGAACCCAGCCCATGTGGCGGGGCCCATAGGGCCCATGTACGCCACACCATGACCCAAAAGGCGGGAAGCAGCTCCGGAGTAGAGCACTGTGAGCCTAGCGCAGCCCCTGTCCTCTCAATTCGTTCGCTCTCTGGAGAGACCCCAGACGAACCAGCTGGGGTCCCCATCCCCAAATCACACACCTTCCTTCTTTGCTTTCGGCGCCATCTTGTGAAAAGACCGTCTGAGACCCGTTTGCACAGGCTTATAGCGCCAAATCTCAATGAAGACGCGCGATACTTTGCACTTACAGCTGATTGGATAATCTGTGGAGTGACGCCAGCCGGGAAAGGTAGTTTGGTTTAATTGCTCCGCGGAGGGACTAAGCATGCGCTACAAAGGGGATAAAAGGACTAAAGCTTCTTGGGGATTGTAGTTTTTTGAAGACGCAGGCGGCCCGCTCTGGGCCCGGGATGAGAAAAGTTGCAGTGAGAAAACAAGAACATTGCCAGCCTGAAATAAAGCAGTTAGATTGGGCAGCTCCTGTGGCACAAGGAGTAGGGCGCTGGCCCCATATACTAGAGGTGGAGGATTCAAAGTTTTTGGCCGGCCTTGGCCAAAAACTGCAAAAAAAAAAAAAAAAAAAAAGCAGTTAGATTAACTCAGGCATTCAGATACAGATAAATTTTAGAATGTCAGAGTAGGATTTTCCCGCTTAACTCCCTGAAACATCAATGGAGGACCAGAGAGAAAATTGAATCAGTAGGCGGGTAAAGTATCACAATAGGTACAAGGCTGCCACATCTGCCCCTCTTTACTTGTGACACTGTTAGTTTTTCTGCATTTTTCTGATAATACTCTTTAAGAAGTTCTATGAATATTCCAAATACCCAGAGCACAGATTTCTCTAGGATTCTCTAGTTCTTACATTGAGTAATTTCACTCAGTCCCTTCTCCTGAACTAGTCTTCAGTTCCCTGTCCCAGTCATCTTTGCACCCTCAAATTCAGTTCCTGACTTACAGCAGGTATCATAGTGCTCAGGTTTGCTTCTCCGAAGGGTCTGTTCCTAACTGGTGTTCCCCTTTCCCTCCTGGAACCAGAGATGCCAGCTTAAACAGTGAAACTGGTTGTGAGTTGCCCCTTCTATCCTGCAAGACTTTGCAAAAAGGAAAATTTGTCTTTGGGGGAGAAGATTCCAAGGGGGCTAGAGCAACGATGGAACGTCATACCAAACGGGTCCTAAAGCGCTAACCACCGCTGGAGCAGTGTTTCCCGGTCCACTTAGCCATCAAGAGGGCAGCCTAGTCTTCAGCTTTCCCATCATCCAAACTACACAACAGCCTTATAGGAAAAGACACCACACTTCGGACGTCTCTCTACTTGGTGGGTACCCCGTTCCGACCCTGGCAGCCTCTTTCGTGATTCCCCCCACCCCCACCTCCAAGGCAGAAGGGCGAGCAGGGGCAGACTCTATGAGTCACTCCCAGGCCTACAGTAGAGGAGTGAAGCGCCGCCTCTCCTTGGGCCCCTTCTCTCCCCCTTTCTCCTCCCCGCGGGTTCCAGCCCTCGCCAGATGCTGCGCAGCAATCAACGATTCCCCATCACATCAGTTCGACTGGGTAAGGGTCCCCACGGAGGCGCAGCCCGGCACAGAGGTGCAGGGGAGAGCAGACTGGGGAATCTCGATCTGGATAGGCTCCAGTCTGGGTGGGGGCGGTCCTGGTGCCCAGCCAGGCGTCCGACGGAGACGACTGAGCCCGGGCAGCTCAGTGGAGAGAAGAGGGGGAGGCGAGGGCGGGTAGTGAGGACCAGAGTTTTCGAGAGAGGGGAGGGGGCGGCCCTTCTCCTGGAATTTCCGGGGATCGTGTTACAGCGCTCGCGGAGCCAGAGCGGAGTGGGACGCGAGGTCGGCAGCCAGGCTGGGCCCTTCGCCCCCTCCTCTAGCGGCCTGCGGGCCTCGCCTGCACCACCCTTGTCCACACTGACCCCGTGTGGCGGAGCGGCTCCGTGCCCCCAGGCCACTCTGTTATGGTAGGGCCGCCTCAGCCCCGAGTTGACGTCGGATCTCCGCGGCCCCGGGTTATTGTAGGAACTATCCGGCCCCGCGTTATTGTAGGGTCTGCACGTGCCCGGGCCCCCCCCGACGGGACTCCTCGTCCCCACTTGGCTCCCGAGGGGTGTCCTCGCCCCCGAGTCGTCTTTGGGACGCCCCGGGCCCGGGTGGTTGTGGGCTCGCCCCGGCCCCGGGTGATTGTCTCATCCCCGTGGCCTGCGGTGGTTGTAGCGTCTCCGAGACCGCGGGCTCCCGTAGCCTCTCCGTGGCCCCGAGTTATAGTTGGGACACCCCGGCCACGAGTGATTGTCGGGTCTCCACGGTCTCGGGTCGCTGGGGCGGATCAGGCCTCGGCGCCTCCTCGGGGCGCCCCCCAAGGCCGCAGGCAAGATGAACATTCTGGCGCCAGTGCGGAGGGACCGCGTCCTGGCAGAGCTGCCTCAGGTAGGCTTCAGAGCCACGTCGGACTTTTGGCTGCAGCGGGTATGGGCGGGGAGAAGGCGGCACCAGACAAGTAGGCCCAGCCCTGCCACCCAGCTAGGCCTGCTGCTTCTGGGTGGTCCAGCCGCGTCTAGTGCCAGGAGTGGGTGAGTCCCATTCTTTTCAATCCTTCTCACTCAGTGCCTGAGGAAGGAGGCCGCTTTGCACGTGCGCAAAGACTTTCACCCCCGCGTCACCTGCGCCTGCCAGGAGCACCGGACAGGCACCGTGGGGTGAGTTAGGGACAATCATAACAGAGAAAAGAGGTCTCTGTAAACCCTTGTAATCAGAGCAAGGGTACAGAATCACCTCCATTCTCATTGTGAGTTAAAAGAAGTGATACTAATAACATGGTGGTTGAGCATTTACAAATTTACAGTGTACTAGGTAGTGTGTTGGTACTTTTTTTTTTTTTTTTGAGACAGTCTCAAGCTGTCGCCCTGGGTAGAGTGCTATGGCGTCATAGCTCACAGCAACCTTGGGTTTAAGCGATTCTTTTGCCTCAGCCTCCCAAGCAGCTGGGACTACAGGTGGCCACACCACAACGCCCGGCTATTTTTTGGTTGTAGTTGTCATTGTTGTTTGGCAGGCCCAGGCTGGATTCAAACCCTCCACTATGGTGTTTTTGTTTGTTTGTTTGTTTCACAGGTTTTGGCCAGGGCTGGGTTTGAACCCACCACCTCCAGTATATGGGGCCAGCACCCTACTTCTTGAGCCACAGGTGCCACCCAACTATGGTGGTTTTTGTTTTTTGTTTTTTTTGAGACAGGTTCTTGCTCTTTCACCTAGGCTGGAATGCACTGGCACCATCATAGCTCACTGCAGCCTCAAACTGGGCTCCAGGAGCTTCCTGAGTAGCTGAGATTATAGGCATGACCCACCATGGCTTTATCACTGTCTTTTTTTTTTGAGATAGAGTCTCACTTTGTTGCCCTTGGTAAAGTGTTGTGGCATCATAGCTCACAGCAACCTCAAACTCTTGGGCTCAAGGGATTCTCTTGCCTCAGCTTCCCAAGTAGCTGGAACTGTTGGTGGCTGCCACAGCACTGGGCTATTTCTAGAGATGAGGTCTCACTCTGGTTCAGGTTGGTCTTGAACCTGTGAGCTCAGGCGATCCACAGCCTCCCAGAGTGCTAGGATTACAGGTGTGAGCCACCTCGTCTGGCCCTATCACTGTCTTTTATTAAATAGAAAATAGTATTTTGGGAGTGGGACACAATTGTAGGAGGGATTTTCCTTAACAAAAGCAATCAGTATAACCTAATTCTTTGTACCCTCAACGAATCCCAGACAATTAAAAAAAAAAAAGAAGGGCAGCACCTGTGGCTCAGTGGGTAGGG
>NW_003852507.1:1526302-1528940 GCF_000181295.1 Otolemur garnettii
AAAAAAAAAAAAAAAGGCTGAGGTGGAAGGGTCCCTGGAGCCCAGGAGTCTGAGGCTATAGTGAGCAATGATGATGCCAACTGCATTCCAGCCTGGGCAGCAGAGCAGGACCCCATCTCTAAACCATCAGACAGAATATTCCTTCTTCCCAGCACATCTGTCCAGGCAGCTACTTGGGACTCTTGGTGTCTATGGTAGCCTAAGCTTGGGTGCAGCTACCTTTCTGGATCTAGTAGGGAACACTGGAACTCCCTAGGGTGAAAGAGCTTGTGCCCACTCCTCTTGCCCACTCTTATGTCCAGCAGATTTAAGATCTCCAAGGTCATAGTGGTCGGGGACCTGTCAGTGGGGAAGACTTGCCTCATTAATAGGTAAAGGGGTGCTGGAGCTGGGGTAGGGAGGGTGGGCCTGAGCCTAGCCAGGTGGGCTGGGTTTCAAATCAGAGCATTTGTTGCCACCTCAGGTTCTGCAAAGACACCTTTGATAAGAATTACAAGGCCACCATTGGAGTAGACTTTGAGATGGAACGATTTGAGGTGCTGGGCGTCCCCTTCAGTTTGCAGCTGTGAGTGCTTCCTCCCACCCCTTCCAGCTATCCCTCCCCCCAGCACCTACACCCTACCACCCTGCCCTCACATACCTGTGCTTCACTTCTCCTTCCTCCAGTTGGGATACCGCTGGACAGGAGAGGTTCAAATGCATTGCATCGACCTACTACCGAGGAGCTCAGGGTAAGGAGCAGTGAAGTGGGAGAGGTGGGTCTGAGAGTGCACCTGGCCCCTAATCTAGAGCGGGGGAGATCTGGAGAAATGAACCAGTAGTGTCTTTCCCATCAACCTGGGGTTGTTTCTCTCACCCTTCCAGCCATCATCATTGTCTTCAACCTGAATGATGTAGCCTCCCTGGAACATACCAAGTATGTGAGGATGCTGCAAGACAGTGGGACACTCTGGGAAAAGAGGGTTCAGAAAAGGAGGGGTGGTCAGGGAAGAAGAGGCCTGCATTGAGGACCAGAGAGGGGCTGATTAGGCATATGGATGGCAGCAGGAGGGGCCTAGCCCATCAGGATCACTTGTCCCTCACTTTTCACCACCTGTGGCAGGCAATGGCTAGCTGATGCACTCAAGGAGAATGACCCTTCCAGCGTGCTTCTCTTCCTTGTGGGTTCCAAGAAGGACCTGAGTGTGAGTGTGCCAGTGGGGGGAACTTCCCAACTTGCTGAAGGAGCTCCTCATCTGATTCTGACCTTCCCTCAGACTTCTGCTCAGTATGTCCTAATGGAGAAAGATGCGCTCAAGGTGGCCCAGGAGATTAAGGCTGAGTATTGGGCAGTGTCATCTCTCACTGGTAAGTCAGAAGCTTTGGGGCTGCTGTGCCATTCCCACCTACCTCTCTTCTCACTCCTGTACCTCTAGCTGTGCCTAATGTTCCTAGCATTGGCACTACCTATGAGCACCTTTCTGTGTCTCCTGTGCCAGGTGAGAATGTCCGGGAATTCTTCTTCCGTGTGGCGGCACTGACTTTTGAGGCCAATGTGCTGGCTGAACTGGAGAAATCAGAGGCCCGGCGCATTGGGGATGTTGTCCGTGAGTGCCCTGCCTGGTTGAGGGTGGCAGAGAGCAAGGGAAACCTCTAGCTCCTGCTTCACATATTTTCCACCCTTCTTCAGGCATCAACAGCGATGACAGCAACCTCTACTTAACTGCCAGCAAGAAGAAGCCCACGTGTTGCCCATGAAGGGTGAGGAGATTGTCCAGAGACTTTCTAGCCCTGGGGTACTGTGCCACCATGAATCCCCTGGAGCTCAACCCCTAGACATTTGCACTGATTGTTTTTCCAGACCAAAGAGCCGCCTCTTTGTGGCAGTGTCCCCAAAGGGGACACTGGGACCATGCTAGTCACTTCCTGTCCTTAGGCACCATGTGAAGACTGGATGCCCCCCTACTCCTCTGGGGGTTCTCTAGGATGCCCAGCGCTTGCTGGGGGTAGTGTCCCTACTACTTTTGCTCATCCTGCTGGGCTCTTTGGGTAGGAAGATGCCTAATGAGTCCAGCCTTACTGTGCCTATGCATTAAAATCTCTTTGTTGTATACACTTTATGGGCTGGAGTCCTTTTGGGGGGAAGAGGGTTGTGGACTGGTCAGGGCTGTATGGCTATCTTGGAACTAAAGCTTCGTGTAGGGCAGCTCAGTCAGGCTGGGAGCTCAGAGATTAGCTTTAGGGGCTGAACTGTACCCTCATAGGTGAGGGCTGAATAACAACTTTTTTTTTTTAGAGACAGACACTCTGTCACCCTTGGTAGAGTGCCATGGCATTACAGTTTACAGCAACTTCCAGCTCTTGGGCTTGGGTGATTCTCTTGCCTCAGCCTCCCGAGCAGCTTGGACTACAGGTGCCCGCCTGGCGATTTTTTTTGTTGTTGCAGTTTGGCTGGGGCCGGGCTTGAACCCGCCACTCTTGGTATATGGGGCCTGCGCCCCACTCACTGAGCCATAGGCACCGCCCTTTTCATTGTTTTTTTATTTTTTTGAGACAGAGCCTCAAGCTGTCCCCCTGGGTAGAGTGCCATGGCATCACAGCTCACAGCAACCTCCAACTTCTAGGCTCAAGCGAGTCTCCTGCCTCTGCCTCCCAAGTA
>NW_003852507.1:1529050-1532785 GCF_000181295.1 Otolemur garnettii
AGCCTTCATTTTTTTTTAAACCCATGGTCTTATTCATCATCTGGTCTAGAGAATGGGGGCACCCTAGCTCAGCTCACTGCAACCTGCAACTCCTGGGCTTAAGCAATTCTCCTGTCTCTGCCTCCCAAGTAGCTAGGACTATAGGCATGGACCACCATGCCTGGCTAAATTTTTTCCATTTTTAATGGAGACAGGGTCTTGCTCTTGCTTAGGCTGGTCTTGAACTCCTGAGCTTAAGGTATTCTCCTGCCTCAGCTTTCCAAAGTGCTAGGGTTACAAGTGTGAGCCCCTGTGACTGGCCCTGCCTTTCCTTTTAACAGTACTTTTCTGAGGGAAACAAGAGTGAGAAATGATTGCATTTCAGGGGGAGTCTTTTTTTTTTTTTTCCTGAGACAGAGTTTCTCTCTGGCACCCTAACTAGAGTGCTGTGGCATTATAGCTCACAGCAACCTCAAGTTATTCTGCTCAAGCTTTCCTCTTGCCTTAGGTTTTCTATTTTTAGTAGAGATGGGGATCTCCCTCTTGCTCAGGCTGGTCTTGAACTGCTGAGTGCAAGTATGCCACTTGTCTTGGCCTCCCAAGAGTGCTAGGATTACAGGCATTAGCCACCATGCCTGGCCAACCTCAAACTCTTGGGCTCTTGCTTCAACCTCCCAAGTAGCTGAGACTATAGGTGACAGCTACAATACCTGGCTAGTTTTTGTATTCTTAGTAGAAACATGGTCTTGCTCTTGCTCAGGCTGGTCTTTTTCTTTTTCTTCATGAATATATATATATATATATACATACATACACAGAGTCTCACTATGTTGCCCTTGGTAAAGTGCTGTGGTGTCACAGCTCACAGCAATCTCAAACTCTTGGGCTTAAGCGATTGTATTGCTTCAGCCTTCCAAGTAGCTGGGACTACAGCACCGGCCACAATGCCTGGCTATTTTTTGGTTGTTGTCATCGTTGTTTGGCAGGCCTGGGCTGGGTTCGAACTGCCACCTCCAGTGTATGTGGTTGTCACCCTAGCCGCTGAGCTACAGGCTCTGGGCGGGCCTGCAGGGAGCTTGTTAACACATATATGTGTGTGTGTGTGTGTGTGTGTGTGTGTGAAGCCTGCACCACAGCGCACGCAAGAGACCATGCACATAGTGATGTGGAATGTTCGTGCTGCAGGGGGTGTGGGGAGTTATGTGTTCTGTGTGGTGTGTGAGGGGCGCACGCATGTTGTATTAGTGTGTGGTGAGTAGATTTTCTGGGTGTACATGCATGTGCGGAGTGTGTATGCTGTACTTAAGGGCGTGAGGGGAGGTTGCTAGGAATGCAGCTTGCCCTGCACTCGGGATAGAACAAGTCTATGGAGATACAAACGGACTCTATTGAGCAGTATTTTCTCCGGGAAGGAAGGACTGGTGGCGGAAGTGGGGTGGCGGAGCAGGGATGGTTACCTCTGGTGGCTCCAGGGTCGGGCTGCCATAGTGGCTGGGAGCTGACTTCAAGTCCTCATCTCAACAGTTTGGTCTTGGTGACTCCTGCCCGACCTGGGGGACCTCGTAGAAGAGGGAATGTTGGAGTGGTAACGGGGGTCTTGGAGGCAGTCGCTCCGCTGGTGACAAGTCGGGGGTTTGTAAGGGCTGAAAGCGCTGGGAGTCGTCCGAAGTGTGAGGCTTAAAGCATGGCTGGGGCGGGGCTAAGAACGGGTCTAGGGGCGTGGCCAGGCGTAGTCTTAAGAATTGGGGCTGCGGTCTAAGGGCGGGGCTAAAATCTGGGGTTTGGACTAAGTTGGGTCTAGAGAGGAGCTAAGGATGGGTGGGATTGAGGGCTGGGCTTGTCAGTAAGGTCCGAGATAAAGGGGCAGTACTAAGGTTAAAGGTGGCACAAAGGTGCCCTGGGAGGAGGTGGGAGGTCCCGGATGAAGAACGCAGCTGACGCGCAGACACGGGCTGGGAAGACGACGCAACTTAGAGCGGGAAGGGGGGAGGCGGGTGGGGGGCCTGGGCAAGCATGAGGCGGAGTTAGGGGCTAGACTGGGGCGAGGCTGAGACTGGAATTTACGGTTGGCCCGAGGGCTCGGCCTAGCTGAGGTTCAGAGTTGGACTTCTGTGAGGAAGAGTCCTGTAGAGACGAACAACGAGTCTGAGAGCCATGTGGGTCAGGACGACACTAAGAATCGAAAGGTGGACCAAGGAAAAGACTGAGTGTAAGCCCAGCAGTTGTGATAAGAGCCGGAACAACGGTAAGGTGGAGCGGGCAGAAGACTAGGGGCGTGGCCTGGGGCTGGCTCTGGCGGAGCGGAGAGGGGGCGGGACCCTAAGGGAGGAGGCGGGGCCCAGGACGGGGTTGGGGCAGTGTGTGGCTGGAGCCAAGAACTGAAGCTCTTGGATATAGGACTGGGATCACCACTGTGCCGCAGCTGCGGGGCCTAGCTGCTGCCCATGAGGCGCCAGACTTGGCTGAAGCCTGTATGGGGTCCTGCGCCCACGCAAAAGCGGGGACTGGGGTGGGCTATTCCGTTGACCCTGAGGACAGGAAGGAACCTGGAGCTTCTACACGTGACATCATAATTATCTCCGGGTGGGGGCGGGGCCGAGGAGGCACTTCCTAGGAGACTTGGACGCACTGCCCCTCCCTTGCTCCCCCCGCTTCCCTGCTTCCCTTCCTTGATTCCTCCCCCACCTTCTTCCCTCCTCCCCTCCCTTCCCCCTTCGGCTGCTCTGGTGCCCACCCCCTGTGCCTCAAGGGCAGGGGGAGCTCCTCGGCTCCGCAGGACGGGGAGGATTCTGTACAAATGAGCATCACCTGTGAGTTTTGAGTTAACGCCTCTGCGCTCCGTTTAATGCCCCACGAGAAAAAGACCACAAACCTCCTACTTCCTTTCACACTGTCGCCCTCCCAGTTCATGATGGAAGTCCGTTCTGCATCCAGCCTCAATTACTCTCCTACTGCAGGAGCTCTGGACTGCCGCTCCATTCAGAGTTCCCCATCTGTTCTCTGTGGAACTAAAGAGCAGGTTATTTTTCTCAGATCTGAAGAGAGTTACTAAATTCCTCTATCCCTCTGTCCTTCCTCCTCTCCTACCCCTCACAAACAGAGCTGGTGGGTGTCGGAGCTTGTTGAGAGTTAGTGTAAAATAAGCAGGCTCTGACCCTGCTTATTTCCTGCATGAAAAACGTCAGTTGTGTTGGCCCTGGAAAGAGCAAGCCCAGTGGAGTCAGAGCACAGTTTGAATCCTGGCCTTGGTTTGGGCCACTATGGCATAACCATAGGGTCCAGGCTGGATAAAGGAGACTGTGGAGTCAGGATTGAGTAAAACCAGAGAACGAAGAGTTGGTAGTGTTGGCACTGAAAAGCCAGGTAGAGTAGGAGGTGACAGCTAGAAGGACAGGTTTTGGATAGGGAGCTGAATGTCATTTTAAGACATAATTGTGGGGCTCATGACATGTCTGCCATCAGTAGATAGGGCTGAAAAAGCACAGGCTATGGATTCAGGAAAACCTCGGTTTGAATCCTGCCATCTTTAATTTGTGTCTTTGGATACTTAGCCTCTGAGTTCTGAGTCCCCATCCATAGAATGAGGCTGTGGTAGGGATTTAGAATCAAAGGTATGTTTTGGCTCGGTGCCTGTGGCTCAAGTGGCTAAGGCGCCCCCCTAAGGTGGCAGGTTCGAATCCAGCCCGGGCCGCCAAAACAACAATGATGGCTGCAACAACCAAAAAAACAGCTGGGCGTTGTGGCGGACGCCTGTGG
>NW_003852507.1:1534544-1535774 GCF_000181295.1 Otolemur garnettii
AAAAAAAAAAAAAAAAGGAGGAAATTGGTAGACCAGTGGGAATTCTAGAAAACTCAATCTGGCTGCATTTTGAGGACAGGATAAGGGGAGTGAGGCAGGAGGCTACTGAAGCTGTCTAGATCAGAGACAATGAAGATCTGAACCAAGATGCAGGCAGATGTGGGGGCAGATAGATGCAGGCAGATGTGGGGGCAGATAAACGTGGCAAGATCCAGTCATCAAGTAGATATGGAAGTGAGGGAAAGGATGATTCCTAGATTTTTAGCCAAGGTGTCTGTTGCTGTCTGAAATGAAGAAGAGGTTCCTGGGCAGAAGGGAGAAGATGGTAGTTTGGTGTGGGACATGCTGACTTTAAGATGTTTGGGAACATCCCTTGGCCATATGCTCTGGATAGAAGTCTAAACTGGAGACTCTGATTCGTGTAATTTTATTGGTGGATGTTGAAGCCATGGAAGGAATTGGATGACACTATCCAGGATAAGCTTTTTTTTTTTTTTTCTTAGAGACAGAGTCTCACTTTGTCACCGTTGGTAGAGTTTTGTAGTGTCACACCTCGCAGCAACCTCCAGCTCTTGGGCTTAGGTGATTCTCTTGCCTCAGCCTCCCAAGTAGCTGGGACCACAATGTCCGGCTATTTTTTGTTGCAATTTGTTCGGGGCTGGGCTTGAACCCGCCACCCTTGGTATATGGTGCCAGCACCCTACTCATTGAGCCATAGGTGTCGCCCTATCCAGGATACGCTTTTGAAGAATCTTCTGAGGAAGTGGCCAAACACAGAACCTTGGTAATTACCAACTTAAGGGGTATAACAGAGAAGAGCGGACAGCAAGGGAGGCAGGAAAAAACTAAAGTCAGGGAAAGAAGAGAAAGATGAGAGAGGTTTGCCATGGAAGCCCAAGGAACAGAGTTTGCAGAAGAGATTGATTGGTCAACAGGGTAAAGTGAGATGAGACGAAAAGGCAACCACTTGGCTGGGTGTGGTGTTTTGAACCTGTAATCCAAGCACTCTGGGAGGCTGAGGCAGGTGAATTGTTTGAGCTCACAAGTTCAAGACCAGCCTGAGCAAAAGCGAGACCCTGTCTCTACTAAAAATTAAAAAAAAAAAAACTGAGGCAAAAGGATCACTGGAACCTGAGTTGGAGGTTGCTGTGAGCTATGACACTATAGCACTCTACCCAGGGTGACAGCTTGAGACTCTTGAGACTATTTGGTCTAAAAAAAAAAAAAAAA
>NW_003852507.1:1536087-1537500 GCF_000181295.1 Otolemur garnettii
AAAAAAAAAAAAAAGGCCATGCATGGTGGCTCATGGGAGGGTGAAGTGGGTGAGAAAAAGCAGTAGGTTTGGCTATTGGGAGATTGCTGGTGGCCTTTGCCTAGGCTGTGCTGGTAGAGTGGTGGATGGCTATCATGTTACAGGTGGCTGGAGAATAGAGGTGGCAACACTGAGCTCACTAAAGTCTAGTGCTTAGTGAAGTGACCCAATATACATCTGCTAGATGAGTAAGTGAATAAAGTTGTATTGAAAAGGGGGGTGGCGCCTGTGGCTCAAGGAGTAGGGCACCAGCCCCATATGCTGAGGGTGGTGGGTTTGAACCCAGCCCAGGCCAAAAAAGAAAAAAGAAAAGGGAAGGGGGGGCGGTGCCTGTGGGCTCAGTGAGTAGGGTGCCAGCCCTATATACCAAGGGTGGTGGGTTCGAACATGGCCCTGGCCAAATTGCAGCAAAAAATAGCTGCGTGTTGTGGCAGACGCCTGTAGTCCCAGCTACTGGAGCAGCTGAGGCAAGAGAATCACCTAAGCCCTGGAGCTGGAGGTTGCTGTGAGCTGGGACACCATGGCACTCTACCAAGGGCAACAAAAGTGACACTCTATCTCTAAAAAAAAAAAAAAAAAGAAAAAGAAAGGGGGGCCATGCTTGGTGGCTCATGCTTGTAATTGTAGCATTTTGGGAGGCCTAGGTATGTGGATTGTTTGAGCTCAGGAGTTTGAGACCAGCCTGAGCAAGAGTGAGACCCTATCTCTAATAAAAATAGAAAAACTAGTCGGGTATGGTGGCACAGGGAGGTGCCCTTGGGAGGCTAAGGCAAGAGGATTGTTCAAGCCCAAGAGTTTGATATTGCTGTGAGTAATAACACCATGCAACCCAGAGTGACAGAGTAAGACTCTATCCCCAAAAAATGGATAAAAAGAAACAGAAAGGCCGGGCGTGGTGGCTCACGCTTGTAATCCTAGCACTGTGGGAGGCTGAGGAGGGAGAGTTGCTTGAGCTCAGGAGTTGGAGATTTGCCTGAGTAAGAGTGAGACCCCGACTCATGAAAAAAAAGGAAAAACCCAGCCAGGCGCCATGGTGAGCGCCTGTAGTTCCAGCGACTTCCAAAGCTGAGGCAGTGGGATGCCCACAAGCTGGAGTCTGAGGTTGCAGTGAGCTACCAAGCCACTGCACTCTGCTCAGGAGCCTAGGGTGGGATTCTGTTTCAACAACAATAACAACAACAACAACAACAAAAAGAAACAGAAAGGTGGGGGATATGAAGTGATAGAAGGAGAAATAGGAATGATAGTGTTATTTTTATTTATTTATTTTTAGTTTTTTGGCCAGGGCTGGGTTTGAACCCGCCACCCTCGGCATAGAGGGTTGGTGCCCTACTCCTTGAGCCACAGGCATGACCCTATTTTTTTTTTTTTTTT
>NW_003852507.1:1537529-1540920 GCF_000181295.1 Otolemur garnettii
AGAGTGCTATGGCATCACAGCTCACAGCAACCTCCAACTCCTGGGCTCAAGCCAGTCTCCTGTCTCAGCCTCCCAAGTAGCTGGGACCACAGGCTCCCGCCACAACGCCCGGCTATTTTTTGGTTGCAGCCATCCTTGTTGTTTGGCGGCCCCAGGCTGGATTCAAACCCACCACCTTAGGTGTATGTGGCTGGTGCGTTAGCCACTTGAGCCACAGGCGCCGAGCCCCTATTTTTTTTTTTTTTAGAGACAGTCTTACTTTATTGCCCTTGATAGAGTGCCGAGGTGTCACAGCTCACAACAGCCTCCAATTCCTGGGCTTAGGCAATCCTCTTGCCTAAGCCTCCTGAATAGCTGGGACTATAGGTGCCTGCCACAATGCCCGGCTATTTTTTGTTGCAGTTTGGCCAAGGCTGGGTTCGAACCCTCCACCCTCAGTATATGGGGCTGGCGCCCTACCCACTGGGCCACAGGCGCCGCCCTATTTTTTATTATTTATTTATTTATTTATTTATTTATTTTAGAGAGAGAGTCTCACTCTGTCACCCTTGGTAGAGTGCCATGGTATCACAGGTCACAGCAACCTCCAGCTCTTGGCCTTAGGCGATTCTCCTGCCTCAGCCTCCTGAGTAGCTGGGACTACAGGCACCCACCACAACACCTGGCTATTTTTTGTTATTGTTGCAGTTTGGCTGGGGCTGGGTTCGAACCTACCACCCTCGGTTTATAGGGCCAGCACCCTACTCACTGCCCTATTTTTATTTTTAATTTTATTTATTTATTTATTTATTTTTTGAGACAGAGCCTCAAACTGTCACCCTGGGTAGAGTGCTGTGGCATCACAGCTCACAGCAACCTCCAACACCTGGGCTCAAGCGATTCTCTTGTCTCCGCCTCCCAAGTAGCTGGGACTACAGGCACCCACCACAATGCCCAGCTATTTTTTGATTGCAGCTGTCATTGTTGTTTGGCAGGCCCAGACTGGATTTGAACCCGCCAGCTCAGGTGTATGTGGCTGGTGCCTTAGCCACTTGAGCCACAGATGCTGAGTCCCTATTTTTTATTTTTTTAAGTAACATGGTTTTTTTGTTTTTTTTTTATTTGTTTTTTTTTGTTTGTTCTTTTAAATTGAGACAGAGTCTCACTTTGTCACCCTTGGTAGAGTGTCATGTCGTCATAGCTCACAGCAACCTCAATGTTTTATTTAAAGATGTTCACAGCTGGGCAGCGCCTGTAGCTCAGTGCATAGGGAGCTGGCCCCATGTACCAAGGGTGGCAGGTTCAAACCTGACCCCGGCCAAACTGCAACAAAAAAATAGCCAGGCGTTGTGACAGACGCCTGTGATCCTAGCTACTTGAGAGGCGACAAAGTGAGACTCTGTCTCTAAAAAAAAACCAAAATGTTCATAGCTCACAGGGGAGGCAGTAAAGAGAGAGAAAGTGATAATTCTGGCTAAGACCTATAATATAGATGCTTTAGGGAGAAGTTAAGAGGGACATGTCTTACCTGGGTTAAAGGAGTTGATGAGAGTAGGAGTGTCTACAGATAATTGTAGTGAAATTATCTACTGGCAGGATTGGTAGTGGTATAGGAATTTCTAGGAAGTGCTTGAAGTCATTCATTTAACAGACTCTGAAGGCTGGGTGCAGTGAGTGGCTCACACCTGTAATCCTAGCATTCTGGGAGGCTGAGGCAGATGGATTGCGTGAGCTCACAGGTTTAAGACCAATGTGAGCCAGAGTGAGACTGCGTCTTCAAAAATAGCTGGGTGGGGCAGCACCTGTGGCTCAAAGGAGTAAGGCGCCGGCTTCATGTACCCGAGATGACAGGTTCAAACCCAGCCCCTGCCAAAAACTGCAAAAAAAAAAAAAAAAAAAAAAAGTTGGGCATTGTGGAGGGCACCTATAGTCCTAGCTACTTGGGAGGCTGAGGCAAGAGAATCACTTGAGCAGAGGAGTTTGCTGTGATGCCATGGCATTCTACCCAGGGTGACAAAGTAAGACTCTGTCACAAAAACAAACAAACAAACAAAACCCCAAAACATCTCTGAGTACTTACTGTGTTGTGGAAAGCAGAAGGAGCAGGAGCTGTTGGGGCAGGGAGGGCCTACAGAGGACTCCAAGCAGTCAGGTTCCCTTCCTTTTTTTTTTTGAGACAGAGTCTCACTATGTCGCCCTTGGTAGAGTGCTATGGCATCACAGCTCACAGCAGCCTCAAACTCTTAGGCTTAAGTGATTCTCTTGCCTCAGTCTCCCCAGTAGCTGGGACTACGGGAGCCCTCCACAATGCCTGGCCTAATTTTTGGTTGCAGTTATCATTGTTGTTTAGCAGGCCCAGGCTGGGTTTGAACCCTCCAGCCTTGATGTATGGGGCTGGTGCCCTACTCACTGAGCTATGGTCATTGAGCCAGGTTCCTGTCCTTAAGTAGGTCTTTTTTTTTTTTTTTTTTTTAAGAGATAGTCTCACTTTGTCACTCTCAATTGAGTGCTGTAGTGTCACAGCTCAAAGCAACCTCCAGCTCTTGGGCTTTGGCGATTCTCTTGCCTCAGCCTCCTAAGTAGCTGGGACTACAGGTGCCCACCACATTACCCAGCTATTTTTTTTGTTGTTGCAGTTTGGCTGGGGCTGGGTTTGAACCTGCCACCCTTGGTATATGGGGCCTGTGCCCTACTCACTGAGCCACAGGCGCTGCCCTAGTAGGTCTTAAGTCCAGTGCTCAAAGGACAAAGCTAGTTGTGGGAAGGAAAGGGCAAGTGACAGATTGCCCTGTGGTTGCTGATGGCTGGGGGAGCTGCTGCTCTAGTTGGAGCTCTGCTCAAGGACACCCTCTGCCCAGGCTCCCTGAGACAATTTCTGGAGCTGTGCCTTCTTGCCTAGACCCTGGCTTACTCCTATTCATTACTATAGCACCAATGATGCTCCTTCTAAGAAGTCTTCCACAATTCCCTGTCCCTCTCCCTAGTCTGAGTAGGTGGCCCTTGTCTGTGCTCCTACCCTTTCTATCAGCCTCACACTTATTGTGAACCTCCCCTGTGTCCCTCTCTTCTGGCTCTCCCCTACTCTCTTGACAGCAAGGACCATTGTTCAAATCTTTGCATCTCAGGCTCAGCACCAGTAGCTCAATGGTTAGCCCACTGGCCACATACACTGGGGCTGGCTGGTTTGAAGTGTCCCAGGCCTGCTAAACAACAATGACAACAACATCAAAAAATAGCTGAGCTACCTGTAGCTCAGGTGACTAGGGTGCCAGCCACATATACTGGAGCTGGCAGGTTCGAACACAGCCCGGGCTAAAAAATAGCTGGGCATTGTGGCAGGTGCCTATAGTCACAGCTACTTGGGAGGCTGAGGCAAGAGAATTGCTTGGGCCCAGGAGTTTGAGGTTGCTGT
>NW_003852507.1:1541116-1543216 GCF_000181295.1 Otolemur garnettii
TGGCACTCTACCAAGGGTGACATAGTGAGACTCTGTCTCAAAAACAAAAATCTTTGCATCTCAGCTGGCAGTGGCTCCTGCCTTAATCCTAACACTTTGGGAGGCCAAAAGTACGGGACCTCGAGGATCCTTTGAGCTCAGGAATTTCAGACCAGCCTGAGCAAGAGAGTTTATCTGTACCCAAAGTAGAAATAATTAGGTGGTCATTGTGGCAGGCATCTGTAGTCCCAGCTACTTGGGAGGCTGAGGCAGGAGGATCACTTGAGCCCAGGAGTTTGAGATTTCTGTGAGGTAGGCTGATGCCAGAGCACTCTATCATGGGCAACAGAGTGAGACTCTGTCTCAAACGGACAAACAAAACAACTCCACATCTCTAGGGTACACCTGGGGGCTTGACACATGGAGTGTCTTAGGAGATGTTTAGTGGATGAATGGCATGGGGAAGGGGTGCTGCCACTATAGTCACTCTGTGCTCTCTCAGATGTAAACAGGTTACCCAGCTGGGAGAGAGGACCTCGGCTGGCTGGTGTGGCATCCACCACTGACGCCTCTACCTTCTCCTCTGAAGGTTGGTCTAGAAAACCTCTGGCCCCCAGGGTCCCCATCACCCTCACTTGGGAAAGCTGCCACCAGGTGGAAGGAAGGAAGTGTTTGGTCCTGAAGGGATTGCCCAACTCCCAACCTATACCCCATCCCCTACAGATGCCAGAGAGATGGCTCTTTCTCAAGGCTGCCATCACCCATGTCTTGTGTATAGCACTTTCTGGTATATAAATAACATCTCTGATGTATATGTCCTCCCCAACAACCCTGCAAAATAGGCATCACCACGCTCCTATTTTGTGGTAGGAAACGAAGGCTTAGCGAAGTAATTTGTCCTAGGCCACCTAGCCAATAAGTGACAGAAACACGAGTTGGACTCTGGCATGTTTGACCACAAGTTCAGGGCACTTGTAACTATGCTGCCCTTTGCCCTAATTCAGCAGTGCTGAGGAAGGCTGAGGTGGTGGTCATGTTCCTGGGTCCTGCCATGCACATGCCTTCCTCATGTCCCCTGGGGATAGAGAAAGGCACAGGAAGAGAGGAAGCAGCAACAGAGGTCACCAAGCAGGTCAGGGGCACAGAGGGGAAGCGAGGATCTTCACAGCCTCATGGGGGAAGAGAAGGGAAGAAGAATGTGAGGTAAGCCTCAGACATAGCTGCTGAGCTCTCAGCATTACATGGCCATGTGGACTGACATAGCCACTGCCTGGTTGATTCCCGGCTGTAGACAGTACACATTCTCAACCCAGTTCCACCCTCGTGGGGGCTGGGCGAAGGTGGAGTCTTCAGGCCTGGTTCTGGGGGTTAGCCAGCTATAGCACCCTATACCAGGCTGCTAGGGAACTCTTCAGTGTCTGCCCACTTCCTCCCCCAGGATGGGATAGAGCCTAGGTCTGGAAGGAATCAAAATTAGGTCCCTAGTCCCCTGCCTGGTATGTGAGACCTTGGGCTTTAGGACTCTGAGAGGCAAGTGGAATCACTTAATGGGGTTACTTTTTAGGTAGTGCCCTGAGGGGAAAGCCAATGGTAGCCTAGAGCCTTAGGCAGGGCCAGAGGCCAGACAGTGGACTGGCATTCAGCTGAACCACAGGGCAAGAGACTTTTCTGGGGATTTTTATCTACCCCCAAATTCTCCAGCAGCTTCTTCCTGTGTCCTGGGGAAGGGGATATGGTCTCTACTGTCTCAAAGAAAGTGAAAGGGCTAGACACGGTGGCTCATGCCTGTAATCATAACACTCAGGGAGGCTGGATTTCTGCAGGGGGCAGATTCACACAGTGGATTAGGGTGGGCAGTGCTGGGGTGGGTTAAGTAGAAACGGGGTTGGGGCAGGTAGTGGTGCCAGGTGAATCTGGTGAGGCTTTAGATTGAGCTTGTGGCTTGGCACCTGTAGCTCAGTGAGTAGGGCACCGGCCACAATCTCTGGAGCTGGCGGGTTTGAATCCAGCCCAGGCTTGCCAAACAACAATGACAACTGCAACCAAAAAATGGCTGGGCATTGTGGCAGGTGCCCGTGGTCCCAGCTGCTTGGAAGGATGAAGCAAGAGAATTGTTTAAGC
>NW_003852507.1:1543345-1555650 GCF_000181295.1 Otolemur garnettii
CTAAGGTGCCAGCCACATACATCAGAGCTGGCGGGTTCAAATCCAGCCTGGGCCTGCCAAACAATGACAACTACAACCAGAAAAAAATAGCTGGGTGTTGTGGTGGGCGCTTGTAGTCCCAGCTACTTGGGAGGCTGAGGCAAGAGAATTGCTTAAGCCCAGGAGTTTGAGGTTGCTGTGAGCTGTGACGCCATGGCATTCTATCCAGGGCTACAGCTTGAGGCTCTGTCTCAAAAAAAAAAAAAAAAGGATTGAGCTATGCTGCTGCTGCCTCAAGTGACCTGGACCCCTCCCCCCTCAGGTGACTGCAAGGAGACTGACAGGTGCTGCTGGAAACACAAGCAGTGTAATGGGCACATCATCTACCCCTTCACCCCTGACTGTGGCCATCACAGCCTACACCTGCACTCTGCCAGCCACTGCGACTGTGATTCTAGGTGAGGGCCCCCTCCTTGGGGGGCCTGTGGGAGAGCCAGGTCCAAACTTTCATTGTGGTTCCGCCTTTCAACCTTTGGTTTCCCTCTTCAGCATTAACCTGGTACTGCCAGCCAAGCCCCAGCTTGGCAAACCTAATGGAGGTCTTTTGGTAGCCGGGGTGGGCTGCTCACTCTGGGTCCCTAGGGAGTCATGGAGGCGTGGGAGCTGGGATGAGAGTCCCATGTGTGGCAGGCTGAAGGAATGCTCAGAGAAGGCAAATAGCAGCAGCTCCCGAGATGCAAGCCCAACCTGCTCCCGAGATGTAACCCCGACCTGCTTTAACATCATCCCATCCACCTGCTTGGAGCTCATCCCGGAGGAAGCATGTGTGGAGCGATTCTGGTATGGCTGGTGAGTGCCAATAAGCTGATGTAGAAGGGGCCTCTGTGGGTACCTCTTCCGTGTCAACCTTCTCTTCCCACTCCCCTCCTCTCAGGTGCAAAAGCTACAGGCCCATCTCCGTGGCAGTGATCCACCACCCCATTCACCATAAATGTGGGGCAGATGATGAGGAAGAGGAGGAAGAGGAGGAGGAGGAGGAGGAGGAGGAAAACAAGCCGCCTGTCCTTACCCAGGTGGGGCCCACCGCCACACCCACTGACCCACCCGTCATCACAGTCACTGGTACCCCTGACTCAGCGCCCATCACCATCTGGCGCTCTGACAGCCCCACAGGAAAGAGCCAGGGCAACAAAGTGATCAAGAAAGTGAAAAAGAAAAAGGAAAAAGAGAAAGAGAAAGAGGAGGAGATGGATGAGAAAGCAAAACTGAGGAAAAAAGCCAAGAAGGGCAAGTTGACTAAGAAGAAAAGCCCGGTTAAATTGGAATCTTCACCTCCAGACTTGAGCCGGTCATTAAATCCAAGGGAGTTGGCCAGGATGTCTGAGTCCAGCCCAGAAAGCCGGGAAGAGCTGGAGAGTGAGGATAGTTACAATGGCCGGGGACAGGAGGACCCCTCCAGTGAGGATGCTGAGTCTTCATTGGCTAGGAAGAGAGAGAAGAACACGGTCCAGGCCAAGAAAGTTCCAGCCAAGCCCTTACAAACCAGGAAGGTAACCAAGAGGAAATCTCCCCCAGCATCAAACCCCACTCTCAGTTGAGGCCAGGGCAATCAAGGTGAAGAATAAATACCATCAAGCCTGTAGCCAACCCCCATTGCTCTTCTTTCTCCCTCCAACCTGGCTACTTCTTGGGGGTGGGTGGGTTGGGCTTGGGGCTACAGGAGTTTCTGAAAGGCAATCCAGCTTTTGAGGAAACCTATGGGAAGGTAGGTGAGAGGGAAGGAGAGGGACACAGCTGTTCCTTCCTGTCACCCTAGGACCAGGGAAGAATACATCTGGGTGGGGGAGGGAGGGAGGGATGGCTTCCCCTCTCTCTTGGAGACTGCAGTGCATGTAATCCACTTCTAGGATAGATAGGCAGTAGTGTTTGCAGTTGACACCTCCAATAAATGGAACCTTTTAACCCATTCTGTGCCACCGTGCCTGGCCTTTTCCTCCTGAGCAGCCTTGGGGAAGGTACTTGTGGCACCACAGGGGCTGACCTTCACAGCTGGAGTGGTCCTGCTTCCCAGAGGACCTTTTGTGCTGAAGGGAAGAGAGTTGAGTTCCTGGGAGAAGGCTAGCCCCTTCCCCCAGCTCTTGATGAGGAAAGCAGGGGAGGGAGTGCACCAAGTCTGGGGGGCAGCAGCCTTTTCTGACTTCCCTGCTGAGCCCTAAGCAGAGGAAAAGGAGATGGAAGCCTCATCAAGTGCTGATTCACAAAGCTGACAAAGCCCTTGTGATGAAAGAGGTACACCAGGAGTCCAGATCAAAAACGGCAGTGGGGCCAGGGCTTTGTGGGGCAGGTTGAATGTGGGACCCACTCTGGGCCATGGCTTACCTAGAGGATGTCAGAGACCAAGGCCCAGCTGGGGAAAGGGAAGAGACAAGAGGTGTATGGGCTCAAGCTGAGAAACTAGATTTACTTGTGGCTTTTCTTCAGCATGCCAGAGACTACAAGCACCGTGGATGAGGCAGCTTGAGTGTGAGTGTAGTGTGAGTGTACTAATAGCAGGCAGCCTTTGCAAGGTACCATGCACTGGGCCAAGGAGCTTATACACACTCTGTCTCAGTCCTGGCAGTGCTGGTGAGGTAGGTATTGCTGTCTCCTTGTTACAGATAAGAAACCTAGCTGAAAAACAATTGGAGCTGGCACAGGGTCACAAGGCTATGAAGCAGAGCAGGGAAGTGCCCCAGGCAGTCTGATGCAGAAGCTGCCTGTTCTACAAATCATCACCCCTTTGATGGCTCTGAATAGGGAGTCAGGGGAGCCCCTCAGAGCTCTAACCACTGCTTTGAAAGTCATCCCTCAGGGCTGGGCACGGTGGCTCATACCTGCAATCCTAGCACTCTGGAAGGCCAAGGCGGGTGGATTGCCTGAGCCAGAGTGAGACCTTGTCTCTAAAAATAGCCAGGTATTGTGGTGGGCCTATAGTCCCAGCTACTACTAGGGAGGCTGAGGCAAGAGAATCATTTAAGCAAAGAGTTTGAGGATGCCACCATAAGCTGTGATGCCACAGCACTCTACCCAGGGTGACAAAGTGAAACTGTCTCAAAAAAAAAAAAAAAAAAAAGTCATCCCTCAAAGAGCCGGAGAATTGAGGGAGAGAGAGACTTTGGCAAGAGCTCTGTAGAAACACTGTTTATTCAAATGACAGGCAGGAAGCGGTGGCGTTGGCAGGTAGGGAAGGCAGCTAGGCAGGGCTGGGCAGGTTAGCACTGCTCCCCTGTGTCCCTGCAATCCTGCTTTGACAGCCACCCAGGCTGTTGGCATTAGGAATACTTTCCATCTTCTCCCTCCTGCCCCAAACTGAATAAATAGCATCCCTCTCCCCATAAGAGATAGGGGAGATTCATGTGCTGAGCTTGGTGCCCTGGTCACAGCCAAGTCAAGTGAGGGCAGCAGCTCAAAATGGCTTGTAGGGAGAATACAAAACTGTTCAACTCTCATTTTCACCTTCCTCTTCCTCCTCCCTGCCACATTCCCTTCCCAGCCTGGTCCCAGGACAGGTGGTCGGTGAGGATCTGGAGTGGGAGAATTGTTGCCTAGCGTACACTGAGCTCAAGTTCGCAAGGCCATCATCCAGCCTGTCACCCATCCAGGCTGACCACCAAAGAGAACGTCACTTCACGCCACTTTTATGGACAGAAAAGGAGGGGCAGGGAGGGAAGCTGTGGGCGGCCAGGCCTTTCACAGCCTCAGAGGTAACCAGAGTCCGAGGAGCAGGCCCCCTATCGATCCATTTCGTCCAGGAGTGGGGTGGCATCGCCAGCAATGGACATAGGGGTGCTTTCGATCATGGGGCTGGGGGACGGCCGAGGTGTCAGCCGCTGCTTCTGTTTCCGCCTTTCTGCCTCCTTCTCTTGCAGCCACTGTTCCGCCATCTTGCCCCAGTCGATGGCTGCATGGCTGTTGGACCTGGGAAGGGGAAGAAAGGGCCTTTGAAACTGGGATTCTCTAGGGGCTTGCTGGAAGGAAGTCTTCCCATCAATCACTGGTGAGCACCCACCCTTGCAGAAAGGAAGCTCACATCTATGGGCAGCAGCCCATCTGCTAGGGTAAGGCAGAGGTAGTAATGGCTGCCTACCACCCTCTTTGTCTTTCCTTAGAAACCAGGAGTCCCCGGGGACATCACATGGGCCACGGCCCTCACAGGATCCAGAGCACCTGCCTTTGCTAAGCCTTCAGCTTATTGATACTAATAACTTACTCTGAGCCACCAGATACTTACTTTGGCTGCTGCTGCCGTTGTCGGGAGCTGGAGGAGGGCTGGGGCTGAGCCTGGGCAGACTGTGGGGTGGTGCTGGCCTGTAGCTGGTGGTACTGTGGTGTAGTGATGGGTTGGCTTGGGGTTGTGTAGGAGTAGCTGGGGGTCATTAGTGGTGTGGCCACTGGCTGCTGGGCTGGTGTTGGGAATACCTGGAGAGGCATGAACAGTTAAGTTGGGATGAGCTTTGGGATTATTGGGTCATACTGTGAGTTTTTGGCAAGCTGCAAGGGTGGGCTCAGCATAGAGCTTTCCAGCTGACCCTCCCCTGAGCAGTGTGTGAGTCTGAGCAGCAGAGGGAAGCCATTGGCACACAAAGGGGGCCCACTAGTCCTGACCATCTCTGGTTTCTAGTGGCTTGAAAAGTTCGAAAGATCCCAAAGGATTCTGGAGAGGTCAGCCTCTCTCATATTCTCTCCCCACTCAAATAGGCCCAAAGAAAAGGCACATCTATTGGAAACAGGTCTTTTTTTTTAATCATTTTTGGCCAGGGCTGGGTTTGAACCCGCCACCTCCGACATATGGGGCCAGTGCTCTACTCCTTTGAGCCACAGGCGCCGCCCTGGAAACAGGTCTTAAGGCCATGGCAGCCCCATCTGTGCATATGAAGTTCTTCATGGTAGACACTGCCAGAAGCCAGTCTATGGGCCATGGCTTGGCAAAAGATGACTGTTCCCTTTCATCCCACCCCACCCTGCCCAGGAGCCTCTTCCCTAAGCCACATACGTGGTAAGCGCTGCTACCCCCTCCACTGCCACCATAGCCATACTGGCTGGAGGCCCACTGGGCTGGGGTGGCATTAGGGTTCTGTCCTTGGCCTGTCACGGCAGCAATGGCACTGAACATCTGCGAGGTCATGTTCTGGGGCAGGGCGTTCACAGCCCGTGTCAGATCTGTAAAAACAGAGGCAGGGATGGAAGTGTTAGAGGTAAAAAAAAGTCCTTCTAGCTCTATCCCTCCCACCCCCAGTCCCAGGCCCAAGCTCCTCACCTGCAAGGTTGATGTTGGCCGGAGTGGCATTGATAGAGGCAGGTGTCCGGGTCCTGCTGCTGCTACTGGGAGTGATGCCTGTAGGAAATAGCTACAATTCAGGGGTCTGGAGGAAGCACTGAGACAGATGGTGGGAGGAAGGGCAACTGCACAGGCACAGTGGATGGAGAACCTTCTAGGCTGGGAGTCTGGGTAGGAATAGGGTAGCTGCAATGACAGGTTGTGCTGCACCCTCCCCACAGGCCAGTGAGTACTTTGAGTCAGGCCCAAGTAGAACTCACCAGGTACAGGATCCTGGTAATGATCTTTAAACCATCTGAAGAGTCCGTTCACAGTTGGGAAGATTTGGCCCCGGTACCGGAATCCTTCTGGAGTCACTGTTACATATTCTATCCTGGGATTTTAGAATGAAAGGTGTCAGGCACCACTTGGAACCGGCTGTGAGGGAGTGACCAGAATAGATGTCCACCATGTGAAGTAGCCACACTGGGTACCAGGGGAAAGGTGAGATGACAGAGCCAGTCCCTGGCCCTGTGAAGGGAGGCTATATTCAGAGTATAGTCAAGGCCAAGGGCTTGGTAGCCCCCTGTGTGCTGATACAGAGGAAGGTTTGCTGGAGGCTGTGCCACCATACTGGGGTGCAGTATGTAGGTGGCACACCACAGGTGAGGGTGAGATTGAGGTCCCAGGATGTCAGGGTTGGGAGGGCCACCTGGGGCAGCAAAGTACATAAGCAGGAGTCTTTGTGCAGCAGCCTTGGAAGGTGGTTAAACTGCCTTTAATTTAACACTTCTGAGAGTACACAAGTGGTTAAGAGGATGGGCTCCGAGTTGTTCTGGTTCTAGTTTTAGTTTTAGCTCACCATTCACCAACTATGAGACTTCTGCACAAAGTTACTAAACCTGAATCTAATTCACTTGTAAAATAAAGGTAAAAGCGCTTAAATCCATAGGGTGAGTGTGAGGATAAAATGAGTCAATATACACATAGCATTCACAACACCTTAAACAAGGTGTTTTGCTCAATAAAGGATGACTATCAGGCTTGGTGCCTGTAGCTCAAGTGGCTAAGGCGCTAGCCACATACACCAGAGCTGGCGGGTTCGAATCCAGCCTGGGCCTGCCAAACAATGACAACTACAACCAAAAAAAAAAAAAAGACGAGTGTTGTGGTGGGCACCTGTAGTCCCAGCTACTTGGGCAGCTGAGGCAAGAGAATCGCTTAAGCCCAAGAGGTTGCTGTAAGCTGTGATGCCACAGCACTCTACCCAGGGCAACAGATTAAGGCTGTCACAAAAAAAAGAAAAAAAAAATGATGCTATCAATAGCCAACATACATTGCTGAGTACCAGAGTTTTCATTTCTATTACACCAGCAGTTCTCAACGTGTGGGTCATGACCCCTTTGTAACAATGAAACTACATCGTGGCATTAGGAAGGTTGAGAACCACTGTATTAAACTGAAACCTGCTTCCTAGATCTCCTATGGGTGTTAATTCTGCCACGCAGAGGATTCTGTGCTCCTTTCCACAAGAAGCTATCATGTTGAATGTGGTCTTAGTTAAAGGTGCATGGGGCAGTTTCCAGCTGCATCAGAGATAGTATCCTAGCTACCATCATCTGGAAGTCAAGTTGGTAAGTCAGAAAAGGCTTCTCAGAAAAGAACATGATATTCCAGATGTGCCCAAGACAGTGCAGAGACCAAAGTCATCTGGCCACTGAGACTCACTGTTAGTCTATCTAACCTGTGACTCACATAGTCAAAACAGGGATAAAAGAAATGCCAAGGGCCAACGATAGCACAGAGACAGGGCTTAGGCAGAGCAGGCTGGTGTGATCACCAGTCTGTGTAACAGAAACAAAGCAGATCTGAGGAGGACTTTGTCTGCTAAGTTCAGGGTGCCCACTGGTGAGACTCACAGAGAGGACTACTTCAGAAGGCCAGCCTATCAGTCATACACAGGAGTTAGAGCAGAGAAGATGCTTTCCTGACCTGCCACTTCAGTGTGGGCAGAAGAAAACAACATGATATGACAACACTGAGCCACCATATGCCAAAAGCCCTGGTGAAGGGGAAGCCGAGAGTGAAAGGGGAGAGCAGTGTGTAGGTCCTCAGTCTTTGCCAACTGGGTGGGAGGAGTGTCTGGTGATTTCCGTCACTCCCTGGGAGGTAGGTGAAGTGAAAAGAACTTTTTTACAATGTTGATGAAAACGCCTGTATTTGAATCTTTATCTTTTGCCTCTCATCATTACCCTCTCTCCCCACCTCCAACCTCCACCTCTGTTCTAAACAAGTAAGAGGAGAAAGGCAGTCAAACAGAACCAGAGAGTACTGCTCTGGGGCCTCTACTTCCCTTCTAGCCTGTCTGTGGACCCCAGCGGCAGCACCTTCTCAGCATCAGTGCTCACCTGGGTTTACCCCGGGGCTGGTATCCCAGTAGGAACTTGCCGGGCAGTTCCTTGCAGGCACAGATGAAATAAGGGATGAAGGTGGGCTTCTCCTTCTTAGTCTTGATGAGCAGCTCCTCTAATTTCTGGGGGTAGAATGAGGGGAAGAGGTTGGGACAGCAGCATGCTTGGTACACAAGGTCTGGCACACACATCATGTATACTTCCTTCACCACCTGAACATCCTCTACACTGAAGGGAAACATCCTTAAGTGACTGGAAGGTGTCATCCCTTGGAGGGCTCTGGGCTCACCTTGCGGTCTCCACCACTGCAGTCCTGATAATACTTGTGGTTCAGAAGGTCCCGGGCAAAGGATGCCATGGGCTGGACATAGCGGGCAACTATCTCATCCAAGTCTTCAAATTCCTGGAAGAATAAAGGAAAGGTCCATCCAGAGCTGAGACACCTGGCTTTTCATCACATCTAACTTGAAGAGAAGCCCTGGGAGGGGGTGGGCTTCCCATTCCTGCTGAAGCCCCATTCTACTGCAGAGGCCCCTCAATTTACCCATCTGTCTGAGTCATGCCCAGACACATTAGCTTACAGGGCACAAAGTCCTTTAAATCCCAATGTTGACACAACAACAATAAGGAACTTCACTAGACCTCTCCTACCAAAAAACAGGGAAAAGAAACTTGATGTGTGTGAACATACGTGAACTCTCTCTCCTACCACTGGTGTTCTCTAGGTAGTCTATTTTAAAATTTGGAGGAAAGGAAAACACAAAATTGATATCAAATGACTTATTCCACAAACGATCTATTCCGTTCCTTTGCACAGGTAAAACACCTATGACACATACCAGTTACTAATGTCAGGTAAAAGTGGCTGGAAAAGGCCTGTTTCTGGAAGCAGGAATGGGGACGGGAGGTGGGCAGGCGCTGGCTCTCACCTCACTATTTTTTTTTTTTTTTGAGACAGAGCCTCAAGCTGTCCCCCTGGGTAGAGTGCCATGGCATTACAGCTCACAGCAACCTCCAACTCCTGGGCTCAAGCGAGTCTCCTGCCTCCGCCTCCCAAGTAGCTGGGACCACAGGCGCCCGCCACAACGCCCAGCTATTTTTTGGTTGCAGCCGTCATTGTTGTTTGGCGGGTCCGGGCTGGGGATTCGAACCCGCCACCTTAGGTGTACGTGGCTGGCGCCTTAGCCGGTTGAGCTATAGGCGCCGAGCCTCTCACCTCACTATTGATCCACAGAGTGGCTCCCAGGCTAAAGGCATTTTCCTTGCCCTCTTCCCGCACATCCACATGCTGGTAGATGCCATCACTGACTTTCCAGGTCACTGTCAGGTGGTTCTCGCCCTTGCTGCTTGGTCGGATGATCACATCACCCTGGTCCATTGTCTCCATCATCTTTTCTGCTTGCTTGAAATTGATATTATGGAAGGATGGGTGTGCAATCACTCGCTTGATGTATGCTAACGAGGGCAAAAAAAAGGTCCAGAGCAGGTGATGGGGCTAGCAGCCGCAGCAATGGGATTAATCAGGACTTAATTTCTGACCTATGGGATTTTCAAGACAATTTCACCCTCTCTACACCTGGATTTACTGATGTGAAGGGCAAGTTAATCTTTTTTTTTTTTTTTAGAGACAGAGTCTCACTTTATCACCCTCAATAGAGTGCCATGGCAACCTGCAATTACTGGGCTTAGATGATTCTCTTGCCTCAGCCTCCCACGTAGCTAGACTACAGGCGCGTGCCACAACACCCGGCTATTTTTCTTGTTGCAGTTTGGCCGGGGCTGGGTTTGAACCCACCACCCTTAGTATATGGGACCGGTGCCCTACTCACTGAGCCACTGGCACCACCCACAAGAGAATTTCTTAAGCCCAAGAGTTTGAGGTTGCTCTGAGCTATGATGACCCCTTCGCACTCTACCCAGGGCGAATAAGGGAAGATTCTGTCTCAAAAAAAAAAAAAAAAAGCACAACACATTAGCAAAGAAAATGTGACCCCAAGAGACCCTGGGTTCCAGCCCTACCCATAGCTCTCTTTTATGGTGTCTCTAGGCCTCAGCACCTCACTGCTGAGTCCGCTTATCAGGAGACTGACTGATGCACATGCATCCTGTGGTCTGATCCTGCACTGGCAGAGCCACCAAGACTCAGGGCACACAGGGATGGGAGGTGGGCAGACTCACTGGTCCGCTGCTGCTTCCGCTTCATGTCCTCCTCCTGCTTGTGGTCTGCTGCTTCGGCATCAAAGTCATAGTACGTGTCCTTGGGCAGCTTCCATTCATTGTTCCTGTCCATGAGGTCTGAGGTGCGACAGGTCAGGTCTGCACTGAACTTCTCAATGTCAATCTTCATGATGCGGCAGTGAACAGTCATTCCCACCTAGATCCACAGAACATTTGAGCTGGAAGGGACAAAGATGATCTAGCCCGTTGCCCTAATTCACACATGAGAAAACCAAAGTCCAGGCAGAAAGCTGTGGACTGACTTGCCTAATGCCAGCCAGCTAGTGAGTGGTAGACTAGGAGTTCAAGGCTGAGTCTGGGCTGCAGACTAGGGGCTATGCCACGTACCACTGGCTTCCTCTCTATGTGGGAAAACCAAGTAGAGCCTTCTGGGATCTACCCTGCTACTGGCACTCTTCCCTTCTCCCCATGAGGTTGCCTAATTGCTGTGCCTAGGGTGAGATCAAAGCCTGGCTGTCTTCTTTGAAGGAGAAGCAAAACAATAGCTATTCTCTATACATCACCTCTAACTTCGCCCTACACAGTGGCAACAACCAGTCACTCCGCATGGTTCTCCTTATTTTGAAAATCTCCCCAGGTTTGGGTGGCACCTGTAGCTCAGTGAGTAGGGCACCAGCCCCATATACCGAGGGTGGCAAGTTCAAACTCGGCCCAGGTGAAAATGCAAACAAAAAAATAGACAGGCGTTGTAGTGGGCGCCTGTAGTCCCAGCTACTCAGGAGGCTGAGGCAAGAGAATCGTCTAAGCCCAAGAGTTGGAGGTTACTGTGAGGAGCTGTGACACCACGGTACTCTACTGAGGGTGATAAAGTGAAACTCTGTCTCAAAAAAAAAAAGGTGGTGCCTGTGGCTCAAGGAGTAGGGCAACGGCCACATACACTGTGGGTGGTAGGTTCAAGCCAGGCCCTGGCCAAAAACTGCCAAAAAAAAAATCTCCCCAGGTTCATATATTAGGAATGATTTTCCCCAGCCCATCTAAGTCATAACTCTCAGGGATTCACAACATTTAGAACAAGAGAATTTGGCAGATCTGGTAACAGCCATGTCATTAACTGGGTAATCCTGGAAAAGAGATTTGAATTTCTCTGGAAAAAAACAAAAAAAACATTTCCTTCCTTATCAGGTAGTGAAATTAGACACAGCATGTCAGGGTCAAGTGCTGCTATTTTCTTTCCTTTTTTTTTTTTGAGACAGAGTCTTCTTTTGTTGACCTCGGTAGAGTGCTCTAGTGTCATAGCTCACAGCAACCTTAAACTCCTGGACTCGAGCAATTCCCTTGCCTCAGCCTCCTGAGGAGCTGGGACTATAGGCGCCCGCCACAATGCCCAGCTATTTTTTGGCTGCAGCCGGCATTGTTGTTTGGCGCGCCTGGGCTGGATTCGAACTCACCACGTTAGGTGTACGTGGCTGGTGCCTTAGCCACTTGAGCCACAGGCGCCGAGCCATTATTATTATTTTTCTTTTGCAGTTTTTGGCTAGGGCTAGGTTAGAACCTGCTACCTCTGGTATTATGGGGCCAGCGCCCTACTCCTTTAAGCCACAGATGCTGCCCTATTTTATTATTTATTTATTTGTTTTTTTGGAGACAGAGTCTATGTTGCTCTCTGTAGAGTGTTGTAGCATCATAGCTCACAGTAACCTGAAACTCCTGGGCTTAAGCAATTCTCTTGCGTCAGCCTCCCAAGTAGTTGGGACTAAAGGTGCCCACAACAATGTCCGGCTATTTTTTGTTATAGTTGTCTTTGTTTAGCTGGCCTGGGCCGGGTTAGAACCTGCCAGTCTCAGTGTATGTGGCTGGTGCTGTAACCACTGTGCTACAGGCACTAAGCCTATTTTTATTTATTTGTTTTTTTTGAGACAGAGTCTCACTTTGTCACCCCTGGTAGATTGCACTGGTGTCACAGCTCACAGCAACCTCAAACTCTTGGGCTCAAGTAATTCTCTTGCCTCAACCTCCCAAGTAGGTGGGACTACAGGTGCCCGCCACAACACTGGATTATTTTTAGAGATGGGGGTCTTGCTCTAGCTCAGGCTGGTCTAGAACTCGTTGAGCTAAGGCAATTCGTCCACCTCAGTCTCCCAAAGTACTAGGATTATAGGTGTAAACCACTGCAACTGGCCTAATTTTTCTATTTTTAGTAGAGATGGAGTCTTGCTTTTGCACAGAGTAGTCTCAAACTCCTGATCTCAAGAGATTCCCCAGGGTGGTGCCTGTGGCTCAGTAAATAGGGTGCTGGCCCCATATACCGAGGGTGGTGGGTTCAACCTGGCCTCGGCCAAACTGCAACAACAAAAAAATAGCCAGGTGTTGTGGTGGGCGCCTGTAGTCCCAGCTACTTGGGAGGCTGAGGCAAGAGAATCACCTAAGCCCAAGAGCTGGAG
>NW_003852507.1:1556493-1560096 GCF_000181295.1 Otolemur garnettii
CAGGCACCACCCCTATTTTTTTTTTTTTTTTAAAGAGACAGGGTCTGCCATCCTGGTGGCTCAATGCCTGTAATCCCAGCACTTGGGAGGCTGAGGCAGGTATATTGCCTGAGCTCATAGGTTCGAGACCAGCCTAAGCCAGAGTGAGACCCTGCCTCTAAAAAAATAGCTGAGCATTGTGACGGGAACCTGTAGTCTTGGCTACTTGGGAGGTTGAGGCAAGAAGATCACTTGAACCCAAGAGTTTGAGGTTGCTGTGAGCTAAGACACCATGGCACTCTACCAAGGGTGACCAAGTGAGACTGTCTCAAAAAAAAAGAGACAGGGTCTGACTATGTTGTCCAGGCTTGTCTCAAACTCTTGGCCTAAAGCAATCCTCCCATCTCTGCCTCCCAAGTAGCTGGGATTACAGGCATAAGCCACCACACCAGCTGTATGTGCCATTCTTTCCCTTCTCCTAAGCAGCACCACCTGGCCTTGGGAGAATATGAAAAGTTTTTCTGTTTAGCAGCAAGTAATGCTGGGCCCTGCTTCCTGCCCTCAGGACTTAACTGCAGCTTCCCACAGAGGAGAGAGCTCTTTTTCAAAGGAACCACAACTTGCTGAAACTTCACAAAGGCAGCGAACAAAGCTGCTACTCATTCAGATGCTTCTCACCCTAGGTTCTTTCAGCTAGTTATAAATCTTCTCTGAAACTCTCTTCCCACCAGCAGTGAATGGGCACAGAGCCTAACTTCTGGTGGGGACAATTCCAAGTTAAAAAGAGCCCGATCTAGGCCACTGAAAAAGGCACTACAACTGTAGGACAGTCATTCCTCTACCTTCACTCGTTCCTCTGGCCGCTTTACCACTTTGTCACTGAGGAATTTGGTGGGAATGAAGCCAGTGACACCATTGTCTAGCCGTGTTTTGACACCGATGGCTTGGCCTGGGCATGAACCACTGTCAAAGTGGTTCCAAACCTAAAGAGGGTACAAGGAAAGAAGCTTGATCATTAAGATTCCAAAGATCCCACATTCAGAGAAGACCTGCCCAGAGTGTTATAATGTATTTTACCACTGATACCTGACACCATAGTCTGAAAAGAAAATGATAGCCAAGGACAGAATTTGAACATTCACAATTTGACTCATAACTGATGTTTGACATCACAGGCCATTAGGCGAATCTTATGTTTACCTAACCTAGATCTCTGAAGGATGTGCTTTGTTTAGACCCACTGAGCACAAGCAGTACCTATGTCAGTCTTCTCAGAACATCTAATTACAGTGAAATAGGGACTCCTTGGCTTTCTTATGTACTGGACAAATCACACCAGCTTCTTTTATTGGGTAAAATTAAGAAACTGTCTCTTTTATAATCTGCCTAATTACACGTAAAATAACACAGAATAAATTTTTAGGGTGGCTTTAATGACTTCTGGCAGATAATTCTAGATAAAAATGGCGAAATTTAAAGTGTGTAGAGTAAAAATTGAAGGGAGGCTATTGATACCTTCAATAAGCATGTGTAGGTGACACTGTGCCTACCCTGCAGGAAAGAAATGGATGTCCCCATTTCTCCAATCTGGTGGAGCCCAACATCCAGAGAATGGCACGTAAGGGTTAAGGAGTAGGTGACTGAGCCAGAATAAAAGAAAGCACACAGTTGACTTGGTGCCGGCAGCTCAGTCGCTAGGGCACTGGCCACATATACTGGCGCTGGCTGGTTTGAACCCAGCCTGGGCCTGCCAAACAGCAGTAACAACTACAACCAAAAAATAGCCGGGTGTTGTGGCAGGTGCCTGTAGTTATAGCTACTTGGGAGACTAAGGTAAGAGAATTGCTTAAGTCCAAGAGTTGGAGGTTGCTGTGAGGTGTGATGCTACGGCACTCTACCCAAGGCAACTTAGTAAGACTCTGTCTAAAAAAAAAAAAAAAAAAAAGAAAGCACACAGTTAACTTCCGGGTAGCACATGGAGAGACTTCCTATTAAACCTGTAAGTCTCTATCCCCTTTCCTTCTTATTCTTGTTTGGTGAGAGTATGACCTCAAATACCTCATTTCTCATTCCTTCTCGGGGCACTGAGACCATTCAATCAAGGAAATCCACTGACCACAATTAACACTGAGGCACACACCTCACTTAGTTCAGGAAAATTGTCCTGCTGACAGAAGGGGCACTGCCACAGCCCTGTCTCATCATTGCGGATTGCCTGGTCATAGCTTTCACCCTGTGGACGCCTGTGGGCGATGCCAGTGACATTGCAGATAATGAGCTTTCCTGGAGGAAGAAGAGAGGCAAATAGGCAGCAGGCTGAGAAAGCTAGAAAAAACAATTCCTTCCCACCCAACCTTTTAGTGACAGAATACCTGATTTCCTTCCCACCCTTCAGAAGGGAGATCTTCCCCTACAGGATGACAGGGGAAAATGAGGCCTAGAAGAGTGATTCCAACAAGATTTGACCTTAAAACTGAGTGTTGGCTTCTAGTGCAGGGCTCTACAATCTTTTTAAAAGTACTCCCTGGTCCCCTGGTGTCCCACATCTATGATAGGAATATGCCTCCTTCTGCTGGAATCACTGCTTGGTTTGAATGTATATAGAAAATGTATCCCCTGCCCCCAAAACATCATCCTCCAACTAAAAAATAGCCCTAGAATTACCAATGTAGAAGGTCTCTGGTGTTTCTTTGGTTAACATATTGAAGATCTCCTCTGTGTTGGGAGAGCGGTAGGCTGTCCGGAGGTCCTTATACCGACAGCTCAGTTCTGCACGGATGTCGTACAGGGTGATATGTTTGTCGCCATAGCCCTGGGGAAGAAGCCCATTAAAAGCCTTGTAACTGGCTTGGTGCCTGTGGCTCAAGCGGCTAAGGCGCCAGCCACATACACCTGAGCTGGTGGGTTCGAATCCAGCCTGGACCTGCCAAACAACAATGATGGCTGCAACCAAAAAACAGCCAGGCGTTGTGGTGGGCTTGGTGCCTGTGGCTCAAGCGGCTAAGGCGCCAGCCACATACACCTGAGCTGGTGGGTTCGAATCCAGCCTGGACATGCCAAACAACAATGATGGCTGCAACCAAAAAACAGCCAGGCGTTGTGGTGGGCGCCTGTAATCCCAGCTACCTGGGAGGCAGAGGCAGGAGACTTGCTTGAGCCCAGGAGTTGGATGTTCTGTGAGCTGTGATACCACAGCACTCTACCCAGGGGAACAGCTTGAGGCTCTGTCTCAAGGAAAAAAAAAAAAAAAGCCTTGTAACCACTCCCTAACCTGAGTCACTGGGAATTTGTATGAAAAAGAGTAGGCCAGCTGGTTCCTGTAAGAGCTTCTCTTCTTCTCCTTTCCCTTCAACATTTATTGAAGGAGGTTTTCAAACTTAGCCATGGAACACTGTCCTGTAATGAAAATGCTTCAAGGGGCTTGGTGCCTGTGGCTCAAGCAGCTAAGGCGTCAGCCACATACATCTGAGCTGGCAGGTTCGAATCCAGCCTGGGCCGGCCAAACAACGATGGCTGCAACCAAAAAATAGCCTGGCGTTGAGGCGGGTGCCTGTAGTCTCAGCTACTTGGGAGGCTGAGGCAGGAGACTTGCTTGAGCCCAGGAGTTGGAGGTTGCTGTGAGCT
>NW_003852507.1:1560234-1565197 GCF_000181295.1 Otolemur garnettii
CAGGAGTTGGAGGTTACTGTGAGCTGTGATGCCACAGCATTCTACCCAGGGGGATAGCTTGAGGCTCCGTCTCAAAAAAAAAAAAAAAGAAAATGCTTCAAGGAACTACAATGTGCCAAACAGATAAATACAAAACTGTGCTGTTAGAAAGGAGGAAAGAAAAACCAGCACATCGTACCCCATGATTGCATTAATGTACACAGCTAAGATTTAATAATAAAAGAAAGAAGGAAAGAGAGAGTGGCACCTGTGGCTCAGTGGGTAGGGTGGGTTCAAGCCTGGCCCCGGCCAAACTGCAACCAAAAAAGCCAGGTTTTGTGGTGGACACCTGTAGTCCCAGCTACTCAGGAGGCTGAGGCAAGAGAATCCCCTAAACCCTTGAGTTGGAGGTTGCTATGAGCTGTGATGCCACACCACTCTACAGAGGGTAATAAAGTAAGACTCTGTCTCTAAAAAAGAAGGGAGGACAGAGGACCTAGAATGAAACTCTAGTCCTGGTGTCCTTTCAACTCCTGTCTCTTACAATTACAGTCACTATCTCTGAGACTTCTTCTTCTCCTTAACAAGCAGGGTGAAAAATCACTTAAGGAAGACCCCCCTCCTTTCCTTCCCCACCTGCTCCTCCCCTTGTCCTTTCTAAAACAACAACAAACTTCCTTAAGGAACCCAGTCCAGCAGGGATATGGAGAAGAGGATTAAGTATGCCACATTAACAGTATAGAGCAGTGCTTCTCAATCTTCCTAATGCCATGATGTATTTTCATTGTTACAAAGGGGTCGTGACCCACAGGTTGAGAATCTCTGGTATAGACGTTTCTGTTGACAGCTGTTGCCCAAGTCTCCTTCCAACCAGGCCACTTGGGATGGGTTTTCCTGCCAGAGCTTCCACAGTGTCACTCACCTGCCTCTCTAGTTCTTCTGCAAAGGCATCAAGGTCCAGGTCCTTAAGTCTCTCTGGATTTTCCAAGATCTCTTCAAGGGCTCCTGCAGGATTGGCATCCTCAGCTGACTCATCATATTCCAGGGCATCCACTGCCATTTTCCTGGCCCACTCATAGGTCTCAGGGTGAACTCGGGAACCATCAAGGACTTCAATGTATGAGTCAGTGCTGGAGGAAAGGCATAAATGGAGCAGGATATAGAACAAGAAGCTTCTAGTAACAACCCAAATGTCCACCAATGGGGAACTGGTTAAATAAATTAGGGCACCTCCATACAATGGAATACTATACAGCCATTTACAAGAATGAGGTAGGTAGGTCTATGTGTGCTGACATGGAAAGATGGCCACGATATATTGATACGTGAAAAATGCACTCCAAAACACTATGAACCATATGATCCCATTTTTGTAGTAAATGGGTAGTTAGTAAATGCATAGCAAAAATAAAATTTAGAAAAACTGTAGTATACATAAATTGTTATGGTTGTTATCTCTGGGGGGTGGGATTATGGGGGACTTCCACTTTCTGTATAATATTTCTATATGTTGAATTTTATATAATGAAATTATATGGATCTCATAGTAACATAAAATAAGAAAGGGGAAAAAGACCTTTGAGAATTTGCTGACAGCTATTTTCCCCCATAAAGCCTTCCCAGGCTGGTCTTGCCCGTGCACTCACATGGACCTATGTTATTCGTGGAGTGTTACAGCAAAGCTGAGTGGAAAATGAAGTTTTAGAACTTGAAGCCTATTTCCCCACTGATTTCCATTACTGAATGAGGAGCTATGTGCCCGTGGAAAAGATCCTCCAAAGACTGAGTTGATAACTTCTGGAGAGGAAGAGGTCAATAGTAAAGTCCAAAGTCCAAGTGAATAGAACTTTCTCTCAATAACATCATCTCAAAACAACCAAATCTCTCTCCCCCTTCCTTATCTCTTCACACCCCCACACTCCTTTTCCACTGCCCCAGCTATTCCCACCCTTATCTGGCCACAACAAACCATAAATACAAAACAAGTTTGTGTTCATTGAATAAAATCTTGTATTTTCTGTCCTTAATTTTATAATCTAAATTGGTTCTTTTTATATTTCTTTCACGTGAAAAAAAGCTTCATATAATTGAACCGATCTTTTCCATAGGTCAGGGGCTCTTGGCTGAATAAAGATTCCTTACCTTTTCTTTAAAACATTTTCTAATTTAAATGGCCTGTGGCCCTCCGACAGCCCTCACACCCCCAAACAAAGCCTAAGGGAATTCCTCCTGGCCCATCCAGGCAGAGGGCATCACCTGTCCCCCAAGGAGGCTGTGTCAATCTTGAGGAAGCCAGCGCAATTCATGAAGACTTTAGGACCCATGTGGCACATGGTGACCAGCTGGGTCCGGCTCTCGAGTCGGGTGTTGTTCTGCTTCAGGATCTAGGGGACAGAGTGGAAGAGAATTAGGGCAGAAAACAGGCCAACACATTCCTAGGGTACTTTCTGATCTCTGTTATACCCTCATGACAGGAAGTCTGTCCCCACCCAATATCTAATCGAGCACTATGACATACTATCTACCATTGAAAAAAGATTTTCTGGTTAGGTGCCTATAGCTCAGCGGCTAGGGCGCCAGCCACATACACTGGAGCTTGTGTGTGCGAACCCAGGCCGGGCCTGCTAAGCAACAATGACAACCACAACAAAAAAATAGCTGGGAGCTGTGGTGGGCACCTGTAGTCCCAGCTACTTGGGAGGCTGAGGCAAGAAAATAGCGTAAGCCCAAGAGTTTGAGGTTGCTATGAGTTGTGACACCTCAGCACTCTGAGGACAACATAGTGAGACTGTCTTAAAAAAAATTTTTTTTTCTTTTTTTGACACAAAATCTCATTGCTGTCTGGGTACAGCATCATGGCATCATTGCTCATAGCAACCTTAAACTCTTGGGCTCAGAATTCTCTTGCCTCAGCCTCCCAAGGAGCTGAGACTACAGGCACCCACCACAATACCTGGATAGTTTTTCTGTTTTTAGTAGAGATGGGTCTTGCTCTTGGTCAGGTTGGTCTTAAACTCCTGAGCTTACCAGATCCACCCGCCTCAGTCCCCAGAATGTCATGATGATAGTGTGAGCCACTGTGCCCAGCTCACTAAAATTATTTTTTAAAATAAACTACAATAGCTTGGGCTCATGCCTGTAATTCTAGCACTCTGAGACGCCGAGGTGGGTGGATTGCCTGAGCTCACAGGTTTAAGACTAGCCTGAGCCAGAGACCTTGTCTATAAAAACAACATAGTGTTGGCTCAGTGCCTGTGGCTCAAGTGGCTAAGGCACCAGCCACATACACCTGAGCTGGCGGGATCGAATCCAGCCCTGGCTCGCCAAACAACAATGACAGCTGCAACCAAAAAAAAAAAATGGTCGAGCATTGTGGTGGGCACCTGTAGTCCCAGCTACTTGGGAGGCAGAGGCAGAATTGCTTGAGCCCAAGAGTTGGAGGTTGCTGTGAACTGTGATGCCACCACACTCTATCCAGGGTGACAGCTTGAGGCTCTATCTCAAAAAAAAACCCAGCCGAGTGTTGTGGCGGGCACCTGTAGTCCCAGCTATTCAGGAAGCTGAAGCAAGAGAATTGCTTGAGCCCAAGAGTTAGAGGTTGCTGTGAGCTATGACGCTACAGCACTCTACCAAGGGTGACAGAGTAAGAGTCTGTCTCAAATATAAAAAATAAAAGCAAGTGGCATCCATAGCTCAGTCGGCAGAGTGTCGGCCACATATACCAAGGCTGTGGGTTTGAACCTGGCCCGGGCCAACTGGGACAACAATGACAACTGCAACAACAACAAAAATTGCTGGGCATCATGGCAGGTGCCTGTCATCCCAGCTACTTGGGAGACTGAGGCAAGAGAATCGCTTAAGCCCAAGACTTGGAGGTTGCTGTGAGCTGTCTGACCTCTAGGCATTTTACCAAGGATGACAGCTTCAGACTGTCTAAAAAATAAATAAACGACTACCAAAGATATATCTACTAATGCATGGCTTAACAGTTAATTTTAAAATATACACTCAAGCTTCCACGTCCCAACTGAAATCCTTTTTCTTCTGACTGGAAAAAACATACTATCTGAAGGTTTGTCTCTAGTAGCCCCTTGCTTTCTCTAAGGGTCTTGAACCATAGTTTATACTATGAGCCACTATAGTACAATAGTGACCATAACAGTTTTAGCCACCAGAGTCTAAAGTTAAACTCTGACTCTCACTGGCTAAGTGACTTGTCCCAAAGTCCCACTTTCCTCTCTAACCTTGGTTGTCCAGATCTGTCAAATCATACTGACAAAAGACATATCTTCATATTTAATGAAATGGTAACTTATAAAATTTCTGATTCAAACCAATCCTACCTTCAGGAGATGGGTCCCTTTTCGAGGTCCCAGGCCACAAACATATTGGATCAAGGCCTGGCTATAAGGGTGGGCAATGGCACGGTTGACATCGACCCCAACCTCATTGACTCGGTTGATAAATTCACAGTACAAGGCATTGAGCAGCTCTTCTTTCACCACATGCTCCTGTTGACATACAAAGCAGGAGTAAGGTTATTGTGCTTTCTCCCCACTTGGGCCTGCCTATCAACGTCTACTCACCTGCAAGGGGTGAAACTTGAGACACAGGATGTCTTCATCAGAGCTGCACACCTGGGCAAATTCAATCAGAGGGTCCTGAATGCGTCGGGCCAGGGACACGGCCTGCCTTAGTACTGGTGGGTAGTCCCGGAACTCTGCCTAGAGTTAAACAAGGGTCAGTAGGGCCTTTAAGCCACCCATGTGATGTTATCTTTCTCTCTCTCTCACACACACGCACACATTGATTTTCATCCGCAGTTTCTGGCTCTTGACTCTCACACCTCTGATTATAGTCTCTTGTTATAACATTTCATGTGTTAGGCCTCAGGAGATATCAGGAGATAGAATCTCCAGCCTACTACTCCCCTTTCTTTCCTTTTTGTTTTTTTAGAGACAGAGTCTTTTTTTTTTTTTTTTTT
>NW_003852507.1:1565565-1573051 GCF_000181295.1 Otolemur garnettii
ATCCGCACCTTTCTAATTATGGATTATTAGACCCTTGTTCCAGAGATGGTTCTGCCCCATACCCTGAAAGCTAATCATTTTGACATGGTTGTCCATAGAAACCCAAAAGGACTTATCTTTAGAGAGCTTGCAGACACACCTAGAGGTTCCTAAAGGAAGGCATACCCAGGAAGGGCATGGAAGCTTTATGCCCCTTTCCCTATACCTTGCCCTACAAATCTTTTCATCTGTATCCTTTGTACATATTCTTTATAATAAACTGGTAAACCTAAGTGTTTCCCTGAGTTCTGTGAGCCACCCCAGCAAATTAATAGAACCCAAAGAGGGGCTGATGAGAACTCCAACCAGCTGGTCAGTCAGACGTCAGATTATGACTGCTGTCTGAAAGGGGGTGCGGAGTTTAGGGGACTGAGCCCTCATGCTGTGGGAGCAGATGCTAACTATAGGTAGATAGTGTTGGAATTGAATCAGAGGACACCCAACTGGTATCTAGTGCTTGCTGTGTGGAGAAAACCCCTCACATCAGGTCACAGAAGTCACCGAGGAAACATAGTTTGAAAGTTTTTCCAAAACATCTCAGCTTCAATATCAAGAGAAACTCCAAACCATTTTGGCTTGAAGTCATTCTCTCTGCTCCTCTGGTATCCTTTTTCCTTTGACTAATTTAATTTACAAGATTCCAAATCTGAACCATAAATGGCAAAATGGAAAACCCCTGCATGGGTAAACACACAGAAGCAGTCCTGTGCTCCTGATAACCTCTGCTTCCCTATTAAACTTCTCTGGGCAGGCTCTAAGGGTGGGGCTCCAGAATACCTCTGACTTCTTGCTGTTCATGTAAAGAATGGCCAACTCGTTGTCAACGAGCTCCACTCCAATAGAAGATAGCTGTTGGCCCTGGTCCAGCTCATGCACAATACGCTTCACATCCTCAATCAACATCTGGGCATCCCTGGTGAGATGAACAGTAGTGGTCAATGAATACATTTTCTCAGGGATGGACATGGGATGGGGAGTCAATAATATGGCATGATTTGGGTTATAGCCTTAAGCCAGACCTGGTTCAAAGCTCTGGTATCCTACCTGTTCTCTCCTGCAACTGTCACCACATGAGGCTTTTTGTTCAGAAGAAATTTCTTTAAGGTTTCAATGTCTTGTGCCTGGATTGAAAAAAATGGAATTGAACAGCTCTGAGGATAAGGGGATATCAAGCACTTCTGTCTCCCTATGAGCTCAGGGTCTCACAAGACCAGAGAACAGTAAAAGCTGGAAGGGTCTTCAGAGGAGATCTGGTTCAAGCTGCCACCAGGGATGCATACCTACTTGTTCCTGACAGACAATTGGCTTACTTACTCCACTGAGTAGAATCTCACTGCAGTGGCCAGATCTGAATGATGAATAGCTAAGAAACTGATCTCTTTCATTATAAACCAAAATCTGTCTAATACTTAACCACTGATCCTAGATTTGATCAAGTAAAACAAAAAATCGGTGCCTGCCCTCTTTTGGGTGAAGGACCTTTGAAAAGGTCAACATGGCAAGTATGTCTCCCTAAGTCATCTTCAGCTTAAAAATATCCAGTCCCTACTGTAGTTCTTTATAACTCAGTTTCCACTGATTCCCATCCTTGATGTCCTGGAGTTTTTGTGGATGTCTATTTCATTTCTGGTGTGATTTATGCTGAAAATCTGAGTATAAACAAGTGAGGAAGGTATTAGTGCTATAGAAGAGCCAAGCATGGCACACAACCTAAGATGGACCACCAACCTTATCTAGGCCCCAGGGAGGTTCTCATAGGGGATGATGTTCTTTTTCTTTTTCTTTTTTTTTGGCTGTGGCTGGGTTTGAACCCACCACCTCTGGCATATGGGGCCGGCACCCTACTCCTTTGAGCCCAGGCGCTGCCCTGGATGATGTTCTTCTATCCACAATGTTGTTATATTCCTCCTTCTTGGAAATGCCATACATCTTTCCCCTTCTTGGGCTGCTCCTAACTATAAAATACTCTTGCTATTTTTCTAAGTAAAAGAATTCAATACCTTTCTGGCATCTCCTAAAATCTAGCTGAGCTTTGTATAGATGGTACCTTGCATAACCATGTGCCCAATAGGGTGGGTGCCTAAGGAAGGTCTTTATCTCTCTTTATATAGAAAGCTCAATGTTAGACAAGATGCACTGCTTGTTGCCTAGCCAGAAAGAACACAAAATAGAGAGATTGGGACCTCTGGCTTGACTATTACGAATCTGTTAGGCTTTTCTAAGATTGTCGTATTTCTGGCTTACAATAAGGCTGTGGTTAACTAAACACCATGGTGTCTTATTTACACAAACCACTGCCAGACAGAACTATTCTGATAGTCTTTTTTCTTTTTTTTTGAGACAGAGTCCCACTTTGTGGTACAGTACTGTGGCATCATATCTCACAGCAACCTCAAACTCTTGGGTTCAAGCCATGCTCTTGCCTCAGCCTCCTGAGTAGCTGTGACTACAAGTAACCACCAGAAAGCCTGGCTAGTTTTTCTATTTTTTTTTTTTTTTTGAGACAAGAGTCTCATCATGTCACCCTCAGTAGAGTGCCATGACATGAGTTCACAGTAACCTCAAACTCTTGGGCTTAAGAGTTTCTCTTGCTTTAGCCTCCCAAGTATCTGGGACTATAGGAGCCCACCACATCTGGCTATTTTTTTATTGTAGTTGTCATTGTTGTTTAGCAGGCCTGGGCCAGGTTTGAACCCACCAGCCTCAGTGCATATGGCCAGTGCCATAATCACTGTGCTATGAGCGCCGAGCCATAGTTTTTCTATTTTTAGTAGAGATGGGTTCTTGCTCTTGCTCAGGCTGGTCTCTGACCTCTGAGCTCAGGTGATCCACCAGCCTTGGCCTCCCAGGCCTCCCGGAGTGCTAGAATTATAGGTATGAGCCATCAAGCCTGGCCCAATTCTGATAATCTTATCTTCACATCAATATCTTAAAAAAAATAGTTGTTAGGCCAGTCGTGGTGGCTCACTTCTATAATCTATCACTCTGAGAGGCTAAGGCAGGAGGATTGCTTGAGCTCAGGAGTTCAAGATGAACTGAGCAAAGCGAGACTCTGCCTCTACTAAAAACCCAGAAAATTTAGCTAGGCATTCTGGGTGGGGTGCCTGTAGTCTTAGCTACTCTGGAGGTTGAGGCAGGAGAATTGCGTAAACCCAACAATTTTAGTTTGCTATGAGCTAGGCTGATGCCAAGGCATTCTAGCCTGAGCAATAAAACAAGACATTGTCTCGAAAAAAAAAAAAAGTTATTTGTTGGCTAGCCATGGAGGTTCTGCCTGTAATCCTGGCACTTCAGCAGACTGAGGTGGGAGGATTGCCTCAGCCCAGAAGTCTAAGACCAACCTGGGCAACATAACAAGACCACATCTCTAAAAAAAATAAAAATAGCTAGGTGCAGTGGCTTAACCCTGTGATCCTAGCACTCTGGGAGGCCATAGTGGGTGGATTACCCGAGTTTAGAATTTTGAGACCAGCCTGAGCAAGAGCAAGACCCAGTCTCTAGAAATAGGAAAACTAGCCAGGCTTTGTGTGGCACCTGAAGTCCCAGCTACTTGGTAGGCTAAGGTAAGAGGATCGGTTGAGCTTAGACTTTGAGGTTGCTGTGAGCTATGATGCCACAGCTCTCTACTGAGGGTGACAGAATGAGACTCTCATAAAAATAAATAAATAAATAAATTAGCTCGTGTGGAGGCAAGAGTCTGTAGTTTTAGCAACTTAGGAGGTGGAGGCAGGAGGATCACTTGAAACCAGGAGTTTGAGAGGTTGTTGAGAGCTAGGCTGATGCCACAGCACTCTAGCCTGGGTAACAACAGAGCGAGATTGTCTGAAAAAAAAAAAAAAAATTCTAGAAATATGCCAACCAGATGAATTCCAATTCCTCTTTCTTTGGAAAAAGACACTGGAAGGCTAAAGCAGGGTCAAGGCTGGCTTCTTGCCTCAGTGGCTTTTAGCTCTTGGAACAGCCTGACCCAGATGCTGGTAAGAACAGAGACAAGACAGGCAGCCCCAGTAGCATACCAGGCCTAGGAAGTGGCCTCAAGCCAGAAGCAAATTCTACACCAGATAATTTGAGTGCCATCTACTGCCCATGGATGTGAAAGGCATCCCTGGAGGTGAGAAGCCATGAACCAGAGACAGTCAGGGTCTTGCATGGAATGCTGCTTAGATCATAAACACTTAACGCCACTGAATCCTAAGACGTATTCCAGATGTACACTTGGTACGCTATCCTGGCCACTTGCCTTCTTTTCCCGCTCTTCCTCTCTCCATGCAGTTCGTCGCTTGGTAAAATGGGGAAGTCGGAGGAAATCTGTTACTTCTCCTTCACCGTTGACCAGGGCACAGAATACAGGGTGATCTCTGTCAGTCCATCAGAAAAAGAGCACAGTAATCAGCAACATAATGCTATGAATAAGAGAAGAGTTAAATTAGAAAGACAGGTAAGAGATGTTGCTGGGTAGGCAGGAACAGGCTGTTACCTGGCAGAGGAGAAAGCAATACCGAGGACTCGAATGCCCTTCCCTTGGTTCTCATCCATAAAGTCATCATCTTCCTCCACCTGCTGATCTGGTCGGTAGGGTGCCACCCTCAACCAGTTGTAGAGCTTTCGGCTACAGGCCTAGGGAGGAACCAGATACTACAGTAATCAGGTTCACCAAGAATACTCGGGAGGAAATACACACATGTCTGAGGATGTATATCCATGTGTGATTGTGTTCCTATTCCCAGCAAGCTTACCACCTAGGGGTATACATTGTTTTTATAAACAGAAGAGTATACAGAGAACAGTGATATATACAGTGAATATCTGGGTGAGTGTGGGAGAGGGAGAGAAGAGGCTCCTTGAGAGGAGAGGTCTGAGAGGTCTGAGAGGCATCCCCTGCAGGCCCGTTGGTACCTTCTTAGATTATGCTTCACTTGCTCCTAGTATGGGACTACTTGGGTTCCTTCACGCTCGGCTATAGTTTGCAGAAATCAGATGACTCAAGGTCATGGGCCTCTGTCCTCACCTTTATGACATATTCCTTGGCTTCTGCTAGCAGCTTGTTCTTGAGCTCCTTGGCCATCTGCACATAGAGGAACTGCTGTAAAGCTCGTTCAATGGCCATGGTGCGTTGCCGGTTCCACTCTTGCACCTGGTGGCTGAATTCATCTCGGTAGTAAAATTGTTTGATCTCTTCAAAATAGGTCTGGTCGTTGCCATAACTGAGGAGACACAAAGCACTGATGTTAGGAATGGAGAAAAGGTGATGCCTAAATGCCCGTGAATGCTATGAGTGAGCAAGAGACAATGGCTCCCTCAGTTCTGAAAGTGGCTCACATTCCTGAGGGAGCCTTCCCTCCACCAGAGTCCTCACCAAACCTTCCCCCCAAAGCTGCCAAGCCCATGGCTTTGCTTACCCTTCGACTCCCTTCATATCTATGCAGATGTCAATGGTGAGCAGCCCTTCATCTTCAGCCAGAGCTATCTTGAGGAACTGGTCATCTCTCAGTTCCTTAACAGGCTTATTCTTTAAGTACTTGAAGGAATAAGCATAGTGGGCCTCATCCACATCCTGCACACATCAAGAAGAAATCATTAGCCTGTGGATGGCCCTGAGAGAAAAGACTGCCTCTCTGTTCTCAGGCAGATAATTCAGCTCAGCAGAAGGCAAGAAACTCAGGTTAAAGAGACTCAAGTTTAATCAATTAGAGAGCTAGGTCATATCTTAGATCAAAGCCCTTCACCCAGCTCACCTTTCTACCTTTCTTGGTGGGGGTTATATTTAGCTTGGCTCTCTCCTGGAAGGTCTGCCTCAACACCTGCCGGACGAGGGGCTCACGGGCAATCTGGAGGGCTACCATGTAGCGGGCACCTTCCAGCACAGCTTCTGGTGTGGGGAACTGGCTGTGGGGAAAATGGTGAAGCTGCAGGATAAGGGCATCTTGGTTTCAGGCCCCTCCCCCTGCCAGCCACTTACTGCATACCTACCTGCAAACGTAATCCTTGGCCAGTTCTAAGGGCTCTGCTGGGAACTGTTCTGTCTCATGCCGCTGGTAGCTGTCCCGAAGGTTCTCTCCAAATTGCTCTGGAGTAAGCCCAAACTTTTTGGCCAAGCCATCTAAAGCCAAAAGAAAGAGTGAAAGGTAAGGTGAAAACTAGGCTGACAAACCTCTTGGCTTCAGAATCTGGAGTAGCAATTTGGGTACTAGGCTTTAAAGGGGCCATGAATGAGCAGGACCAGGCTGTCAAACCACCACCAAAAAAAAAAAAAACCTGTATTTATTTTTTTGAGACTGAGTCTTACTTTATCACCCTCAATTGGGTGCTGTAGCATCATAGCTCACAGCAACCTCAAATTCTTGGGGTCAAGTGATTCTCTTGCCTCAGTCTCCAGAGAAGCAGGGACTACAGGTGCCCACCACAATGCCCAGCTATTTTTAGAGATAGGTCTTGCTCTTGCTCAGGCTGGTCTCGAACTCTTGAGTCCAAGGAATCCACTTGATTTGGCCTACGAGTGCTAGGATTATAGGCATGAGCCACTGTCCCCAGGCTCAAAAAAACTGAATTGAAATACCTGATGAATAGAGAGGATAGACTCTCTCCCTCTACTCATGAGTTTCCCACTATAGGAAATTAGGGAAAGGCTGAGCCTTACTGTGGGGCATGGATGAGTAGGGGGAGTAGTGTTTATGAGGACCAGGTAGTAGGCTGGTTCAGGCCTGAATCAGTGAGTGACCCACACATCCGTTCCTTTTTCTACCCACTTGTCCTCCTGGGTTACTCCCTTTGCTCAAGCCTAGAATGCCCAGTTCCCAAGAAGCTGGCTTTACCTAGCCCAGCACTCTGACAGATGGTGTACATGTCTCGGCGGGAGGCCTGCTTGAGTTCAGGGCCCCTCTGCTCCTCATCTTCTGCCTCTTCTCCTTCACCTGGGAAGAAAAACATGACAAGAGTTAGAGTTCTAGTTTCCAGTCTCTCCCAAGGATCTGATACATGTTGGCGGAAATGCCAAAGAGTACCAAGCAAGGGCCTCCTTGGAGATGCCATGTCCATCAAGCCTCCTGGCTTTTCTTTTCCAGCACTCACCCTCTTCATCTCCCTCTTCCCGTACACGCTTCAGCTTCTTGCGGCTAGCCTTGGCAGCATTCTGCATCTTGGGGATGTCACGACCATAATAAAGAAGAAAATGGTTGTAGACATCTTTCAGCTCATCCATTGACTGTACATCCTTGAGCCTGAAGGGAAGGGACATAATGTCTTTAGTTACCACTGGGAAAGGGGTATATCCCATTTTACTATAAGAGGTCCAATTCTCAGGAGGCAAAATGCCAACTAGGATGCGTACCTTTATTTTCTAACTGCTAAAAAGACACAACAACGTAACTGCAACTAAGGTATCTTAAAGAAACATGTCAAACAGAAAAAGTGACCGGTGGTTGTTAAAAATGGAAGCAGGCTCGGCGCC
>NW_003852507.1:1575398-1579400 GCF_000181295.1 Otolemur garnettii
TGGCTGGCGCCTTAGCTGCTTGAGCCCTAGGCACGAGCCCCTAACCACATTTCTAACGAACGAATTACTGGAGTGTGAGATGCTACCTCAAAATGCTGATTTCTCATAAAGCCCAGGGCCTCTTTGATCTTCTGAATTGTGCTGGGGCCTTTTCGACTAAAGCTGCTGGTCGGTTGCCCTCGGTCTAGATAATCACAGCTTTCCTACAGAAAAGAAGAAAGATATTAAAGACACTGTTTCTTGCTTTGTCTTACCACATAAAGCTGCTTCATAACATAACCTTGTCAGATAAAAATTTAAAAAATCTCTCTTATGCACATAGACACATACTTTCTTGTGCCAGGCACACTCAAGTATGTGGTAGGGAGGAGTGGTTCCCTATCTAGATGAAGTGGCTTTTGGTTCATGGCAAAACCTAAGGATCATTTTTTGGGTACCTGGAGAGAAATGGTTGGTGTGGCAAAGGCATTTCTATAGATCCAGTCAGCCTCTTCTTCTAGCTCATCATCTTCAGCCCCCTTGACTGGGATGGAGCGGAGCTGTAATAGATAAGACAACAGAGCAAGACTGTCTCAATCTTATATTCCACTAAAGAAAAACATACACCTTTCTGGACAGAAACGTGATCCTTGGGCATGCATTTCCAGTACCAAACACAGTACCATCCTGACTGGTGTAAGCATTTCATCGATTTGCTAGAGAAAGAGGTTCATCTCAGGAAACATAAGCAACAGAACGCACACCTATCTTCCCTCCTCTAAGAGGTGAACTCCTTAGACCCTTGGTCCGATGAGGTTCAAAGTCCATCCTGGATACTACTCAATGTCTGACTGTTGCTAGATTGTTTCTCAGCTACAAGGCAATGACTGATTGGCAAAAATGCAGAGGCAGGTGGTTTTTTACCTGAAACCTCTCAGGCAGGTCAGTAGCTCGGATTTCATTGTCCTGGTCTGTCAGGTGGCTGCTTTCCAGCTCACTGGGCTCATACATCTCAAAGATGCTCCTGCGGCTCACACGCTTCTTGGTGGTCTTTTTGGGGCGCACGCGGATTTCACCCTCAGCCTCATCATCCTCATACTCATACTCTTCTTCCAGCTCTTCATCATACTCGTTGTATTTCTCAAATTCATCATAGTCGAAGTCCACACCAAAGATTTCCTGGGCTTCTTGCAGAGCTCTGTGGGTGAGACCAAGAGGCAGTGGCTCAGGTTCAGGTGAGAGGAGAGAAATGCAGCTCCTGCTCCTTTACTTGTCTCAAGGGAACTAAGAAGATTAGGAGAAAGGCAAATAAGAGAACCATGTTCATTGTGGGGAAAAAGGCTTAATTAGCTGGGGGATATTTCTTTCTTTCTTTTTTAAATTAAATCATAGCAGTGTACATTAATACTATCATGGGGTACAGTATACTGTTTCTGTATACCATTTGAAATACTTTCATCCAACTGGTTAACATAGCCTTCATGTCTTTTTCTTAGTTATTGCTGGGGGATATTTCTGAGTAAACTATTGTATATCAGAGAATAAAAAGCTATCTTTAGCTCTTGCCATTGACAGGATTCAAATAGCAACAAGGCAGATGGGTCTATATCCTACTCAGTGGATCCATCTTTTGCTAAGGTATTACAGCATTCCCTTAAGAGAAAAAGCTTTCAAATTTTTAATCTATGATGTAACCACATATATATATTTTTTTTGAGACAAAGTCTCACTATGTCACCCTCAGTAGAGTGCTGTAGCATCACAGCTCACAGCAACTTAAAACTCTTGGGCTTAAGCAATTCTTCTGCCTCAGCATCCCTAGTAGCTGGGACTACAGGTGCCTGCCACAATGCCTGGCTATTTTTGTTGTTGCAGTTGTTTAGCGGGCCCGGGCTGGGTTTGAACCTGCCACTCTTGGTGTATGTGTGTAACCATTGTGCTATAGGCATGGAGCCAGATGTAGCCATCTTTCTTCCAACATAATTATACTTAGAAGGTCAATGTGTAAATGAATAAAAATGGAGCTGTAGGTGGAAGAAGAACACTGAAACCTTGCTCAAGTAGGATTCCACCTTAAGCCCTAGAACAGAGACATCTCCTAGGGCTTCTGGGGCAGTCTGAAATCCCTGCCTAGAAAGGTTACTGAGGGATGGAAGTAAAATGGCTGTAAGCTGGGAATGCTCCATTTTTTTGCAGTGCCCTTTGACCTCCTTTTCCTCAGTGGGCCCACTCAATGCTTTACCACCTTCTTGTACCAAACCCCACTCACGCATCTGTGTATCCGGGAAGCTTTTTCCGCCACTTAGGTTTTTTCAGAGGTTGTCCGTCATCATCCACAATGAAGTCGTCAATATCTGGGTAGAGAAAGGAGGAGTTAGTGCTCAGTCAGGAGCTGGCCCAGGACTGAATCGCTTTAGTTTCTACTATGTGGGTTGCCTGCGAGGAGAGGTGAAGGGAGGTCCCTGAAAAGAAACTTTTTGTGTTGAATGCTGGGGGCTATAGCTGAAGAACAGTTTCCTACCCTGTTCCTAGGGGCCAGGAAATTCCAACACTCATCCAAATGCTGGCTTCCCTGCTGAACGCCACATACCTGACTCTTCATCATCTTCCTCCTCTTCCTCTGGAGGAGCCATGGCAGCCTCCACAGCCTCCTGCCCTTCTTCCCCTTCCCCATCCTGGAAGATTTCCTCTGCAATAGCCTCTTTCTCATGTTCTTCTTTGCCATATTCCTCCTCGTCATCGTCTTCATCATCTGACATTTTTTTGACACGGCGGTACTTTTGCTAGGAGGTTGGGAAAACTTGCCTCATTAGGTCTGAGGGGTCTGGCATTAGGATGCCTGTTCTCTTGCCTCACTCCCATCTCCCCACCCCAGTTATGCTGACCAAGGAAGATGGGAACGAATATGCTGAGTAATGCTTTCAGCCCCAAGGAACACCATCCTTGAAACTTTGACAAGCCTTTCTGTAACAGGCACCCAGATCTGGGATGCGAATCTAGGCTCCATGTAACAATGACACTGGTGTTTCTCTTCTCTTCTCTGATGTTCCCAGACTGTTCTAGATGTGCCTTTTCTCTCTAGGCACAAATCTAGGCTCCATGTACCAATGACACTGGTGTTTCTCTTCTCTTCTCTGATATTCCCAGACTGCTCTAGATGTGCCCTTTCTCTCAGAGATACACTGAAATTGCAGGAGCTTTACAAAGACAAAGAGTGACACTTACTCCTCGTTTGACTTTGACACCCAAATTCTCCTCGATGAGGTCAAAATCGTCATCTTCCAGGCGGTCATCAAAAGATGCTGAAGAAAATAAAGTGTTAGTGATGGGGAGGCCCCTTTCCCACCTCACCTTCCACACTATCCTCACCTGACCTGAAGATAAAGTACTTACTGCGTTTTCTCTTCTTGTGGCCAACATCATCTTCTGAATCACCCGTGTCACTGCCCTCATCCTCCTCCCCTTCATCTTCATCATCATCATCATTGATAAAGCCTTTGAGGTTGCCTTGCTCATCCTGATCATCTAGGTTTTCCTCCTCTTCCTCCTCATCTGGAAAAAAATGCATGTTTGAGGGATGGAGACTTGGTAACGGGTTGGGGACCAGGCAGGGCCACCTGCTTAATGAGATTATCCATTTGCTCTGCACCTAAAGACCTGTGTGCCTTGTTAATCTTCTGATTCATGTAAAGATACAAACTATCTTAAAGCAGCAGCATGTGGAAACGATGATTTCTTTTCTACATTCACCATCTCTTTTTAGGCAAGATGACCTTCCTAATTACTCTGGCTCCCCAAAATCATTACCAGAGGCTTATGGCCACCAATAATCTTGTCTTACCCAGTTTATAAAATAAGCAGTTATATTTCTTCTTTAACCCATAATTCTTATATTTTTTGAGACAGTCTCAAGTTGTCGCCCTGGGGAGAGTGCCGTGGCTTCATAGCTCACAGTAACTTCCAACTCGGGCTCAAGTGATCCTCTTGCCTCAGTTTTTCTAATTTTAGTAGAGATGGGGTCTC
>NW_003852507.1:1579748-1583651 GCF_000181295.1 Otolemur garnettii
CTCCCAAGTAGCTGGGACTACAGGTGCCCCCCCACAACACCTGGCTATTTTTTGTTGCAGTTATCATTGTTGTGTAGCTGGCCCAGGCTGGGTTTGAACCCACCACCCTCAGTGTATACGGCTGGCACTGTAAACACTGTGCTACAGGTGCTGAGCCATAATTCTTTTAATAATATCTATCTATGTATTTTTTGAGACATGGCCTTACTCTGTCAGCCAGACTACAGTGCACTGATATCATCAGAGCTCACTGCAACCTCCAACTCCCAGATGAAGTGATCCTCCTGCCCCAGCCTCCCCAGTAGCTGGGACTATAGGCATGTGCCATTATGCTGAGCTAATTTTTTCTATTTTTTGTAGAGATGGGAATTTGTTCTTACTCAGGCTGGTCTCAAACTCCTGTCCTCTAGCAATCCTCCTGCCTTAATCTCCTAGAGTGCTTGAATTACAGGTGCAATCCACTGTGCCCAGGCTCTACTTTTAATTTTTAGAGATAAAGTCTTCTTCTTTCACCTAGGCTGGAGCCCAGTGGTATGACCACAGCTCACTGTAACCTTGAACTCCTGGGCTCAAGAGATCCTCCTACCTCAGCCTCCTGAGGTGCTAGGACTATGGGTGTATCTCCTATGCCCACCTAATTTTTAAATATTTTGTAGTCTATGTTGCCCAGGCTGGTCTTGAACTTTTGGCCTCAAGTGATCCTCCTACCTCAGCTTCCCAAAGCACTGGGATGACAGGTGTGAACCACTGTACTTGCTTCATCCCCAATTTTTGACAAAACTTACATTGCCCTTTCCTCCTTTAGCCATTTCATGCTCATACTCTGCTAATGATCTCAAAGGTTAGGTATGGCCAGAGAAATAGGAAACTGGGTGCATAAATACCAACACTGCTAGGTGTAAAAGTGGTTATCGTTACATATGTATTTATTTATTGGCTTACTACCTGTCCCCTCCCACTTATATAAACTCCACAGTAGCTGAGTCTTTGTTTTGTATTTCTAATTCTAGGCAAAGTGCCCGGTATACAGCAGACAGATGCTCAGTTAAGTATTTTCTAAGAATGACTGAAAGTTCTCAAGCTGGTACCTCATGTGTGATAACTTCTGTGCTGAGCCTGAGCCTTTCATCAGCAAGAATCCAACTATCCAAAGCTTAGCAATAGTGGGGAGAAGCTTGAGGCTGGGGCCTCCTCACCATCATCCTCTTCTTCCACAAATTTCTTGGTGACTCGGGGCACCACCTCGCCTTCATCATTGTATTCTTCCTCTGACTCCTCAGCCTCGCTTTCCACAAAATCAGACATTGCAGCTTCTCACAGTCTGGCTGAAGAGAACTGGGGTGGGGTGGATAAAAACGAGACCCATGATTTTACAGAGTGCTCTTGAACTTTAGCCACCTGCCATTGCTCTACCTATTCAATCACTTCCACTTGGGGAGCAGAGTTAGAACCAGATGGCTCCGTCTCTTCTACTTCCCATTCCTCCCAGGGCTGTTCCTCTCATGTGTACTTTATTTACTTATTTATTTTTTGAGGCAGTCTCACTATGTGACTCTTGGTAGAATGCCATGGCATCACAGCTCACAGCAACCTCTAACTCTTGGGTTTAAGAAATTCTCTTGCCTCAGCCTCCCAAGTAGTCATGTGTACTTCTGAAAAGATAGTAATTATACTGGACTTGTATTATCTCTCTACTTCAGGGTTTTACTGCTCTTATCATTTGGAGGTAGGACTAGGCAGAAGAAGAAAGAAATTAGTGTAGGCATAATTACTTGAGAATATGGTAAAGGAATAGAGATTATGTGACTTGCTCATAGGAGGGTGGAAAATAGTAAGTGCTAACTTTTTTTTTTTTTTTTTTGAGACAGAGCCTCAAGCTGTCCCCCTGGGTAGAGTGCTGTGACATCACAGCTCACAGCAACCTCCAACTCATGGGCTCAAGCGAGTCTCTTGCCTCCGCCTCCCAAGTAGCTGGGACCACAGGTGCCCGCCACAATGCCTGGCTATTTTTTGGTTGCAGCCGTCATTGTTGTTTGTTTGGCAGGCCCGGGCTGGATTTGAACCTGCCAGCTTAGGTGTATATGGCTGGCGCCTAAGCCACTTGAGCCACAGGCACTGAGCCGAAAGACACTTTCATATACACTATCTCTGGTGATTAGAGTCAAAGGAAAATCCCTTTCAGTGGATTCAACACACAAATACTTTATGAACTTGAGCCTGCTTGCAGGGGTACTGGTTGGGAGCACTTGGGTAGAAAAGGGGCCATCTAACTTAGAAACACTATAACTATGATTCTATTTGTATCATTTACCTCTCTTGCAAAAAACCTTGAAAGGCAACAATTAAATGGAAAGACTGTTGAGTTTAAGAGTAGAGATCAAATCCTGGTCTTATCACCTACCAGCTACATAAACTTAAGAACTTGAGCGCCTGTGGCTCAAGTGGCTAAGGTGCCAGCCACGTACACCTAAGGTGGCGGGTTCTAATCCAGCCCGGGCCCACCAAAACAACAATGATGGCTGCAACCAAACAAAAGCTGGGCGTTGTGGTGGGCGCCTGTGGTCCCAGCTACTTGGGAGGCTGAGGCATGAGACTCTCTTGAGCCCAGGAGTTGGAGGTTGCTGTGAGCCGTGATGCCATAGCACTCTACCCAGGGGGCAGCTTGAGGCTCTGTCTCAAAAAAAAAAAAGAAATATTCAATGTGTCTGAATATAATTTTAATTTGGAAAATGCCAATAGCACTACCTACCTCACAGGATAGCTGAGATTATATGACACAGGGGAAAGAATCATACTGTTTCAATAAGTGTTAACTAAGTTTGAATCCTAAGCTACTTTTCCTCAGCAATCTGTAATTTTGTAAAAACCAATCTGAACTTTATCTTCTACTTTCCTGCTTTCTTTTTTTTGCAGTTTTTGGCCGGGGCTGGGTTTGAACCCACCACCTCCGTATATGGGGCCAGCGCCCTACTCCTTTGAGCCACAGGCGCCGTCCCTTTCCTGCTTTCATTACTCATCCAAAGCCTGTAAATTAAAGTGGAGAACTCCAAGAATTAGAACATGGGAGTCTGATGGACCTGAGTGGGACTTAAAAAACTGCACAAGTCATCACATGATGATTCCACTTTTGAACCCTGAAACTCAGCACCACTCCTTAGACTGTCCAGTATAATGGTCTATTGTGTATATCCCATGTCCCTTTCCCCTACTTAGACTATAAGCTTCTGGAAGACAGAGACCAACTCCAAAAGAGACTAATAAAAACCACGAAAGCATCAATGGCAGTACAAGAGGCATTACAAGGCACTTTGTGATTCTGTAGCAGAAAAGCTGTAACCCTCTAGGTAATTCTACAGAAATTAGGAACTATTCAGTGCCTGCTAAATAAATTACTTGCTCTTTCATATTGCTGTCATTTTCCCAAATAAAGATGGCAGAGTAGGAGGGAGAAGGGTGGCTAATGGTGACCTGAAAGTCTAAGCTCTACAAGGAGCCTTAGGTTCTGTGACTCTAATTCTCCTGAAAATTGCTCTTACTATTATAAATACCACAACCAATTAACTTAAAGATTAACAGAGCTCAAAAAACAAAACTGAAGGTATTGGGTTGTGATGGAAAAGGAAGGGCAGGGTTCTACCTCAGACTCGTCTTAAGTTCAATTTTAGGCTGAGGTTGCAAAGGACATTTTCACAAGCCTTACTGAATGCCTACCGTGTCCATACATGTTGCTAAAGAGTGAGGATGTAAAGAAAAGCAGGAGTATTTGTTTGTAAGGAGCTGATTGCCTAGTAAAGAGAGAAATATGAGGCTCGGCGCCTATAGCTCAACCAGCTAAGGCGCCAGCCACGTACACCTAAGGTGGCGGGTTCGAATCCCCAGCCCGGACCCGCCAAACAACAATGA
>NW_003852507.1:1584680-1589006 GCF_000181295.1 Otolemur garnettii
GTCTCAAAAAAAAAAAAAAAAAAAAAAAAGCTGCAAAAACAGGCTTGGCACCTGTAGCTCAGGCAGCTAGGGCGCCAGCCACATACACCGGAGCTGGCAGGTTCGAATCCAGCCCCAGTCAAAAAATAGCTGGGTGTTGTGGTGGGTATCTACAGTCCCAGCTACTTGGGAGGCTGAGGCAAGAGAATCACTTGGGCCCAGGAGTTTGAAGTTGGTGTGAGCTGTGACACCACAGCACTCTACCTAGGGCGAAAGCTTAAGACTCTGTCTCAAAGAAAAACAGTGCCGTTCTTTTCACTAAATTTGTTTTGAAAACTATTGTTTTCAGAAAATATGATTTTTTTTTTTGAGATTAGAGTCTCACTTTGTCGCCCTCGTGGTGTCATAGCTCACAGCAACCTCCAACTCTTGGGCTCAAGTGATTCTCTTGCCCCAGCCTCCCAAGTAGCTGGGAATACAGGCACCCACCACAATGCCTGGCTATTTTTTTTTTTTTTTGAGACAGTGTCTCAAGCTGTCACCCTGGGTAGAGCGTTGTGGCTTCACAGCTCACGGCAAACTCCAACTCTTGGGCTCAAGTGATCCTATTGCCTCAGTTTTTCTATTTTTAGTAGAGATAGGGTCTTGCTTTTTCAGGCTGGTCTGAAACTTGTGAGCTCAAACAATCCACCCACCTCAGCCTCCCAGAGTGCTAGGATTATAGGCTGTGAGCCACCACCCCAGGCTGATAAAAAGTATTATTTATCTTAAAATGTAGTGGGCCTACTACATGAAAATGAATCTCTCTCTCTCTCTCTATATATATATAATATATACACACACACACATACTTTTGTTTTTTTGAGACAGAATTCCTAGGCTTGAGTAATCCTCTTGCCTCAGCTTCCCAAGTCGCTGAGACTATAGGCGTGTGTCACTTTGCTGGACTAGTTTTTCTATCTTTAGTAGAGACAGAGTCTTACTCTTACTCAGCCTAGTCTCAAATTCCTGAGCTCAAGCAATCCACTTGCCTTGGCCTTCCAGGTTTTTTTTTTTTCTGAGACAGAGCCTCAAGCTACCCCCCTGGGTAGAGTGCCATGGCTTCACAGCTTACAGCAACCTCCAACTCCTGGGCTCAAGTGAGTCTCCTGCCCCAGCCTCCCAAGTAGCTGGGAACACAGGCACCTGCCACAACGCCTGGCTATTTTTTTTTGGTTGCAGCCGTCGTTGTTTGGCGGGTTCGGGCTGGATTCGAACCCACCACCTTAGGTGTTATGTGGCTGGTGCCTTAGCCACTTGAGCCACAGGCGCCGAGCTGGTCTTCCAGAGTGTTAGGATTACAGGCTGAGCCACCACCCCAGGCTGATGAAAAGTGTTATTTATGCAAAAATGTAGTGGACCTACAACATTAAAATGAATCAATCTCTCTCTATGTATATTTAAGTGTATATACACACATATACTTTTTTTGGTAAAGAAGGGGTCTCGCTGTGTTGCCCAAGCTGGTTTCAAACTCCTGGCCTCAAACCACCCTTCTATCTTGGCCTTCCAAATTGCTAGGATTACAAGCACGAGCCTGCATACCTGGTTAAATATTTATAAACATCTCAATTTTAATTTCCCATCTGATAATCAACATATAAATTTGGTAAATATCAACGGACATAGCCTTGGAGTTAGATTGCTGCTGCCACCTCCCTCCCACCTATATTCTTTTTTTTTTTTTTTTGCAGTTTTTCCTCAGGGCTGGGTTTGAACCCACCAACCTCCGGCATATGGGGCCAGTGCCCTACTCCTTTGAGCTACAGGCGCCACCCCCACCTATATTCTTAAGGTCATTTTGCTTGAGTACTGCCAAAAATGAATGTCTTAAACTTCTGCCAATTAAGTCTAGAGCTCTAGTTTTAATTTTGACACCACCCCCTCTCAGCCCTGAACTGAGCCATTAAAAATAGATTTGAGTACAGGAACCCCTATACATAGCTTGCTTTAAATAGGCTACCAGACCCCCAAGTTTAATCTTTCAAGGCTCAACATCTTGCAATGAAAAGCAGACCAGAATGCCCCCAGCCAACTTAACAGAGAGAAATAGGCTACATGAGGAAAACAGCCTTCTTCTGTCCTGGGGGTAGCTGGTACTCTGTGCTACCCACTGTTTGGCAAGATAGCTGTGTCCACTTTCCGCTCATTGCCTAGGTTAGCAATAAAGCATTTGCTGTGCTATTGCTGAGGGGAAATGCCTCCAATGTAGCTCCATACCAACACTTTCAGTTAAAAAGGTGTGTCAGAAGCAATCTTGACTTGCTGCAACTTGCAAGAGCTAGACATGCATACTGCAGTAGGACTGCAGGCTGAGGCTGACAAGCAGCCATTACTCCAGAACAGAGACAGTAATGTAATTATTTGTATACGATGGTTATTAATATATGATATGTGGAAAGAGCCTAATGTCGTTTGGATTTTGTACTCAGTACTTAATTCTTAAAATCTCTCCCACATTCAGACTGTTAAGTTTGCAGTTGGAATAGGTCTAGTAGAGGAGTAGAGAGGTAGAGGGAGGATTTCCCAAGCACAAGCACAGCTGTAGAACAAGATGTGGTTCAAAGGGAGAGGCTGGTGGTTGCCATGACACTCTCTGGAAGTGGAACGAATCTGGGATCGGATTGCCGCAGGGGAGGCCCTCAGCAGTCCCTTCATTGAACATGAAGTTGTACGAGGCAATTAAGAGGAGACTTGGGTGAAAAGAGATCTAGTCTGCTAATTCACTCCACTTTGCAGCTTCAATTAACATTTTCTATTTTTCTTACGATTAAGCTTTGTATTGGGATATGGGTATATAAAAATGAGAAAAAGATGCTTCCTACCCTGGTGGAACTCAGAATCTACCTCAAAAACCTTGTAAATGATGTTGTGATAAATCATAATTAACATCATATTAAGTTACATACCTGAATTATGAAAACAATATAAGTCTGGGGAATACTTCAGAAAAGGTACCGCCTAAGTGAGAGGGGGTTAAGAACACAGTCTGGGGGCCAGGCATGTGGCTCAAAGGAGTAGGGTGGCGGCTGGACTCACATGCAGGAGGTGGCCGGTTCAAACCCAGCTCCAGCCAAAAACAAACAAAAAGAACACAGTCTGGAGACAAAGGCAACATTAGCAAAAGGGTAGACCTGATAGGGCCTGGAAATCTGGGAATAGCCCCAGAAGGCTGGTGTGGAGTCTATACTACAAGACATTCCATGTTGTCTTGCATTCTATGTTTTATAAATAAGGGACTAACTATCCAAAAGGTATCCATAAGTGAATATCCAACTTAGAATCCCAAAACCTAAAAGTTTAATAAATAAAAGTATTCTGAGTCTACTTAAGAAACATTCCTTTCAATCTAGGATTCAGAACTCTATTAAAAAAAAAAACCAAACTTTAATTACATTAAGATGTTAAAATACAAAAAAGTTTAATTCCATCTGTTATTTGAATATGCATATCATATTTATAGGAAATAACAGCTTATAATCTTTTCAATAAAATGCATTATTGTTAATAATGGCTCTTCACAGAATTGCTTTCACAGAAGCAATTAAAAATATTATTTATTCCTTTTATTTCTGTCTCCTTGAGGAAACAAAGAACAGAAACAACTGAATATGTAACCAGATTCTGAAAACTGCAATATAGAGAGGGATTAACAGTTACTATGCTTTGTGCCATACACACTCAGGAACAGAGCTCCTGCTTGAGCACTGGGGTTAGCAAACTTTTTCTCTATATGGCCAGATTGTCACTGTAGCACAAAAGCATATACATGAATGACAGTGATCTAATTTGGCCTACAGCCCTTAGTGCAGTGACCCCTGATCTAGAAGTACAGAAGATCTTTTTTTTTTTTCTTTCATTTTTTGGCTGGGGCTGGGTTTGAACCCAACACCTCGGGCATATGGGGCCGGCGCCCTACCCATTTGAGCCACAGGCGCCGCCTCCAGAAGGTCCTTTTAAGAGTTCATGACAAGACTAGTATGGGATTCTGTGGATTCTGCAATAGGGGAACCTAACCTGGTTTTAAGGAAGTGACTCTGAACACCTTAAAAGTGAGGAAGAGTTAGTTCAGCAGAAGAGCTGGTTTCTTGGAGGTGGTGGTGGGAGAGGTGTCACAGGAGAAGAGTGCTTTCCCCAGAAGGTGTGCAGTGGAGTAGGTATCAAAAGGGTCAGTGTGGGCTCAGCACCCGTAGCTCAGTGGTTAGGGTGCCGGCCACACACACCGGGCTGGTGGGTTCGAACCTGGCCCAGGCCTGCTAAACAACGATGATTACAACAACAACAAAAATACCCAGGTGTTGCGGCGGG
>NW_003852507.1:1589398-1597878 GCF_000181295.1 Otolemur garnettii
ACCACAGGTGCCCGCCACAACACCCAGCTATTTTTTGGTTGCAGCTGTCATTATTGTTTGGCGGGCCCGGGCTGGATTCGAACTCGCCGCCTTAGGTGTATGTGGCTTGGGCCTTAGCTGCTTGAGCCACAGGAGCCGAGCCTTATTATTTTATGTAGACAGAATCTTACTGTGTTGCCTCAGGATAGAGTGCCATGGTATCTTCCTAGCTCACAACAATCTTGAACGCCTGCATTCAGGGCATCCTCCCCCCTCAGCCTTCTGAGTAGTGGGGACTACAAGTACCTGCCACAACACCCAGATAACTTGTTTATTTTTAGTAGGGTCAGGATCTGACTCTTTGCTTAGGCTGGTCTTTAACTCTTGAGTTCAAGCAATCCTCCCCGATGAGCCTACCAGAGTGCTAGGATTCCAGGCATGAACCACTGTGCCAGGCTCCACTGCAGGGTTTTAAACAGAGACTTGACTTAATTTACTTTCTAACTCAACAAACACTTATTTAATGAGTGTCTACCACATGCCAGGGATATACAAGATAAGATCCTTGCCCTAGGATATGTATATTCTGGTGCAGGAGACAAGCCCCAAACAAAATAAACCTTGCTGTAAGTGCTAGAAAAGAAATACAGACCTTCACTTCTGAGACAGTGAGTTCAGTTAGGCTGAGATGTCAAGCTCGGGTAGGATGTGATCTGTAGAGCCAGAGAGAAATTCTAAGAAGTAGGCAGGAACTTGATATATGGTAGGTGAATGTCCTAAGGCCAATGTGACTAGAACATGGTTGAAGGCACCAGTCTATTAGCGAGCATGGGCCTGCTCAAGCCATGGTGGGTTGCAGAAAGCCACTAGAGTGTTTTAAATAGGAGAAAAACAAGATCTGCCTTGATGTGATTGTGCTACATGGAGGATGAACTACAGAAAGATTCAAGCAGAAGCAGGGAAAACTGAGTATACTTCTCTGGCAGCCCAGGCAAAAGATCATGGTGGAATAGAAAAGGGTGGTATCAGGTGTTGACAGAGAACTGAAGACAGATTATTTTGGAGGTGGAAGTGAAGGGACTTACTGATAGATTGGGGAAGAGGAGTAGTAAACAAGGAAAATCAAAGATTATTCTCAGAGGTCTGGCTTTGGTAACTATGTGGATAGAAGTACCACTTAGTGAAATGGGGAAAATCAGGTTTGGAATGATGAGAAAACCAAAATTCCCCTTTGGTTATGCTAGTTTTGGAGTGCCTAAGAGATGTACAAATGGAGATAATTAAACATTTTGACTCAAGATTCTCAAACACAGAGGAGAGCGGCTGAGCTAGAGATTTAAAGTTGGGAGTTATTGGGTGGTGCCTGTGGCTCAAAGGAGTAGGGTGCTGGCCCCATATACCGAGGGGAGGGGGTTCAGGCCCCACCCTGGCCAAAACCTGCAATAAATAAATAAATAAATAAATAAAATAAAATAAAGTTGGGAGTTATCAACTTTCAAATGGCAATTAAAGCCACAGGTCTGGGTCACCTAAAGAAAGCACATAGAGGATTTAGAATGATAGAGGATTTAGAATGAAACCCTGAGAGAAATCCAATATTTATTACATGTTAAGTAGAGAACAAATGTGGCTAAGAAGAGAATGAGAAGGAATAGCCAGAGAAATGGAGAAAATCTGGGGTTGAGTGTCAATAAGCTAAGATAGGAAGAGTTTAAAGAAAGGAGTAACTCTATTGAATATTCCATAGACTGAAGAAGACAAAAACAAAGTATCTATTGGATTTAGCTACACAGAAGACACTGGCAACCTTGATAAGACCAATTTATTTTTTTGAGACTCAGTCTCATTTTTTTGCCCCAGGCTAGACCTGGGGCAACCTCAAACTCCTGGGCTCAAGCAATCCTCTTGCCCAGCCTCCCAAATAGTTGGGACTATAGGAGCCTGCCACAATGCCCAGGACAAGAGCAATTTCAGGCTGGGCACAGTTGTTCATGCCTATAATCCTAGTACTCTAGGAGGCTGATGCAGGTGGACTGATTGAGCTCAGGAGTTTGAGACCAGCTTGAGCAAGGGCAAGACTGCCATCTCTGCTAAAAATAGAAAAAAACTAGCCAGGTGTTGTGGTGGGTATCTGCAGTCCTCAGCTACACAGGAGGCTGAGGCAAGAAGATTGCTTGAGTTCAAGAGTCTGAGGTTGCTGTGAGCTATGATGACACCAAGGCACCTTACCCATAGTAACAGAGTGAGATTCTATCTCAAAAAAAAAAAAAAAAAAAAGCTCAATTTTGGCCCAGCACAGTGGCTCACTCCTGTAATCCTAGAACTCTGGGAGGTCAAGGCAGGTAGACTGCTCGAGCTCAGAAGTTCAAGACTGGCCTGAGCCAGAGTGAGACCTCATCTCTAAAAAAATAGCTGGGTGTTGAGGCGGGTATCTGCAGTCTCAGCTACCGTAGAGGCTAAGGCAAGAGGATCGCTTAAGCCCAAAAGTTCGAGTTTGCTGTGAGCTATGTGATGCCATGCCACTCTACCCAGGGCTGCAAAGTGAAACTCTGCCTCAAAACAAAAACAAAAACAAAACCCCCCCAAAAAAAGCAGTTTCAGTGAAGTGGTCAGAATTGAAGCCAGATTGGTACAGACTGAAGAATCGATAAGGTTAAAACTGCTGAATTGCCACAGGAAGAAATTTGGCTATGATGGAAAATTCATTTTATTTTTGGAGACAGAATTTCCTTGTCACCATAGGTAGAGTGCCATGGCATCATAGCTCACAGCAACCTCAAACTCCTGGGCTCCAGCAACTTACTTGCTTAGCCTCCTCAGTAGCTGAGACTATAGGTGCCTGCTACAATGCCTGGCTATTTTTTAGAGATGGGGTCTCGCTTTTGCTCAGGCTGGTCTCAAACTCTTGAGCTCAAGCAATCCACCTGGCTCAACCTCCCAGAGTGCTAGGATTACAGTATGCTGGGAAATTTTAAAAAATTAGTAGGGTAGTTGGAGTGAGACCTGAAGGATACCAGAAAATAATTTGCATGATGACAGAAACAGAGTCTTACGGAAAGATAGGATTTGGTGACTGTGTTGGGAGCTAAGGGAGAGGAACAAAGTTAAGGATCTTATGCAGGATTGCTGGTAGTGCAACAATATGGAAAGAGCTGGAATTTGGCATTGAGACCAAGAACACAAATGAAGGGCAAATTTGCTTCCAAAGATCACATCTCCACCACACTAGGTAGGCTTTCTTGTGATGGAGGCCTTAGGATGGAGAAACGTAAATTGTGACTACGCCTCTTCAGACTGCATCATTTCCTGATGTACTTAATCTCTTGATGAGATTAAAACTTCTTAGAAAGTAACAAGACTATACTAATCTACTCCAGTAGCCACACAAACCAACTGAATGAAAATGGACTTGTACGGGGAAGGGAAAGAAGTTGTGGAAAATGGCTCTAAATTCACGGCTGATCACTTTTGGAATCAAAACACTGAAGACTTAAAAACTGGTAACTTTCAGATGAACAGTGGAACTAAGGTTTTTCCAAATAAGGTAATCAGATTTAATATTGTTTACATTACATTCTTTATATTCATTAACAGTAGTACAGCTTAATATTGCCTTGCTACTTCTGATATTACAGTTAATTCTCACGGAAGTATTTTTGGAGAGCTTAGGTCCTCTACTAAAGAGTTCTTGCCAAAACTCACTTACATGAACTGCTCCAGCTGGTTCAAGGGAGTGCCTGGAAGGAAAGGCAGAAACTGGAAGAAGATGAAGTTCTGACTTAACAACCAACTCATGGTTGATGTTCATGGTAGGCATTTGGCAAATGTTTGAGGAACTGAATCTACAGAGAACGGACGGGCTGCAGGTACTTCAAGACTTTCAATCTTTACAAAGGGATGAAAGATGCAGTCATCTACAAAAAGTTCTAATTGTATTAGCCAACAATATGGAAAGAGCTGGAATTTGGCATCACTCCCTAGCCTGATGGCCGAGCTGCTGAAAGCTCCGTGGGATTCACATCCCCAGAACAAATAACTTGATCACCTGATCCTGGCTCAGAAACCCCAGGTCCCCTCCACCCCAATCCTTTCGCGTGGCCCAGTTTTCAGAAGCTGCGGAAAGAAGGGGGGGGGGAATCTCAGGGAAGCCTGTTGATTCAACAGGCCACTCAATTCGCAGGTTCCGGATGCTGCAGGCTTAGGAAAAGCCTTGAGACTCTAAGCAACTACCCCGCTTTCCTCCCTCCTCTCTCCCCATAGAGCAGGGAAGGCCAGGGCCCCCCTTCTTCCCGCATACAGCTCTCCAGTGCCTCTTCCCTTACAGGACCAGGCCCTAGAAGCCCGGTCCCTCACCTGACCCATGCGAGAAACACGCTCTCCAGTCCGAACTTCACCTGCCTGAAGCCGGTCGCTACTCCGGTGCGCAAAGACCCCACCGAGGAAAATGGAGTCGTCGAACCGAGACTGGGAAAGGATAGTACGGACCCACCGCACGGCCCCTCCACCGCCACCGCCGCCGCTGCTGCGTCAACGTGCTGCGTCAGATCCGGCTCCCTGTCACTGGGAGTGGGTGGGCCATTTCTTGTTGTTTTCTACTATCTCCGGGGTTTCGTCCGGGCGTGTGAAAGCCGGCAGCAGCGGTCCAGGAAGGCAGCTGTTACAGATCCCACCTGAGCACAGCTAAGGGGCCGTAAGGAATCAGATCCAGCGGGGACCTTCAGGCCGCTCTAGCCAAAGGAAACCATAAAGAGCAGATTAAGGCGTCTTCATTTCCTCCTCTCCGTGGCTCTGCCTCCAGCTTCCGGTTCCGGGGAGGGGCCGAGTTTTCTTCGAAGACTGGGGGCTCTGTGATCCGGTTAGAATGGCTGTGTTACCGCTGCTGTTCTTCGGGGGCCTGTGGGGCGCTGTGGGCGCGTCCAATCTGGCCGTCGTTACTTGCGGCTCTGTGGTGAAGCTTCTCAATACGCGCCACAACGTCCGACTGCACTCCCACGATGTGCGCTATGGTTCAGGTACTGCGCGGGACCGGGCTCGGGTAGGCTGAGAAGGCCTGGTAGGCTCTGGAGGGGGCGGGGCCAACAGAAATCTGAGGGTGTGGTCTGGGGAGGGTAGGGGTGCTCTGGGGAGGTTCCGGAGATCTGTAGGTACAGAGTCGGAGACCCGAGTTGTTCTAAGGCATCTTAATCGTAATACCAGCTAATATTTGGTGAGCTACCGGCCAGGCACGTTACAAATGTACTAATACTTTCCCCCAAATTTTAAACATTCCTGTCAGGTAGATGATGTCCTCATTTCGTAGACGAGGAAACAGATTGCTCGCTTGCTCAAATCAGGTCGCTTTGCAGCTAGTGAATTACAGAGACAAGGTTCTATCCAAATCTGTCCAGGTTCAAGCCTGCTTTCAGTTGTTTTGGGATAGCACAGCTAAGTATGGGAGAGAGGAGAGACAGACCTGTAGAAAATTATAATAAGTGCTCTCTCTCTGAAGTTTTAAACTCGAAGAGCTTACTCTTTGACCACAACCTTCTGTCGTCTAGCTGTTTTGCATCCAAAGCTTGCTCTTCAGTTCCTATTATTTGGCCCCCTTTTATTCAGACCTTAATCACCTCCTTCTAAAGACTTCAAAGTGGTGACAGGAATTGCAGAGGAAACTACTTTTTACCGTGTGAAACTAAAATGCTTAATAATCAGTTATTTGTGGGTTCATTCATTAAGCTTCGGTTTGTTATGTGCCTGGTATTGTTCTCTGTACAGAAGATGGAGTAGTGAATCAAGTAAGTTGGAAGACAGTAAAAACAGGTGAAAAGAAAAATTCAGCTAAATGAGTTGTTAGAGCATCTAAGGTAACTAACTTTTCCCTTGGGTGACTGATGATATTATTTACTGAGGGAGGAATGAGTTCTCTTGGTTCTTGATTTCCAAAAACCTGATCAGTTAGATTAGAAAAGGAACTGAATTATAAAATGCTTTAAATAAAAAGAAAAGAAACTGAATTATCATTGGGATGTCTTAAATATCCTAGCAGCCCTTCAGTGAACAGCTGCTATGTGTCAGGCTTATTACTTTCTTTCTAAGTTGATCTTGTTTGCTGTTGTGGATCTACTGAATTAGAATGGAGGCATACCCATAATAATTAAAAATTAAAAGGAAAAGAATGGAGGTGGAGAGAGACCTGAAGTAGGAATGGGTAGGTTTAAAAAGTTCTTAGCTGGGAGGGCAACAAGGTGAGACTCTGTCTCTGGGAAAAAAAAAAAAAAGCTCTTAGCTGGGCTTTGTGGTCAGTGCCTGTAGTCCCAGCTTCTTGAGAGGCTAAGGCAAGAGGATCACTTGAGCCCAAGAGTTTGAAGTTGCTAAGAGGTATGATGCCATGGCACTGCACTAAGGGCAACTAAGTGAGACTGTTTCAAAAATAAATAAATAGCTCTTGGGCAGCGCCTGTGGCTCAAGGAGTAGGGTGCTGGCCCCATATACCAGAGGTGGTGGGTTCAAACCCAGCCCCGGCCAAAAACTGCAACAACAATAAATAAATAAATACCTCTTCAGGCGGTTCTGTTGGGCAGCCAATTTTAGGAACCAGTTTCAATTTGGAGTTCAAAAGAGAGAATTGTGCTGAGCGTGTGATGCGCAGTTAAATATAACATTGTATAGATGATGATTGCGGATGTGATGGTAATAGATGAAATTGCCCAGGATGAAATGTGCTGTCAGTTTCTTTGTTCTCAATCTGCTGTCAGTTTTAATCATTTGGGAAACTTGTTAAAAATATACATGCTTTGAGGCTGGGCGTGGTGGCTCATGCAGCACTGTGGGAGGCTGAGGCGGGTGGATTGCCTGAGCTCACAAGTTTTAGACTAGCCTGAACCAGAGTGAGACCCCATCTTTAAAAATAGTTGGGTGTTGTAATGGGCACCTGTCCCAGCTACTTGGGAGGCTGAGACAAGAGAATCACTTAAACCCAGAGTTTGAGGTTGCTGTGAGCTAAGATGCCATGGCACTCTACCTAGGTGACAAAGTGAGACTGTCTCCAAAAAAAAAAAAAATGCTTTTGTCCTGATCCTCAATAATAGTTTAACTACTGATAGAAACAGATAAGGGCCAGGCCTAGAACTCTGGGTAATCCCAAGATAAAATGACTAGGGGGAGGTGGTAGAAGGTTGAATCTAAAGCGAAAAAGTAGGAGATGATCCTTTATAGTTCACAAGCGTGATGTTTGGGGTTTCATGCGCATGCGTGAGATGTGCCTCCCACAAATCTTGTTACAACGTGGGCACACTACCCATCTGACATGAACTTGGAAAAAAATAAAAAAGAAAAAAAAAGTAGGAGATGAAAAGTAGATCACGGTTTAGTGAAGCATGGCTTTGAGGAATGAGAGAGCTGTAAGGCAGTAACCACAAGTAGCATGAAGGGAGAGTTGGTTAGCCTTTTATTGTTTTTCCTTTTTTTTTTTTTAAAAGATGTAACAAAAGTCGTTAGCTGAGTGGAAGAAGCCAATAGAGAGGAGCTGATGATTTTCTACATTCATCTAGATAACTGGCACAAGGCGTAATGTGTTACATGGTAAAAGGGAAGTATCATCAAACTACTGTGGTCAGGCAAGGCAATGGAAGGCAAAGCTAGGAAGAGTAGGTGAGACTATTTGGGAAAGTATCTGGGAAATCTGAGGTGCCTTCAAAGAATTGGGTAGTTAATGAGGCGTACGGAAGAGACTATCCCTAGAGTTTATGAGAGAGTAGCCTGTTTGGGGAAACTGGACAGGATTAAAGCTGGGTAAATAAAGATCTCTTTAGTGGGATATGAAGTGGTAGAGTGGGAAAGAGTGCTAGTTCTGGAGTCAGGCTCCATAGGTTCAACCCCAGCCTCTTTTATAAAGCCATGTGACTTTGGGCATGCTATTCAGCCTTTCCAGCACTCCACTGTAAAATGTGGATAATAACAACAATATATACCTCAGAGAATAGATGTATGTGTCAAATAAGAATATTCAAACAGACTGGCTGGGTGTGGTGGCTTATGCCTGGAAATCTAGCACTCTGGGAGGCTGAGGCAGATGGATTACTTGAGCTCAGGAGTTTGAGACCAGCCGGAGCAAGAGGAGAACCTGTCTCTGCTAAAAATAGAAAAAAACTAGCTGGATGTTGTGGTGGGCACTTGTAGTCTTAGCTACTCAGGAGGCTGAGGCAAGAAGATCACTTAAGCTTAGGTTAGGAATTTGAGGTTGCTGTGAACTAGGCTGATTGTCTCAACATTCTACCGAGGGCAACAGAGTGAGACTGTCTCAAAAGAAAAAAGAATATTCAAGCAAAAGACTTTAGGTCAGTGCCTAATACCTAGCTATGACTGATTATTTGTATATCTTTATTTTTATTTAAGCCCATAGCTACATATTTATTTAATGTGTATCAGTACTTTATAATCTGAAAGATTGTACCATTGAAGGCAAGATTAACCAAATTTAGGTCATCTAGGAATACTTTTATTTTATTTTATTTTATTTATTT